>NW_028274813.1:110555614-110857715 GCF_037043125.1 Eumetopias jubatus
GCTTACCCATCAAACCCCAGGATAACGGTGACTTCCTCAGAGGGACCCTTCCCTGACCACTGCCCGGTATACTTTCTGAGGCACCTTAGACTTGCTTCCTGGTGCTTATCACAATTGTCATTTTACTTCTGTTTCAGTTTGTTTAAAGTGTATAGTCCTCCAGCATCTAGACTCAAAGTTCCCTGGGGACAGGGACCATGGCTGTGGGGCCGTGTGTGTGTCTAGCACCCAGTTCGTGCAATCTTAACAAATATTTAATACTCAGAACAACCCTGTGGGTAGCTCCAAACAGGATCCCCACTTCACAGATGAGGAAATTGAGAGACAAGAGTGGTAATGCCAAAGGTCAGCTGGTTCATGAATGAGCATGTTGGTCTCACACCTAGGTTGTGCGGGTTACAGTGTGTACACTTTTACCAGATGCTCGGGTTTGTTCCTTCATGACCTGCATGTACTAAAGGCTGATTTTACGTCCCATCTTCCTTGCTGTTGTCTGACCAGCCCTCTATCGTGATTCTTCTTTTGAACTAGCTTGATTTGTGCGTGGGGTCTCTGTATAACACTCTTTACCCTATGCCGTCCTAGATGACACTGTCCTTTTCTCAGACAATTCCATGTCCCTAAATCTTATCCACCAAAGCTAGATTATAAAGCCAGACCCAGCACTGACTTGTCCTTTCCTCGAATCTCATAATAAGTAAATAATTATTGATGAGTTGATTATTACTAAGGAGCTCGGCAAAGATTTTGCCCTCCTCCCGAGTCAGATCCTATCTTCGCATATACCCACTGCCCAGCCAAGAGCAAGACAATGCCTTGGATTCAGAGGAGTTATAACTGTTTCAATTTACACTTGTTGGCCTTCTTCCTGGTGGATCTCAGTGTAACTTCTGGCTGAGGCCCAAGACTTTGAGGGTCTTCAATGCCATGAGTAATTTCATGAGTTGCTGATGGCTAATTAGGGGTGATTACAGTTAAGAGGCTTTACTTTCTTAATAGCCCCCAGAAAGGGCTGGTGGTAACTTTTAAAATCTTGATTATTTTTTTCCTGGAAATGGAATGTTCTGATTCTCATTACTGTCTTTCCTTAAGTCCTTATAATTTATCTCCCCCTCCCCTCCACACCCTACTCCCTTTCTAGTAGGAAGGAAATTTGAAGTCCTGGGAAGAATGTGGAAACCAGTGATTTTGGAAAACTGGCTTTATTGGAGAGGACCCCGGGGCACGCCTTGAAACCTTGCTTCATTTAGATGCCTTTCCCTGAAAGGAGGTGCAGGAGGGGGGGAGGCTGGGCCATAGGTTTTCTGCCCGAGTTCTACTACATTCCAACCAAGCCTCTCCTCCCATCCCAGGCTTTCTGATGCTGTTTATAATTTACCTTTGAAACTGTTGGCTCATTTGACAGTGTTCAGGCATTCTGTCTAGTAAAGGCTTCTGAGTAAAGGGGTATTTGTCGGTGAGGGGTTCTGCTGTCCTGTTTTTACCGTGATCACACATTTGAAGTGTCGCTTGACCTCTTACATCGATATCAGCAGAGCGACTTGGGGACGGATGTCGCTCGGTGCCAGGCACTGGGCTGAGCACAGCACGGGCGTCTGCTCACCAATTCCCCACCACCTGTGGCAGTTCTTCAGGCCTCGTTTTTAAGCAGTGTCATTGAGATATAATTTACATAGCATACCCTTCACCGATTTAACATCTACGATTAAATGGTTGTTAATACATTCACAGGATTGTGTGGCCATCACAACAGTGTAATTGGAGAACATTTTTGTCACCCCAGGAGGAAACCTTATACCTCCCGTTAGCTCCTCCCCACCTTCCTGACCCTGGCAACCACTAATGTATTTTTTGTCTCTATAGATTTTCTTGTTCTGAACATTTCCTATAAATGGAATCCTGCAGTATGTAGCCTCTTGTGGCTGGCTTCTTTCACTTAGGGTAATGTCTTCAAGGTTTGTCACACTGTAGCATGTATCAGTCTGTTTCTTTTTATTGTTAGGCAGTATTTTTAGCTCTAGGGTACAGTTGGGGAAACCAAGACACACAGAGGTGAAATGACTTTCCTATGGTCGCGTGACCTTTAATAGAGGGAGCTAGATTTCCAACGCCATCTTTAGCCCCAATGCCAACTCTATTAGCCGGACTCTGAGATAATCGTACTAATAGTAATTTACTGAACATCTTTTATGGATCAATCCCTGTGATGAATGTCCCATAAATTTGTTACCTCATGTGCATACATAATCAGATTTCGATTGGGAAATCTTGTAACCACAACTGGGCAGTGGCATTTTTGTTTTAATGTCTTCCATTTGCTCGCTTCTGGTTTCATCGGCCCACTTAGGCTCTAGGATCTTCCTAAGCAAACGATGCTGAAAATAGTATTGTTGTTCCTTCTACAGGAGTTGGACACCACTCCCATCTGCGGAAAATTGGTAACATCTTAGAGGAGCCCTTGCCTCTTCCCGGACGCCCAGCATCATGTTTTCTCATTTCATGGGGTCTCTCAGGTAAGTGGAGAACCTTTTAAAAATGAAAACAGGAAAATAGGAAATTCGATATTTGCCTTTTACTGTATAGTCTTTATAGTAACTAGCCTCATGGGTCTGCATGTCAGTGATCTCTTTGATATACTCCGTACATATGTGTGGTGAGTTTGCTCTTCACGGGGACCGCTGAGGCCTAGGGAGCTGTGTGCTGCGGGAAGAGGGGCTCGGACTGAGGTCCAAGAGGCTTGGCTGCTACCCTGTGGTCTGCTATTTCCCAGGAGACCTCCAGGATTCAGATTTTTGTTTTTGAGTAAAGATGTTCCTGGATCTATGGATATTTATCCTGGCTGCACAGTAGAATTACCTGGAGAACTTCAGATAGTTTTTGTCCTCTGGCCGCATCAGTACCGATCTTGACTTAATTGACCTAGTGTGCTTAAAAAGTGACCTCTCTGGTTCCTTCTGCTCAGAACATCTTGACCTTCACCTGCATTTTTTTATTTGATCCTGATATCAACCAGGCGAGGTAAATAGAACAAGTAGCAGTATCTCTGTTTCGTGCATAAGAAGACCATGCAGCCAACTCCTGGATGCACATTGCTTGAGTGTGGGGTTGGGAAGAGACCTTAGTGCTCTGGAACTGTTGTCCGTGCCACCGAGGCTGTTTTCAAACTTTTTTTTTTTAATTTAAAAAAATTTTTTATTTTGTTAAATTTTATTTTATTTTTATTTATTTGAGAGAGTGTGCAAGAGAGCACGAGCTGGGGGAGAGGTAGAGGGAGAAGCAGACTCCCCACTGAGCAGGGAGCCTGATGTGGGACTCGATCCCAGGACCTCAGGATCATGACCTGAGCCGAAGGCAGGCACTTAACTGACTGAGCCACCCAGTTGCCCCCAAACTTTTCTCTGTGCTGATGGATCCTTTTAAAAATTCCAGTCCAAATGCTATGTAAAAACTCGATATACAAAATGGTCAATGGCAGTATTTTATCAAGATAAATTTATTTCCTAAGTTTGAATCTGTAACATTTACACATTATGAGCTCAATGGGTCTGTTTTGATAAACACCAACTTTTAAAATCAGGATTTATGGATGATAGCTCATATATCAGCCTCAGCATCTGGATTGTTCTGTGCTTGTCTTGGCTGCGTAGTATTAAAAGAATCTTGATCCCTACAGGTAAGCAATTGCGGTTCCTTGAGGAACTTCGTCTTGCTATCTCAAGAGACTCTCTAAATAGACTCAGAATCTAGAAAGCAGGGAAGGAAGAAGGTTTTGTTTAAAAGTTGAGTCACTAAGGATATCTTGTACTTTTTTTCTTATACTATACATTAGCCCTAAATGCTTAGAGCTTACAATAAAAAATAAAATGGTCTATAATATGTTATTATGGTGGTGCCACATATGATTGCCCAACTAGAGAGCTAGAGGATTTGCTGGGCAGATGCTCTTAGGCCAACGCCTGGCATTTAATTGAGTGTAGTGTGTGTGTTTGTGTGTGTGTGTGTGTGTGTGTGTGTGTGTGTGTGAGCTTTAGTCTGTAGTTGCTTGTATAATTTTACATGAACAGACATGTGCAGGCCTGAAATCCAAAGACCCGTGCAGAGCTACAACCTTCTTCATTAATGTCATTCACAAGTGTGTCACAAAGAGTCAAAGAAGTCAGGAAAAGCTCCATCCTGAAGCTTCTGCAAAATCCAGCCATTCACAGGGCAGCCCAGATCTGTTCAGAGTTAGAATTTGGTAACTAATCTAAATCAGTATGTTTGTATTCTTAAACCATAGTTTGAAAAGTAGTTTAAAAGGTATTTCAAGACACGAGCTATGTATCCTCTTTGTAGAAGCTCTGATATTCTTCTGTCTAACCACAGGGGAGTGAGTGATGCAGTTGGGTCACTGGGTCAGTTCAGAACATATTTGAGCACCAGGACCCAATGGGAGACAGAGAAGTGGTCACAGTCATATAATGAACTGGGTTGAAAAGAGCAGCGGGTGACCAAAGGTGGGTTCACCATGTGGAAAGCAAGTGAAAGTCTGGCCACCATCAGAAAGGCCCCTGCAAGGACTGAGGATCCTCAAAAATGTGGCAACCGAGGCTGCACAAGGAAGGCCATGACTGAGGAGAACTCCATTTTGCAGTTTTCTTCTTGATGGAATTTCAACTGATGCCCCTGCAAAAACAATGAACCTCTTGTAATGACCTGATTGGTGGTTGGAAGCCATCTTTCTTCGAGGCAGGCCTGGTGGGCTTCCCTCCAGGCTGTGCATTCTCTTTGGAGAAAGTGCCCACAGGTTAGAAATGAGCAGGGTAGGAGTAGTGGAAAGCTAGATGTGGTCTTGCTACCCTTGGGATGGAACTCTGGAAGTCTTGCCAGGCCTCCAGCATTTGGGTCCTTCCGAAGGGGTTGTTTGAACAGGGCCACTCAGCTGGACATTTCTTCAAGAGTTCTGCTCTAAGGAGAGAGCAAATGTGAGCTCTGAGGATGGGTAATTCTTTGCAAGGGCTCAGCTGGAGCTTTCCATGAGGTCTCCTTCTTCATAAGCCAGGTTCTCATAAACCATTTTGCATTCTGTTTCTAAGGCCTTGTAAATCTATTTTAATCTGAAAAAAAAAAAACCCAAAAAACAAAACTAGAGTGACTTTTGTATAAATGCTTTAGAAAATGTTCTTGGGGAAAGGGCTATGTTTAATTTAAGAGCAAGATGTCTTTGATAACATTGGTAGATGATACACAGATGCACACACACAAATATTAAGGGCTTGTTAATATTTTTCAAGGCAACCAAATGCATAAAGATCAGTTGGAAAAGCTGGAGGATTTCTCTACCTAAAGAGAAAACAGTCAAAATTAGAAGTTAGCTGCCAAGAAAATCCCCGAGAGGAAAAACCATTTAAGGGGATTCGCAATTCTGATAGGCAGAGATTTTGTTTTAAAAATCCCTCCCCGGTTTTTGCCAAGCCACAAAGAAACAGAAAGCCAGCTTCTCCCTCATTGAAAAAGACAGAGAAGCCCTGAGTAATAACATAGTAAGAATATCTCTGCCCTGCTCAGAGTCTGCAGTCATAAAAAGAATCACTGTTAAACCCAGGGGCAGGAAAAAAAAAAAAAAACAACACTAAAACTTTAACTCTTGATAGAGTTTGTTAGTGAGTTGTCATTGAACATGGGACAAGCCTGGATGCCGTGCCAAATTCAGGGCAAGGAAAATCCATTTGGGCCAAACGGTTGGTCAAGGCTACGTTAGGGAGTCTTTTTCACCTGTTATAGATTAATGAGGAAAAGATACTAAATGAAACAGAAGTACATACATTTCTTAAAGTCTTGCTCCAAATGGTGCACCTTAAAATATATATATATAGATACATATATTTATATAAATATATATATATATGCACAGTGACAACTTTATGTGTTTGTTTAGTGATTGAGTGGAAGCAAACACAATTTTCTGTAGAATCAGTACAGCAAGTGGTGAGGACCACCTACCATGATGGCCAGCCAACAAAAATCTCTCTCGAGCCGGTCTGCTTGGTCAGGGGCTCATTTTGTACCTTGCAGTATGCTTTAGTATAGTCGACAGCGCTGATATTTGAAATGAAAACACAGAGGAAAACAAAACGGTTGAAAATGCCAGACAAGTGGTTAAGTTGGCAGGAAACAACGTTGACTCGGTGAACCTTATTTTGAATGGTAGGTTTTGAAGGAATGCAGATGTAATTAGAGAGATTACAGAGGTAGATGGTGATTTTTATAGATCTTATGAAGTAGGGTTCTGGATTGTTTTAAGGGGTTTACAGGTTGATGGCCTTAGGTCAAGTGTCTGGTTTTAGTCTTCTGAAATGTAAAGCTTTTCTTTGCCATGATATACACTTCAGTAAAGTAATATTACTGTAATGCCTGTCAGCTACTTCACTTAGAAATACAACCAGAAGGAACTGGAAATGAGAAAGAGAAAGGTGGCCGTTTTGGGGGCAACTGAAAAAGATTCTGAATACAGAAAGGAAAAAAGAAGTGGGTTGAGAAGATGTGTTTGTATGAGAATGCCCAAAATAGTGATGTTTGAGGTATGATGGATCAGTGAAAATGGAGACTCCCCTCCGGGATCGAGAACTATGTGGGCATTGGGAAGGATTGTGGGCTCAATCCGTGTCCCTATGCCAGTGACCAAGAAATGGGGCAGGAGAGGGGAAAATAGGAGAAGGAAGAAGACAAGAAAGAGGAGGAAGAGGAGGAAGAAGTGGAAAGGAGAGGGAGGGGGGAAGAGGGAAAGGGGAGGGGAGAGGGGAGGGGGATCAGGGGAGAGGGTGTGGGAGGGGTGGAGGTGGGGGAGAGGAAGGTGGGAGGAGGGAGGGGGAGGAAAAAGAGAGGGGCCCAGCTTTGATTATTAGTATTGAACTGCACGGTGTTAATAAGGCTGCAGAGACTTTGGGTAGCCCTCATCTAAACCACTACCCAGTTGATGCTTAGGAAATATTTGTTGAATATTGAATGAATACATTAATAATTACCTTTTGTGTAAAAGAAAGTAGAGCATTTTTCTTTCCTGATGAGGATTGTTAATTACAAAAGCAGATTAAAGCAGAAAATCATACAAATGATACACACCTTTAACAGCTTATTTTTAACTTAAAGCACATGTACATTCACTCACTATTTTTTGATGTGGGGCCAAGGACTTTTCTTTGAGCATGAGCCCTTGATTGTCCTTGCACAGACCACACCCATAAGCATTATCTAAGGTTTCCATTTGGGTTTTCTTTAACGTGGAGTGAGAATTTAAAGACATTCACGAAGCAATCCGAGTTCAGATGATTCTCAATTTTTATTATTTTTGCCCCTAATCATTTACAGTTGTCTCCTCCACACCTAATTTGCCAGCAGTTTTTTTTTTTTTTTCTTGGCTACTTGCCTTATTGAGTCTTTCCAAAGCATTCAGCTTCATTTTTGTAGAAACAGCTAACAACTACTCGTTTCTTTTTGTGCTCTGTTTCGTGGGCTTGTGCACTATTTGAATATTTGTAGGTACTTACGAAGCCACCGGCATAAGCAAGTTTGGGAACATGGTTGACTCTGTAGGAGCACGACTCTTCTGGTGGCAGCAGGAAAGTATGAGGGTGCCAGGGAAGAACCGGGGAAGAATCTTTTATGGGAAGCTTGGTAGGAGAGCCATCTGAATGGTAGGCAGAGAAGAGAGGAAATAAAATTGTTTTTTGGAGGACTGCCCTGGCAAACCCCTACCTATAAAATGATGGCAGGCATTCAAACAGTATTGATTTTTCTTTCTGCCTGGCACAGCCCTGCACCTGGATCATGTCCTCATCACTCAGTACTTGACTGTGGGATTTGCTAGAACATTCTGTACCAAAAGGGGTTCAATGGAGTCAAGGTGTGATCACTGGGCTGCCAGCGACCCATTCCATATGGACCCAAGTGGGTTGTTAGGCCTCAGGGGCTAGATCCTGTGACTACCAACTTGTGGAAATCCTCATTTTCGGACTGTCTTCCTTTTGCCAGTTCTTCTATTTTCCCAACAGAGAATTCTGGGATGCACTTAGAAAACCCTTTCATTGTTGGAGTGTGGCTGACGACAGCACTTTGCCTCTCTTCTGAGACCGACAGTGCGTCCCTCCCTCTGGTTCTTCTTTCTCTCTCACTTCATTCCATCCTTCCATTCTTGCACCTACTGGCTATTTATTGGCCCTGAGGTGGGACAGAGCTGTGTCGACTGCCTGCTCGCTGCAAGGCTGTATCAGAAACCATCTCTTCAAGAAATCTACCATCGAGGAGGGGAATTTACCAAAGGGTGTTGTGTCTTAAAAAGTCGGGCCGTGACAGACACCTCCCTTTTCCAGAGGCCCTGGTCCAGAAAACTCAAGTGGCTGCAAGAGTTGAGAACCTGGAAATAAGCAATAAAAGCCAATATGCATAGAATAGGTGTCTGTAAATCCAGGCTCCAAATCAGAAACATTCACCCCACGAAAGCCAGGCGGGCCCTTTCCCCGAGTCTGCTGGTCTTGCTTTGGCTGCAGGTTGGTTCTGAGGCCAGGGCTGAGCTGAAGGGAGCCGAGTTAGGAGGACACAGGCTCATCCACAACGCAGTAAGCAGTGCCTGACGGCCGGGAGGAGACAGCAGAGGGCCCACCGGATTCAGAACACCCCAGGCGTCTGCGCCTCTCAACCTGCCCTGGTCCAGGGCTACCACCTTGTGTCCCACAAATGGTTTGATACTCAGGCTGTTCTGAGCCATCCAAAAGAGGTGACTTAAGCTCAGCATGCTCTGTAGAAGAAAGCAGGAAAATAAGTAGAATGCAGTTTTGTTTTTTTTTTTAAGTTTGGGATTGAAATGGTTAGCTTCAATTATTTTAAAATTTCGAAGGTTCTCTAGTGAGGCTGCATAAACTAGGTTTTATCACATGTACTTACTTTCTGATTATTTTTGCAAGCATGACAGAAAGTAAAACAAATGTGTGAAGCCACAGCCCCCTAAGACTGGGGAGGAAAATCGATGTGATGAAATGCAAATGCTTGGTTTAAAGGGGTGTTGTGTTAATGAGGCCCCAGAGCACAGTGGTTAAGAGGGTCCAGGCCAAGGGTCTGACTGCTGGCATCGAAATCAGCCTTTGCCACTTAGTAGGTGTGTGTGACCTTTGATAAATGACTAAGCCTCTCTGTGTCTCAAATTCCTCACCTGCAGAGTGGTATGTAATAAAAGTGTCTGGTGGGATGGTTGTGGAGATTCAATGAAATTATACCCGTAAGTGTTGAGATCCATGGTAAACGATCCAGTCTTCATTTCCAATGTCATTTGTAGCTCATCTCCCTCTCTTGTCTGCCTCTACTCTTAACTGCCGTCAGAGGAAGGCTGAACGTAGTGACAGGCATGCTGGGCAAAACTTTTTCATCTCCAGAGCATAGTAGGGGGAGATTTCACTTTAGTGCTAAGGTTTTGGCTCTCTTTTGCTAAGGTCAGTATAGTTTTATTAGTTTCCAGGTTGCTCCCCAAATATCTCTTGGGTTATACTAACTAAAGAAGTAAGATTTTTGGGTTTTGGTTGTTTTTTTGTTTTCTTTTTCTTTTGTGTTTTCCTTGTTTTGTTACTTGATAATGCTCAAGTGGTGTTGAGTTTATTGAGGTGATCCCAGGTACATGGTGGCTGTGATGTGATCCCCCCACACACCCAGAGCTGAGGATGGGTGGTGTGGGGGGTGGGGAGGGGTTGACCCAGGCCAATCCAGAAGCCCAGAGCGGAGCCCCAGTTTCATGCTGTAAATCTTTTATTTATTTATTTATTTGACAGGGAGAGAGACAGAGAGAGTACAAGCAGGGGGAGCAGCAGAGGGAGAAGGAGAAGCAGGCTCTCAGCTGAGCAGGGAGCCTGATGCGGGGCTCGATCCCAGAACCCTGGGATCAGGACCTGAGCCGAAGGCAGACGCTTAACGGACTGAGCCACCCAGGTGCCCCCCATGCTGTAAATCTTGTGCCAAATTTCAATGTGCGTTATTTTCTACCTGAGGAAATGAGACGGTGCAGTGTTTAAAATCTAGAACAATACTGGGGAGATGGCATTTTTTCCCCCTGTGTGTGAAATGTTGGGTCATTTCTACTGCAAGGTGAATCGGAAAGTCTTGGTAGGAATGTGGCCTCCCCCGCCGCTTGGAGGGGAGAGTGTGATTTGTTTGCCAAAGGCCCTGGTAGCCTTCAATCTGTCAAAACGTTGCAAGCTGGGAGCAGATTGCCAAAGCAAACTATCAAAGTGAAATAACACACGAGTTGCACACACAGAGACACACACATGCTCTCCCATTCCCCAAATATTAATTTTGAGTCGGGTCAGGAGGAGCAAGGATTTGGGCTAGATTGTTGGTGTTTTGAAGCGGTTGTGGGCACGGCTATGGACGACCAATTACATAGGTATGTGCGAGCAGGGTGGGGTGTCCTAAAACAGACTCTACTGAGCAGGGGTGGGAAACTTCCAGCCCTTGGCAGAGATTCCTCTGGCCCCTGGGGTTATATATTGCTCTGGCCTGCCATTATTGCAGCCCAAAGAATAATTTCCCCTCTGGGGGAATTTATTCTATTCCATTCAGAGCAGAGCCCATTTAATAACTAAGAGTTTATTCCAGAGTGAATTTTATTGGGTACCCCTTTGCATTTTAGTTCCACTAGAACCCAGCTCAGTGAAGAAAAGAAGCATCTGAACATCTAAATATAATTTGTGTTGCATTTTTGCAACAAGAGGCACCAACAAACTTTTTGTTTCCATACCTCGTGTCGATCCGATAAGAATAAATTTTGAGGGCATCACACAGAAATTGAAAAATACAACTGATTTTAGTAAATCCCTCATAAACTAACTTTTAAAAGCTCCCAAAGTGAGTCTGGGCATTTTTGAATCTGTTAATTCGCACTATTTCCGTTTATCTTGAAATTTCATAAGTTGTCAGGATGATGGGACATCTTTCATTAATTCAGTAAATTAAGCTTTTATTATATAGCAAACACTCGCTAGATGCTGGGGAATAAAGTAGGGACAAAACCAACTCCGTGATCTCATGAAGCTTGTAGTCTAGTGGGTGGATGGAGACATTTAAACGAATACTCAGTCTGTGAGATAGTAAGCGCTGTGGAGAAAAAGAAATGGGCTCTTTTGTGCAGGCCGGGGAAGGCTTCAGCTTTGGGCAGACACCCGAAAGAGGGGAGGGGACGAGCTATATAAGTATCTGGGAGTAGACCAGGCAACTTGGAATGCCCTTCCTCTGAGACAGGGGAACACCCAGAATCTTCCCTCCTCTAATCTTCCACTCCCTGTCCTGCCCCAAGTCCCCTGGAAAGGTATGGAAGTACAGCCTGGGATGAGTGGTTATACAAAAGTGCTCCTGGGGCGGAGCAAGATGGCGGAGGAGTAGGAGACCTGGATTTCGTCTGGTCTCAGGAATTCAGCTGAATAGGGATCAAACCATTCTGAACACCTACGAACTCAACAGGAGATCGAAGATAAGAAGAGTAACAACACTCTGAACAGAAAAGCGACCACTTTCTGGAAGGTAGGACGTTCGGAGAAGTGAATCCGAGGCGATATTCGGGAGGATAGACGGCGGGGGAGGGGCCTCCGCCGGCCGCTTCTGGCAAGTGCTAGAGCCGCGGAGCACAAAATCGGACCTTTTAGAAGTCGGCTCCGCGGAGGGACGTCGCTCCAGTGGCTAAGCGGGGGTGGAACCCTCGCGGGACAGTGTGGTCTCAGGACCCTCGGGGTCACAGAAAGACCGGGGGTGCCTGAGTGCGGCAGAGCTCCCAGGTGTTGGAGCGGGGAAGCCGGCTGCAGAGATGGAGCCGAGGCGCAGGCTCTCAGCTCGGGGTGGCCATAAACCGTGATCCGCGGCCCAGTCGGGCCACGGCTCCCCCAGCAGGGACCCAACAAGCGGCAGAGCCGGGGAGACCCCCCTTCCTCCCCCGGGAGGAGCAGCGCGGGAACACACTGCAGGGATCTGCTGGGTTTGGAGACTCCACACGGGGTCGGGTGCCAGACATAGAAACGCTCGGTCACAGGCCGGGTGAGCACAGAGTGCGGCCAGAGACCGGGGACATGGGAGTGACTGCTTTTCTCTGGGGGTGCACTGAGGAGCGGGGCCCCGAGTTCTCAGCTCCTCCGGGTGGAGATTGGGAGGCCACCATTTTCACCCTGGTCCTCCAAAGCTGTACTGAGAGCTTGCAGGGAACAACAGCTCCTGAGAGCAAACCCGAGCAGCTTGCTTAGCCCGGACTCACAAGGGCGGGGCAATTCCGCCTCCAGCAAAGACATTTGGGAACCACGGCAACAGGCCCCTCCCCCAGAAGATCAGCGCGAACAGCCAGCAAGCCAAGACCAAGTTTACCCATCAAGGAGAACGGGAGAACTCCAGCGCTAGGGGAATACTGCACATAGAATTCATGGCTTTTTTACCATAATTCATTAGTTTTTCAAAGTTAATTTTTTAACTGTTTTTTTTTTGAATTTTTCTTTTTCCCTTTTTCAAACCACATCTTATCAATCTCTTTTTAAAAAAATTTTTTTATTTTTCATTTTTAGAGTCATATTTTTATCCCTTCATAGTAGTTACCCTTATTTTTGGCATATATATATAAGTTGTTCTCTCTTTAAAATTTTGAGATACAATTTCTTCTAACAGATCAAAATATACCCTAAATCACTAGTGTATGGCTTTGTTCTATTCTCCTGCCTGATCACATTCTCTCCCTTTTTTTTTTCCTTTTTTTTCTTTTAGTTTTTAAATCTTCTTCTTTCTTTTTAAAAAACAACTTCTTATCTTATCAATTCCTTTTATAAAATCTTTTATAATTTTCATCTTTACAGTCATCTGCCATCCCTTCATTGTATCGACCCTTATTTTGTACATATATAAGTCTTTCTTCCTTTAAAAATTTTAGCAGGCACTTTCTTCTAACAGACCAAAATATGCCCAAAAGCTAGTGTGTGGCACTGATCTATGCACTAGCCTGACCATATTTGATCATATTCTGGTTTTTTTTGTTTTGTTCTGTTTTTGTTTGTTTTTATCTTTTTCTTTTTCCTTTTTATTTTCTCTCTTCTTTCTTTCCCTTTCTTGTCCCCTGGTTTCAGGTCTTTTCTGATTTGTATAGAGTATATTTGCTGGAGACGTGTTAACCTGTTAGCATTCTGTTCTCTCATTCATCTGTTCTCCTCTGGCAAAATGACAAGACGAGAAAAAAATCAGCTCAGCAAAAAGAACAAGAGGTAGTACCATCTGCCAGGGACGTACTCAATACTGACATTAGTACGATGTCGGACCTAGAGTTCAGAATCATGACTTTAAAGATACTAGCTGGGCTTGAAAAAAGTGTGGAAGTTATTAGAGAAACCCTTTCTGGAGAAATAAAAGAACTAAAATCTAACCAAGTCGAAAACAAAAAGGCTATTAATGAGGTGCAATCAAAAATGGGGGCACTAACTGCTAGGATAAAAGAGGCAGAAGAGAGGATCAGCAATACAGAAGACCAAATGATGGAAAATAAAGAGGCTGAGAAAAAGAGAGATAAACAACTACAGGATCACGAGGGCAGAATTCGAGAGATAAGCGATACGATAAGACGAAACAACATTAGAATAATTGGGATCCCAGAAGAAGAAGAAAGAGAGAGAGGGGCAGAAGGTATATTGGAGCAAATTATAGCAGAGAACTTCCCTAATGTGGGGAAGGAAACAGGCATCAAAATCCAGGAGGCACAGAGAACCCCTCTCAAAATCAATAAAAATAGGTCAACACCCCGACATCTAATAGTAAAACTCACTCAGTCTCAGAGACAAAGAGAAAATCCTGAAAGCAGCTCGGGAGAAGAGATACGTAACCTACAATGGTAGAAATATTAGATTGGCAACAGACCTATCCACAGAGACCTGGCAGGCCAGAAAGGACTGGCATGATGTCTTCAGAGCACTAAACGAGAAAAATATGCAGCCAAGAATACTATATCCAGCTAGGCTATCATTGAAAATAGAAGGAGAGATAAAAAGCTTCCAGGACAAACAAAAACTAAAGGAATTTGCAAACACAAAAGCAGCCCTACAAGAAATATTGAAAGAGGTCCTCTAAGCAAAAAGAGAGCCCAAAAGCAGCATAGATCAGAAAGGAACACAGACAATATACAGTCACAGTCACCTTACAGGCAATACAATGGCACTAAATTCATACCTTTCAATAGTTACTCTGAATGTAAATGGGCTAAATGCCCCAATCAAAAGACACAGGCTATCAGATTGGATTAAAAAACAAGACCCATCGATATGCTGTCTGCAAGAGACTCATTTTAGACCCACAGACACCCCCAGATTGAAAGTGAGGGGGTGGAACACCATTTACCATGCTAATGGACACCAAAAGAAAGCTGGGGTGGCAATCCTTATATCAGACAAATTAGATTTTAGAACAAAGACTGTAATAAGAGATGAAGAAGGACACTATATCCTACTTAAAGGGTCTATCCAACAAGAAGATCTAACAATTGTAAATATCTATGCCCCTAACGTGGGAGCAGCCAATTATATAAGGCAATTCATAACAAAAGCAAAGAAACACATGGACAACAATACAATAATAGCGGGGGACTTTAACACCCCCCTGACTGAAATGGACAGATCATCTAAGCAAAAGATCAACAAGGAAATAAAGACTTTAAATGAAACACTGGACCAAATGGACTTTACAGACATATTCAGAACATTCCATCCCAAAGCAACAGAATACACATTCTTCTCTAGTGCCCATGGAACATTCTCCAGAATAGATCACATCCTAGGGCACAAATCAGGTCTCAACCAGTACCAAAAGATTGGGATTATTCCCTGCATATTTTCAGACCACAATGCTTTGAAACTGGAACTCAATCACAAGAGGAAAGTCGGAAAGAACTCAAGTACATGGAGGCTAAAGAGCATCCTACTAAAGAATGAATAGGTCAACCAGGAAATTAAAGAAGAATTAAAAAAATTCATGGAAACCAAGGAAAATGAAAACACAGCTGTTCAAAATCTTTGGGATGCAGCAAAGGCAGTCCTGAGAGGAAAGTATATAGCAATACAAGCCTTTCTGAAGAAACAAGAAAGGTCTCATATACACAACCTAACCCTACACCTAAAGGAGCTGGAGAAAGAACAGCAAATAAAGCCTAAACCCAGCAGGAGAAGAGAAATCATAAAGATCAGAGCGGAAATCAATGAAATAGCAACCAAAAGAACAGTAGAACAGATCCACGAAACTAGGAGCTGGTTCTTTGAAAGAATTAACAAGATTGATAAACCCCTAGCCAGACTTATCAAAAAGAAAAGAGAAAGGACCCAAATCAACAAAATCATGAATGAAAGAGGAGAGATCACAACCAACACCAAAGTAATACAAACAATTATAAGAACATATTATGAGCAACTCTATGCCAGCAAATTAGATAACCTGGAAGAAATGGGTGCATTCCTAGAGATGTATCAACTACCAAAATTGAACCAGGGGAAGAAATAGAAAACCTGAACACACCTATAACCACTAAGGAAATTGAAGCAGTCATCAAAAATCTCCCAACAAACAAAAGCCCAGGGCCAGATGGCTTCCCAGGGGAATTCTTTCAGACATTTAAAGAAGAATTAATACCTATTCTCCTGAAACGGTTCCAAAAAATAGAAATGGAAGGAAAACTTCCAAACTCATTTTATGGGGCCACCATTACCTTGATCCCAAAACCAGACAAAGACCCCATCCAAAAGGAGAATTACAGACCAATATCCTTGATGAACATGGATGCCAAAATTCTCACCAAAATACTAGCCAATAGGATCCAACAATACATTAAAAGGATTATTCACCATGACCAAGTGGGATTTATCCCTGGGCTGCAAGGCTGGTTCAACATCCGCAAATCAATCAACGTGATACAATACATTAACAAAAGAAAGAACAAGCATCATGTGATCCTCTCAATAGATGCAGAAAAAGCATGTGACAAAGTACAGCATCCTTTCTTGATCAAAACTCTTCAGAGTATAGGGATAGAGGGTACCTACCTCAATATCATAAAAGTCATCTATGAAAAACCTACAGCGAATATCATTCTCAATGGGGAAAAGCTGAGAGCTTTTCCCCTGAGGTCAGGAACGCGGCAGGGTTGTCACTCTCACCACTGCTACTCAACATAGTATTAGAAGTCCTAGCCACAGCAATCAGACAACAAAAAGAAATAAAAGGCATCCAAATTGGCAAAGAGGAAGTCAAACTCTCACTCTTTGCAGATGATATGATACTGTATGTGGAAAACCCAAAAGACTCCACCCCAAAACTGCTAGAACTCATACAGGAATTCAGTCAAGTAGCAGGCTATAAAATCAGTGCACAGAAATCAGTGGCATTCCTATACACCAACAACAAGACCGAAAAGAGACAAATCAAGGAGTCGATCCCATTTCCAATTGCACCCAAAACCATAAGATACCTAGGAATAAATGTAACCAAAGAGGCAAAGGATCTGTACTCAGAAAATTATAAAATACTCATGAAAGAAATTGAAGAAGACACAAAGAAATGGAAAAACGTTCCATGCTCATGGATTGGAAGAACAAACATTGTGAAGATGTCAGTGCTACCTAGAGCAATCTACACATTCAATGCGATCCCCATCAAAATACCATGCACCTTTTCCGAGAAATGGAACAAATCATCCTAAAATTTGTATGGAACCAGAAGAAACCCCGAATAGCCAGAGGAATGTTGAAAAAGAACAGCAAAGCTGGCGGCATCACAATTCCAGACTTCCAGCTCTATTACAAAGCTGTCATCATCAAGACAGTATGGTACTGGCACAAAAACAGACCCATAGATCAATGGAACAGAATTGAGAGCCCAGAAATGGCCCCTCCACTCTACGGGCAACTAATCTTTGATAAAGCAGGAAAGAATGTCCAATGGAAAAAAGACAGTCTCTTCAACAAATGGTGTTGGGAAAATTGGACAGCCACATGCAGAAGAATGAACTGGATCATTTCCTTACACCACACACAAAAATAGACTCCAAATGGTTAAAATACCTAAATGTGAGACAGGAGTCCATCAAAATCCTAAAGGAGAACACAGGCAGCAACCTCTTTGACCTCAGCCGCAGCAACCTCTTCCTAGAAACATCGCCAAAGGCAAGGGAAGCCAGGGCAAAAATGAACTATTGGGATTTCATCAAGATAAAAAGCTTTGCACAGCAAAAGAAACAGTCCACAAAACCAAAAGACAACCGAGAGAATGGGAGAAAATATTTGCAAATGACATATCAGATAAAGGGCTAGTATCCAAAATCTATAAAGAACTTATCAAACTCAACACCCAAAGAACAAATAATCCAATCAAGAAATGGGCAGAAGACATGAACAGACATTTTTCCAAAGAAGACATCCAAATGGCCAACAGACACATGAAAAAGTGCTCAACATCGCTCGGCATCAGGGAAATCCATATCAAAACCTCAATGAGATACCACCTCACACCCATCAGAATGGCTAAAATTAACAAGTCAGGAAATGACAGATGTTGGCGGGGATGTGGAGAAAGGGGAACCCTCCTACACTTCTGGTGGGAATGCAAGCTGGTGCAACCACTCTGGAACACAATATGGAGGTTCCTCAAACAGTTGAAAATAGAGCTACCATACGATCCAGCAATTGCACTACTGGGTATTTACCCCAAAGATACAAATGTAGGGATCCAAAGGGGTACGTGCACCCCAGTGTTTATAGCAGCAATGTCCACCATAGCCAAACTGTGGAAAGAGCCAAGATGTCCATCGACAGATGAATGGATAAAGAAGAAGTGGTATATATACACAATGGCATATTATGCAGCCATCAAAAGGAATGAGATCTTGCCATTTGCAACGACGTGGATGGAACTGGAGGGTGTTATGCTGAGTGAAATAAGTCAATCAGAGAAAGACATGTATCATATGACCTCCCTGATATGAGGAATTCTTAATCTCAGGAAACAAACTGAGGGTTGCTGGAGTGGTGGGGGGTGGGAGGGATGGGGTGGCTGGGTGATAGACATTGGGGAGGGTGTGTGCTATGGTGAGCACTGTGAATTGTACAGGACTGATGAATCACGGATCTGTACTTGTGAAACAAATAATACAACATATGTTAAGAAAAAAAAAGAAGAAGATAGCAGGAGGGGAAGAATGAAGGGGAGGAAGTCAGAGGGGGAGACGAACCATGAGAGACGATGGACTCTGAAAAACAAACTGAGGGTTCTAGAGGGGAGGGGGGCGGGGGGATGGGTTAGCCTGGTGATGGGTATTAAAGAGGGCACGTTCTGCCTGGAGCACTGGGTGTTATGCACAAACAATGAATCATGGAACAGTACATCAAAAACTAATGATGTAATGTATGGTGATTAACATAACAATAAAAAATTATTTAAAAAAACAAAAAAAAACCAAAAGTGCTCCTGATTGCATTATAAATACGTGGCTTAGCTGTCTGCCAAGAACTTGGAAGGGCTGAGGTATAACACATTTATGGAGCTGGTGTTTGTTTTTTTAACAAAACCACTCCAATCTAGGTTTTTTTTTTTTTTTTTTTTTATGAGTAAACAGTGCCAGAATGTGTTATCATGATTCAGAGTTGTAGGCACAGGTTCATGAAAGGCTGTCTTTCACCTTAACTCATTTGAGGGAGGCCGGACAGGTCATATTATTCCCATTTTACAGATGGGGAAACGAAGGTCCATAGAGGATTTATTTGCACAAGCTCATGTAACTAAGGAGCATGGACTTCCTAGTTGAGATGCACATGCACCCAGGTTTGGAGGACAAACTGGATCCAGTAAGGATTCAGCTAGAACATCCCTGTTCTCTTCCCACCAGTGTGTTCACACCCACTCCTTTAGATGCCCCTGCCTTGTGGCTGGAGGACATCTTGGGCAGTTTTCTTGTTTGTTGCAGGTTAATGAGCAGTCTTGTTTTTAAGTATCAAAAAGTCCAAAGAAAGGGCACCTGGGTGGCTCAGTCCAACTCTTAAGCATCCGACTCTTGAATTTGGCTCTGGTCATGATATCGGCTCAGGCCATGATTTCAGGGTGGTGAGATTGAGCCCCATATCGGGTTCCAAGCTCAGCGGGGAGTCTGCTTGAGATTCTCCCACCTTCTCCCTCTGCGCCTCCCCCTGCTCTCTTTCTCTCTGGAATACATAAACAAATCTTTAAAAAGAAAAGTCCAAAAAAGGTATATGTGTAGGAAGGGAGAGCCTTATTGGTGGAATGCCTGGCTTTTAGAAGCTGTAGTTTTAGTTTTCCTTCAGTAGTTTTTGGTATTCTTCTGAAACATGAGTCACTTCACCATCAGATCCGTGTACCTGTGCACTGGATAGTGCAGAAAAAGAACATTTCCATTGTCATAGAAAGTTCTATTGGACAGCACTGGCCAGATCCTCAGCAAGTTATAAACCAACTCTTTGATTCTCACAGCCCAGTTCTCTGCCCGGCCCCTCCCTCTGCCACTGTTGGGGGCTCCAGGGTGGAGCAGGGGAGAGGAGAGGTAACTGGGCAGAGGGTTTCCATGGACTTGGTGCTCCTGGTGATCTGGTGTTGCTGATCGTGGGTTGGCAGATGTCTAAGTTCTGCATTCTCTCCTGGGGCACTTTGGGTGGTCCTTAAGAACCTCCCCCTCACTTGGGGTCTCCTGCTACACATCTCTTTATGACCCTCCCCCAAGTCCCATACTCCATGGGTACCCACCACACATCACCTGACCCCAGCAAGCAGCCTTTGATGAGGTCCTTTCTAGACAACCTAAACCCAGCGTTTCACGGTGCCTGCATTCAATTGACGGGAAAAAGCCAGCATCTTCTGTCCCTGCAAGTTCCAGAAATGTAGGTTGTCCCCGCTCCAGCCCTCTCTCTCCACTCTGCCCTCCCAGACACTCCAGCTAGGTTTTGTCCTTTAGCTACTTTTCAGGGGAGAATCTGGCACGAGTCCTTATATCCCAAACATGGGGGCTCAGATAAAGCTCTCTACATGGTAGTCCTTCTTGCTTGTCTGGGGAGGGACCTCTGACTTTTCTTCTCCTACAGGAGAGGAGGGGGCTGTCTTCAGCACTCCTGCATCTCTCTTCAAAGAAATCCACACAGGGCAAACTTCTCTCATCCTCTGGCCCGCTCCTTGTGCAGGCTGGAGGTGGGGAGGGGCGACAACATGGGATGAGGGTGGGGCAGAGGGGGCACCTCCTTTTCTGGTCCTCAATAGAGGGTGCAGCCCTTCCTGTTTGGAATGGGTGTCTATGTACTACCCTTGGGCCTCAGCTTTGGGGCCCCAGCCGCAAGTCTAAGACAGCCTTGGAAAGGATGCATCTGGCACCTCATTACATGTCCCCCTCGCCCCGATTCCTGCCCCATTGCCATCTCTGACCAGTCTGTTCATATCCATTCTGGGTGGTCTGCCAGGGCTTGGCTAATTTTCATACAAAGAGGAGCTTAGTGCAGCATTTAGGATACTTAGAGATGGTGGGAGGCTTTTCTAACTCCACACGCCCTAACCCCCACGTTCAGACAGGTTTCCTCATGTCTACCTCCACACAGTGAGTTCTGCTTGGACTGGAGCAGTGTTTCACATCTCACAATTGTGTTGGAAGCCTTAAAAAAGGGTGAGGACCACCCGGGTCACTCAACTGTCCTCAGGGTTAAACCCTAGAAAAGGATCCAAAAGACAACCAAGTAGGACAAGTGCCCTTTTTGCAGGGAGGCTTCAAACAATGGCATTGATGATTTCAAGTCAAGGGACTTCGGGCATTTTAGTTAATTGACAATGTTTGTCTCTCCTCTGACTAACCAGCTGTGTGGGGGTTTCCACCTCTGTCATCCCGTGATCCCTCCAGAAGGTGAGGACATTGAGGGTCAGAGACATTAGCTTGCGCAGGATCACCCAGATGGGAATGGTGGAGCTGGGATTCTAGTCTCAATGTGTTCGAATCCAAGGCGTCATCCCTCCCAGCACACCCTGCTGTCTCAGGGCCAGCTGGCTCCTATACCATACCTTCCCTTTATTTGATGACAAGTCCTAATCAGGGCTGGTGACAGTAGGGCTTAACACAGCTAATCCCGCCCATGGAGAACATCTGTGACACGAGAGGGCCAAGAACGGGCAGAGGGAAGCCTCCAAGGGAAGCATGGGGTGTAGGAGAGGAGCTTCCCTGGCCAGGTTCAGAGCCCCACCTTTATCTGGACCTGACCAGCTCCACTAGGACCAAGCATGCACTAGCACTTTCTCTGTGTCCGTCCTCCCCAAACCTCTGAGCCAGCTTCTGTTGTCGGCCCCCTCTTACCCAGGAGGAGACTGGGGCTCCTGAGGTTCCACACCCTGACCTAGAAACCCTGCTGGTGAGTGGTAAAGGGTTTGATCCCAGATCTGCCCCCCGCCTTGGCCAAGCACACAGCCCTGGGCTGCCTTCCCTGCATCGAGGCTGGCGCTTGGCACCTTGGCTGGGTCACATCCCGGGGAGGGGGTTGGGCTGTTCTCTCCCTTCCAGGGTTGAGGCAGAGCTGCTGCCTTTGACTGGGTGCTGTTGCCCGCGACACACTCACGGCCCTGCCTGTTGCTGTTTTTCCTTCTCAGCGTCCTGGGTTCCCTCCTACTGCTTGGACTCCAGCTCGTCTGCCCACAGCCCTCCACTGAACACAGAAAGGTAAGCCACGACCATTCAGAGGCTTTGCTTCTCCACACAAGGGGCTAGGGGCACTCCAGGCATCTGCCCGAGTTTGGTTCTCTTTGGGGGGGAGTCGCCGCTAATCTTGAGAAGGGAGCACCCCTTTTAGAATGTTCACCAGTCCTCCTCTCCCTCCTAAATCCTCGGAGCTTAAAAATGAAGCTGGTGCCCAGAGTCAGGGTCCGACCTGAGAGCATCGCTGGTGTTGCTGGCTGTGTCCTTGAGGACGCGACCCCGAGGGAGAGGGCACTGAGAAGACTACCCACCCGGGAGTGGTGGAGCACCAGCGTGGAGCTTTGACCCCCTCTAGGGGCACCTTCAGGGGCCGCGGGTACTAATGGTTACAGAGAGAGCTAGCTAGAGCTTTAACTGTAGCTATATGCAAGAGGAGCCCCATGGGGAGCCCTGATCTTTGCTAGGAGGACGTAGCCCCAGGCAACCAGCAGCCAGGCAGGGAGGGAGCAGGGAAATTAAGAGCTGGCCCTCTCTTTCCTCCCCTTCTCCATTTCCGCCTGGGGACTCCGTTGAGCTGAGCCCAACCAAAAGAAGACAAAAATCCCTTGGTCCGGTCCTCAGAGGCCGGCCTCCAAGGCAACAGGGCTGGATGGAGAATGGTGCACAGAACATGGGGGTGGGGGACACACGGACAGTATCAAGCATGCCTCCCTTCAGGCTCTGTGGGTTTTGTAGCAGATGAGCTATTCGCTGCTGCCGAAACAAGCTGAACCAGGACAGGTGCATGATAAATGCTTCCTTAGAAGCAGATGCATGAGGTGACTCTGAGTAGGTCCCGAAAACCCCTTTCTGCTACCTAGGCGCTCCTCCTCTCTGTAAGTCACAAAATGCAGACACTTCTGAGAAGGATGGTAGGTCAGGCGTTCGTATCTGAGTGTGACCGAGTTGGTGGGGAAGCTTTCCCGAGAGAGGGATTTCACAGAGGAAATCTGGGAGACAAGGGAGCAGACAAGAGTATGCACAAGGGTTTGCCTGGATGAGATCCTTCTTGCAAGATTCTTAATGCTTTTGTCTGCATCGTCTAACTTCTTTTAGGTCTGTGGCTTATGTTCTGGCTTTGTTTTTCCAGACCAGATATGAACTGTATTGTATTGTATGCCCTGCTGGGATGTTAGCTCCACGAAACTGCTGTCTTCCCAGCTCCTGGAAGGCAGCCTGGCATGTTGTAGGTGTTCAATAAAATACTTGTTGAGTGACCAACTGAATGAATGAATGAATGAATGAATAGAAAACCGGGCCAAGGTCTAAGCATCATTTTGTTAGAGTCACTGGAAATTTATACCCCTCTCACTTCACTGCATTATTCCCATTCATAATTTCAGGAAGTCAGAGAGGACAACTCCTGTAGACTGAATGTTTGTGTCCCCCCCTAAATTCACATGTTGAAACCTCATGTCCGGTATGATGGTATCTGCTAGTGGGGCCTTTGGCAGGTGCTTATGTCAGGGGAGAGGAGCCCTGATGAAAGGGATTAGAGCCCTTATTAGAGTCTGGAGAGAGCTTGCTGCCTGCCCTGGGAGGGATGGGGTGGCTGGGTGATGGACATTGGGGAGGGTATGTGCTATGGTGAGCGCTGTGAATTGTGTAAGACTGATGAATCACAGACCTGTACCTCTGAAACAAATAATACATTATATGTTTAAAAAAAAAAAAGAAGATAGTAGGAAGGGAAAAATGAAGGGGGGAAATCGGAGAGGGAGACGAACCATGAAAGACTATGGACTCTGAGAAACAAACTGAGGGTTCTCGAGAGGAGAGGGTCGGGGGATGGGTTAGCCTGGTGATGGGTATTAAAGAGGGCACGTACTACATGGAAAAAAAAAAAAGAAATCTGCCAGCCAGAAAAGGCACCTTGATCTTGGATTTCTAGCCTCCAGAACGGTGAGAAGTTCTCTTGTTTATAAGCCACCAGTGTCTGGTACTTTCTTTTAGCAGCCCCAACTGACTCTGACAAAAACGGGCACTGGGAAGTGGGGGTGCTGCTCTGACAAATGCATGAGATGGTGGGGGTGGCTTTGGAACCGGGTAGCGGGCAGGGACCGGAAGAACAGGGAAGTGCGTGCTAGGAGGAGCCTACACTGCCACGGGTGGACTTTTCAAGGTGTTTGTGGTGCGAGCTTAGAAAGGGGAGAGGAGGGCTGTAGAGAAAGCCTCATCTGCTCAGAGAACGGTGATCCCGAACAGGAAGGTGCTGGACTGCGGATGGTGAAGGATGGGTCTCAGACAGAAATGAAGAACATGTTATTGGAAACTGGAGGACAAGCCAGGCTTGGTATAAAGTGGCAAAAAAACAAAAAAACAAAACTTGGCCGAATTGTGTTCGTGTTCTCGCCTTTGTGGAAGGTAGCACTTGCAAGCAATGAAATTAGATATTTAGCTGAAGCTATTTCGAAGCAAAATGTGGAAGGAGTGGCCTGGTTTCTCTCGCCTGCTTGTGGTAAAATGTGAGAAAGGAGAAATGACTTAAAGATGGAATTGTTAATTGGAAAGAAAGCTGAGCATAGAACTTAAAGATTTGGAAAATTCTCAGCTAATCCGTCTTGAAGAGAAAGAGAAAGTCTTCAGGAGACAACACTAAGGGTGTGGCCAAGAGACCATTTGATAATGAGAGACTAGTCCACCATCTCACAGAAACCAGGGAATATTTTCCAAGACAATGGGAGAATGCAAAGGAGGGGTTGCTTGTGCCCGACCCTCCAGCTACCACCTCTCTAGGTGGTCTCCACTCTCTCCTCGGCTGCCCCAGGTGCTGCTCCGGCAACCGGGTGAGGCGCGGGCTGTGCCCAGCGAGCTGCAGGGGCGTGGCTGCCTCCATCTTGATTTCAAAGGATCAGGCCTCCCAGCAGAGCCATGATCCCAGGCCCTAACCCTGGAGAGCCACAGAGGGGACAGGGCTGCCCAAAGCTGTGGGGGCAGGGCAACCAGGAGCCTTGGGGCCTCAACCTTACCCAGCAAAGCTGCCGGCAGAAGCACTGTCCCATTGAGTCTGGAGAGCCAGAGCATCAGGCCAAAGAGGATTATTCTTGAGCCTTAAGGTCTAAGGGAATTTGCCCCCTTGGGTTTTGGACTTGCGTAGGACTTGTTACTCCTTTCTTCTTTCCTCTTTCTCCCATCTGGAACGGGACTGCCTGTCCTGTGCCTGTCTCACCGTTGTATTTCAGAAGCACGAAACAGCTTTGATCCAGCAGGTTCACATTTGGAGAGCAGATTGCCTCAGGTGAATTGTACGAATTTAGGTGATATTTAGATTGGACTTTGGACCTAGACTTTAATGTTGATGCTGGAACCAGTTAAGAATTTGGGGGCTATTCAGACGGAATGAATATATTTTGCATACAAGAAGGACATGAATTTTGGGGGACAAGGGTGGAATATGAAAGACTGAATGTGTCCCCCCACATTTATATGTTGAAACTTAATCCCCAGTGTGATGGTATTTGGAGATGGGGGCACTTGGGAGGTGATTTGGTCATGAGGGGATTATTGCCCTAATAAAAGAGATCCTAAAGAAATCTCTGGCCCCCTCTACTAGGGGAAGGTACAGTGAGAAGCCGGCTGTCTATCAACCGTGAAATTGGCTCTCCCAGACACCAAATCTGCCAGCCCCTTAATCTCAGACGTCTGGGCCTCCGGAACTGTGAAACATAAATGTATGTTTTTGATAAGCCCCCTCTCCCCCAATCTATGGGATTTTTGTTATAGTAGCTGGCGTGGACTAAGACACCTGTCTTTTCATTATTAAGCTACATTATTTATTACTGTTTAAAAGTATCAGGGTTGTTAATCCTAATAGTTGAATTGTTGACTCTATTGTCGAATGAATTGTTGAATAGTTGAATCAGTTTGCCAGTGTTTTGTTCTTGTTGCTCAAATAGACCATCATAGCTGAAAATATTTTATAAATGATCAACTAACTTTGCTGTTTCTCTTAATCTTTCAAGTTAGCCTGATGACTGATTATATATATATATATATATATATATATGATGTAGGATATAGGATCGATCTATCTATCTATCCTGAACAAAAGGTTCACAAATAGGTATTGCCTTCATCTTTCTTAAGTATTTGTTCTGAGAAATGAAAGAAAAAAGGCTTATGAGTTACTTTGGAATGTTGAATTTTATTTTATTTATTTTTAAAGATTTTATTTATTTATTTGAGAGAGAGCACGAGTAGGGGGAGGGGCAGAGAGAGGGAGAGAAGTAGACTCCCCACTGACCAGGGAGTCTGATGCAGGGTTCCATCCCAGGACCCCGAGACCATGATCCCAGGACTCTGAGCTGAAGGCAGACGCTTACGCGACCGAGCCACCCAGGCACCCCTGGAATGTTGAATTTTAAAATTGAGCCGAGAGTATCCCATCTTGGCATATGGTATCTCCCCAAAATATTGTTAAGAACTTTGCAGTAGAAAGATACATTAATTTCTTTTTCAAAATCCTTTATAGATTAATTTCCTTGGAGAACATACATTTTAGGACAGCTTTCAAGTATAATTATATGCATTTTGGCTGCCAGAGTCATTGTCATTCACCCTAGAGAAGAAAGGATTCAATACTTCTTGGGTGTTGAATTTCTTCCTGCTGTTTCATTAGAGCTTTGTGGAACTGTGGCTGTCATCCTGCCTGCTTCTATCCTAAGAATCCTGGCAGAGGTACTGACAATGGTAGCATCCATCTATTTCTGCAACGGGAGAAGTAGGTACTTAGTAAAACAAGGGTCAGAAATGGGTTTTCTGTAAAGGACCAGTTGTGACTATTTTAGGCTTTTCCGGGCTACAAAGTTTCTGTTGTAACTACTCAGCTGTGCTTTTGTAGCACAAAGGCAGCCGTAGACAATAGGTAAATGACTGTGCATGACTGTATTCCAATAAAACTTTATTTACAAAAACAGGTGGTTACCTGGATTTGGCCCATGCCCATAGTTGGTAGACCGCCACTCTAAAGTCTGATAGAGAGGAGTGAACTGCATGTATATGTGTTTTGGAATTTGAAGTTGGGAGTTGTCTCCTTCCGGAACTTGAAGGAACACAAAAGATTGGAGAAAAAAGTCTATTTTTTCATTAAAACATAAGAATTATGATTGCTCTCAAATTGCTCTCATTGCTTAGATAAATCAAAATTGAATCCCTGCTGACCCATTGTTTTATGACAATCCACTCCCAATCTGTAGCAGAGAGCGGCAGAAAGAATTGGAAAACCATTTATGGTGAATTCTTAAGGGACAGCATTACTAATTTGTGCATCTTGCAGTTTAGTATGTATATGAAAACTACCCACTAAAAGACCTCTCTTTTTCTTTTTCATTACAATAGCATGTCCAACTTTAGCATATGGAAGCATTTCTGCAGTGTAAGTTATTCTGAGGAAAAGACATAATTTGTAAATGCTGTCAAGTAAACTATGCTTTTCTAAATATGGCTCAGGTGACTGGATACATCTCTGTCTCACATTGGTGCAGGAGAAGAGAACTCTGGTGCAGAGCATCAGTAGCTCTTTTCAGATATTTCTACCCAGGTGTCTTCCTCTTGCTCCTGCAACAAGGAGAGTATCACAAAGGATTGCTCAACCTCTGTTCTTGGTAATTTTTATTTATTTTTTATTTTTTTAAATTTTATTTTATTTTATTATGTTATGTTAGTCACCATACAATACATCATTAGATTTTGGTGTAGTGATCCACGGTTCATTGTTTTCATATAACACCCAGTGCTCCATGCAGTACACGCCCTCCTTAATACCCATCACCGGGTTCTTGGTAATTTTTAATGACAGTTGGCAAATCATTGTATTTTTAAAGCTTTCTGTGGCTTCATTTGCAGATAAGGTAAGACCAAGAGTAGGAACAAAAAAAAACTTGACCAAGACTTTAATAAAAACCATACGTTATTAATAAGGGAAACTATGGAAATTGTAGAAAGCTTTTAAGTTAATGAAACTGTTCTATGGTGTCTGCCCAACAGACATTGACCGAGCAAGTTGATTTTATAAGTCATAACGTGTATAGTCAACATAATCTGTTCCGGAAAGAGCTGTGAAATGTCGTATTTTACTCCTACAAATGAAAAAACATACGTATACTTTCATCACAACTGCTCAATATGGCTTTTTTTTTAAGTTTACGTTTTAAATTAAAGTATGCACGTCTTATAAAGAATTTAGAAAACAATGAAAAACTAGAAGAAGGAAATAAAAACTCACTCCTTGGGCCCCCAGCCAAAGAAAAGGGCTCTTCAACCTGTTATTTATAGAAACTCTCAAACAAAAAGAACAGAGACACTACAGAATGAAGTAAGGGTGAAGTAAAATATTTGTTTTGCTAACTGATTAACAAGTCATGATGTCAACAGCGGGGGACCTTGTTTGTAATGGGTTTAGAGCCTACTATTAGTGTAGTAGGATGTGCAGCCCATGACTTCACATTGCCTGTTGACAGTGTCATACAGTTGGATATTGAACAGAAGGCCGATAGAAGGGCAAAAAGAAGTTTTTAAGCTACATATAATTTCTCATATCATTGCTGCTGTATTCAAGAAGAAAGAAGGAAAAAACAGTAATGTTTTTAGAAGAAAATATATGAAACTATCTTCATGATTTGTGGTGGGTAAGAATTTCTTAAACAAGACACCCAAAGAACTGGACTATGTTGAAATTGATGACTTTTGTTTATCGAAATACATCATAAGAAAAAGAGGGAAAAGATAAGTCATAAACAGGTGAGGATAGTCACAATAATATATTTGACAAAAATTCATGTTCAGAATACATATGTAAAAAAAACCCCTGCTGGTCATTAAGAAAGTTAAGCAATCCAATTTTTTAAAATGGACCAAAGACTTGAATACACACTTCATGTAAGAGGATATTCTTATGGCCAATAAGCATATGAAAAGGTGCTCAGTCAAAATCATTAGTCCTTAGGGAAATACGAATTAAAATGAGATACCACCAGAATAGCTTAAAATGAAAAACACGGACAGTACCAAGTGCTGATGAGGATGTGGAGCAACTGGAATTTCCGTACATTGCTGGTGGGAGTTTAAAATAGCGGACCCCTTTGGAAACTGTTTGGCAGCGTCTCTTAAAGCTAAACATATGTCTATTCAGTGACCGGGCTATTCTACTCTTAACTATTTACCCAAGGGAGATGAGTGCATGTACCCACCAAAATATGTGTAAAAATATTCAAACCAGTTTCATTTACAGTTACTCAAAATTGGCAATAATGCAAAAGTCTATCAACAACAGAATGGGTAAATAATTATAGTGTATCCATACAAGATAACACTGAACAAAATTAAAAAATAATTTTCTGATTCCAGCCAAGATTGGATTTACCTTCCCATCTAGAACAAGAGCACAATGGCCAAGATAGAGCAACAGGGACTGGATTTCCCCTTACCTTCTCCCTGAAACAACCCAAACAAAACATGACCAGACAACATATATGAAGCAATGGTTTTCAAAACTATGGATATTGGTCAGCATAAGGCAACGATTTCTCAGAGATGGGAAACAAATGAGTTGAACCCTAAAATTTCCCCAGCTAACTGCCTTGAGAGAGTTTCTTACCCTTGGAGTGAAGTGAGAATGGGAACCCAGGCAGAACCCACTGGACTCCTTGATTTGAGGAGCTTGAGAGTCCAGCGAGACCGTGATGGCAAGAGTCTGCAGGACAGAGTACCAGAGAGTGGAGCGACACTGAGAGAAGACACAGAGACCGCAGGGGTCCTCCTCAGGGAGGACCAGTGAGCACAGGCATGGGACACAACAGCCTGAGATTGGGAAAGAACCATCCAAAATGATTGAAGGAAACAATGTCCAGCACTCGTGCAGTACCAGAAGTAGTGACTCTTCCTAGCAGCCAGACTTTAAAAACTCACAATCCAGAGGACATTGGAGAGAATACTCAGGAAACTCTTGCCAAGGTCCTGGGGGAGTAATTGACCCTAGACTGTGTACTGCTCTGGACCTAACTAACAAATCATAAATGTAAGGAAATCATAAACGAAAGGATCAAACTGTTCCTGAATGATGTAACTATTCTAGCACAAAGCTCATGAATATAGGAATGTAAAAATATCTAGCACCCAAAAAGGTACAATTTAAGATGTCTGACATTTGCTCAAAGATGACCAGGCACCCACAGGAGCACAAAAACAGCACTGTTCTTCATAAAGAGGAGAACAATCAATTGAAGCCAACTCAGAACTGACATGGATTTTAGAATTTGAAAAAAAAAAAAAGGCTATTAGAAGTTATTAAGACAGTATTTCACAGATTCAGAAAGTTAAATAGAACCACAGATGATAACTAAAAAAACCTTATCAAACTTCTCAGGTTGAAAATGACAAAGTCTAAAATGAAAAATATGCTGGATGGGATTAATGGCAGATTGGACAGTGTAGAAGAAAGATGAATGAGCTTGAAGATAGAAAGCTAGAAACTTTTGAAACAAAACACAGAATGAGAAAAGAATTTTAAAAAATGAATAGAACATTCATGAGCATTCATAGGACAACTTCACGTGGGCTTATATCTGTGCAATGAGAATACCAAAAGAAGAGGGGGGAGGGGGTGACAGAAAGGAAAATTTTTAAAAATTAGAAAATGTTTCTGGGCGCCTGGGTGGCTCAGTTCGTTAAGCGACTGCCTTCGGCTCAGGTCATGATCCCGGAGTCCTGGGATTGAGTCCCGCATCGGGCTCCCTGCTCAGCGGGGAGCCTGCTTCTCCCTCTGACCCTCTCCCCTCTCATGCTCTTTCTCTCTCTCAAATAAATAAATAAAATCTTTTTAAAAAAAGAAAATGTTCCAAATTTGATGAAAACTATAAACTCAGGAATATCAATGAACTCCAGGCACTAGCAACATGAAGAAAATAGCACAAGTCACACCGTAATGAAGTTGTTCAAAGCTAGTAATAAAAAGAAAAAATTCAACAGCCCCTAAAAAAAAGAGACATGTTACACTCACAGAAACAAAGATCAAGATACAGCAGATTCCTTGTCTCCTGTCTCTCCTGTGAGGGAAACATCTTTAAAGCACTGAAAGAACAAAACTGTCAACCTAGAATTCTCCACTCAGAAAAAATCCCTTTCAAAAATAAAGGTAAAATTTAAAAAAAAAGGTAAAATAAAGACATTTTTTTTCAGACATACAAATGCTGTACTAACACTTGCACCACTAGAATTGTTACAGGACGTTCTTTAGGCAGAATGAAAATGGTATCAGATTGAAATATGGATCTCCATAAAGGAAATGAGTGCACCAGAAATGATAACTACATGGGTAAATGTATAAAGTTTTAAAGATTTATTTATTTATTTTGGAGAGAAAGAATGTGCATGTGCAAGTTGGGGGGGCAGGGGGAGGGGCAGAGGGAGAGGGAGAGAGGCAGACTCTCTGCTGAGGGAGTTTTGATTTCATGACATGGGGCCTGATTTTGGACCCTGGGATCATGACCTGAGGCAAAATCAAGAGTTGGATGCTTAACCTACTGAGCCATCCAGGCACCCCAAGAGGGGTTCGTCCAGGATTTGAATAAATATATAAGGTTTAAAAAAATTATTTAAATCTCCTTTAAAGATCGAGTCTAAATAAAGCAATAATAACAATGTGTTGGGGAGTATATGTATAATAAAATGTTAATGCCAGAAGAGGATAAATGGAAATATAGTATTGTAAGATTCTTATAATACATGTAAAATGGCATCATATTACTTTGAAGGAAGACTGATGAGTTAAAGATGTTTACTATCAACCCTAAAACAACCATTAAAATAACAAAACAAAGAACTTTAGCTCACCAGTCAAAAAAAGGGAAACAATAGAATTTATTATTATTATTTTCAAATAATTCAAAAGAAGAAAAAGGAAAAGGGATCAAATAACAGATGGGACAACTAGAAAGCAAATAGCAAGCTGGTAGACTTAAATATGATTATATTAATATTCACAAAAACAACTCAACCAAGGCAGAGATTGGCAGATTGGATAAAACACAAGACATACAACTGTGTCCTGTCCACAAGAAACACACTTAAATATAAAGACACACATGGGTTAAAAGGATGGAAAAAGATAGACCATAGTAACACTAGTCAAAAGAAAGCTGGAGGGACCTTGTTACCATCAGATAAAGTAAATTTTGGAGCAAAAAATATTACCAGGGATAAAGAGGGTCATTTGATAACCAAAGTAACCAATTTATCAAGAGGACATAATAATCCTAAACATTTATGCACCTAATAAAGAGCTTCAAATTACTGAAGCAAAATCTGATGTAACTGCAAAAAGAAACAGACAAATCCACGAGTATGGTCAGAGATTTCAGCATTCCCTTCCTAACATTGATAGCACACGTGGACAGAGATATTAGTAAGAATGTAGAAGACTTGACCATGACTATCAACCAACTTGACCTAGTGACATTTGTAGAACATCCCTCAAACAAAATCACATATGCATTCTTTCCAGTGCCTGATGAACACTTACCAAGATAGGTCATATTTTGGGCCATAAAACAAGTCTCAATATAACAAGATTCAAGTCTCAAACAGTTTATTCTATGATCACAATGGGATTCAATTAGAAATCAATGATGGAAATGTATCTGGAAAATTCCCCCAAATCTGGAAATAACACACTTCTAAATGATCCATGGGTCAAAGACGAAATGAAAGGGAAATTAGAAAGTACTTTGACCTGAATGAAATCGAAAACATGAAAAATCAGAAATTGTGGAATGCTGCTAACACAGCACTTAGGGGGAAATTTATGTAACTAAATACCTATAAAGATAAAAAGACCTCAAATCAATGGTCTCAACTTCCTCCATAACAACTAAACGCTTAACGACCGAGCCACTCAGGTGCCCTGTTCTAGGACATTCTTAACAGAGTGAAAAGACAAGCCACTGACTGAGAGAAAATATTTATGAATCATATAATTGATAAAGGACTTGTATCCAGGATATATAAGGAACTCCCAGTAGTCAAAGTAAGGAAAAAATAACCCGACACAAAAGTAAGCGAAAGATTTGAAATGATGCTCCACCAAAGAAGATAAACGGTTGTCAAGTAAGCTCATGAGAACATGCTCAACGTCTTTAGTCATTAGGGAAATACAAATTGACAACGTGAAACCACAGTGAGATATGACTACACACCCAGTAGAGTGGCTAAAATTAAAAAGACTGATCATCCCAAATCCTGATGGGGATGTGGAGGACTTGGTTTCCTCATACACGGGAATTAAAAATGGTAAATGACTTTGGAAAACAGTTTGGCACTTTCTTAAATAGTTACATGCATACCTATCATAGGGTCCAATATTTACCCAAGAGGAAAGGAAATTTGTATCCATACATAGATTTGCCCATGAATGTTCATAACGGCTTTATTTGCCATAGACTGGAAACAGCCCAAATGTCCATCAACAGGTGAATGAATAAATAAAACTTAGTTCACTACCTCTACTAAGAAATACTGCTGCACAATAAAAAGGTGGGAGTTATCAATACATGCTGTAACATGGATGAATCTCAATATAAGTATGCTGAGTGAAAGAACCTATATAAAAAAGTAGACATACTGTATTATTCCATTTATATAAACTTCTAGAAGATGTAAACTAATGTGTAACGACTGAAAGCATATCAGTGTTTGGGGGGATGAGGGAAGGGGAGGAAAGGAGGATGGCCAAGGGGTACTAAGAAACTTTTGGGGTGCTGGACATGCCCATTATCTTGAGGATGGTGATAGTTTTGTGGTGCATGTGTGAGTCATCTCGAGTTGTACACCTCAAATATGTACGATTTATTGTGCATCGGTTATACCTCGACAAAGCTGTTAGAAATAAACTGACATAAGCATCTACTGAATGAATTTCACGTGAATGCCTTCACTGAACTCCCTGAATAAGTTTTTCTTATCGAGCATACGAAGCCAACCACAAAAGCACCTATGGTATGAAGCCATTTATATATTTTTTAAAGATTTTTTTTATTTGTCTATTTGACGGAGAGAGACACAGCGAGAGAGGGAACACAAGCAGGGGGAGCGGGAGAGGGAGAAGCAGGCTTCCCGCCGAGCAGGGAGCCCGATGTGGGGCTCGATCCCAGGACCCTGGGACCATGACCTGAGCCAAAGGCAGACGCTTAATGACTGAGCCACCCGGGCGCCCCTGAAACCATTTATATTTATTCAAGAACAGGCAAAGCTAATTTGTGCTGAAAAGAAAATCGGAGTAATGGACACCAACAGAAGGGATAAGATTGACCAGTGAGGGGTACGAGGATAGCTTCCAGGATGTTGGAAATAGTCTCCATCTTGACCCAGGTGGTGGTGAGTTAGGGCTTAAAAGTATACAGAGTCATCTGTTTGCCATCAGCATACTTCATGCCTTTTATACGTTATGCCTCAATAAGAGGAGGAAGAAGGCGACACGGCGTATCAAACGGCGTGTGTGGAAGTGGTGGCGGGAGGCTTTGGAGCACTGTGGGACTGTCCTCGGAGAGCACCCGGGAAACAAAGATGCTCTTCAAAGAACAGCATAGGGCACACTCTCATTCGTGACTGTCCAGCGCAGAACCCTTCCAGAATTGGAAGCCGACTCTAAGGCAGGCACTGTGTTGTTCCCAGCTGGTGTTTGTCAGGCCTTCTGTTTCTGATGGCATAAATATAACCGCGGGCTTCTGAAAAATTGAGAGTATTTTTACTTATGAGAAATGAAGAAATAAAGTAAAAAGACCTTATTAAGGACTGGGAAGAATGTCAGTGTTCACTAATTCATGCTGTGCCAGATCTCTTGGATTCAAATCCCAGGGCAGAAAAATCAAAGTTGCTTCTGTTACACATGGAGCCTCGAGCTTAAGACTTCGTGTTTGGAAAGCCCTTTGTGCAGAAAGCGCGCAACATCAGGTTTTGGTTTGGGCACGATGGGGCAGCCCTGGCTTCTTCGCCTCTTCCTTGTTTAGGGCCAGGATTCCCCTTCAGATCTCTGAATTTTTTTCTGGGTATGTTTAATACCTGTGGGTAGGTGGCATGAAGTGGAACACGGAGTAAACAAGGCTGCCTGGAACCTGGCTTTGATGTTGGCCAATGCTTACTGACTTCCTTGACGGTGCACAGAGTTGGCCTTCCCGGCCTTCGGGGACCTCTTTGCCTTCTCCGTCCTTGGCTGACTGAACTCGAATTGGTTTTTCATCCTCCCAGCCTTGGTGCTGGCCATGTCACCAGCCCATGCCTGGTGCCAGGAAGACTAGAAGGAAGGCTTAGCCATCCTTGTCCCCAGCCTGGTGGCTCTGCCCTCGACTATTTTGTGAAACCTTACCAGCTGCAGAATCCCCCACCTCTAGATTTGAAAGGAGTTGTTAGCTTGAGGGACAACGCCACATCAAGAAATGAACCATGAAAGACCTAGAAAAACTTGGGTCACGTATTCTATCTGTAGAAGTTTGTGAGGATGCCAAGGGACCATCAGAGGAAGCAGATGCTGGGCATAATAGAAGCTGGGGAAACTGAGGCAACCACCCCACATTTTTAATGGCAAAATGATACCGAGTTTTGCGTGTTCCTTCCTTATGATGCCCCCTGCCCTTGTTTCTTTAAATAACTCTTTTAGTATTTACCCCTAAGTTCAGGGGCAAAAAAACCCTTTGTTTTCTATATTGTGAATATTTCTTGTGTTCTAAGTATTCTTCCTGCTTCACAGAAAAACACACAATACAAGTTTATAAATTCTTTCCTTTGGAAATTTCTAGTTCCATTTGTACTAGTATTTAAAAACATTTGTTATTATTGTCTGAACAAACTCTAATACCCATATCGCAAATGTGATCTTACTACAAACAAGCAGTTGCACAGAATAGATTTGTGTGTGTGTGTGTGTGTGTGTGTGTGTGTGTGTGTGTGTGTGTGTGTGTGTGTTTTGACCCTATCAAAGTGGCTTTGGGACTATAAATGGGTCCTAAGAAAAATGAGTATTTTATGTACTTTGATTTTTTTTCTTGAAATTTCCATTCCCTCCTACACTTATACATACAAAATCCAAACCATAAAAAGGTGTTTTAAAAATAACTTCTAAATTCCCCACTATGTTATGTTTCCAGGCCAGATTACAGTTAAAACAAAGTTTTGACAGACAGAATAACTTATCACTTAGGCCACAAATCTTGGTCTTTGGAAAAGAAAACGACTTGTAGTACAGATCTTCCTTGACTTACAATGGGGTTATGTTCCAGTAAGCCCATCTTAAGTTGAAAATGCATTTGATACACCTAACCCACCGAAAGTCATAGCTTAGCCTAGCCCACTTTAAAGTGCCTCAAACATTTACCTTTGGGCAAAACCATCTAACACAAAGCCTATTTTATAAGAAAGTGTTGAATATCTCATGTAATTTATTGAATACTGTACTGAAAGTGAAAAACAGAATGGTTGTCTGGGTATACAGAATGGTGGTAAATGTATCGACTGTTTATCCTCATGATCTTGAGGCTGATTGGGAGCTGCCCCTGCCCCTGCCCGGCATCATGAGCGAGGATTGTGCCTCCAATCACTAGCCCAGGAAAAGATCCAAATTCAAAATTCAAAGTACAGTTTTTACTGAATGCATGTCTCTTTCACACCATTGTAAAGTTGAAAAATTGTAAGTCAGGGACTGTCTGTAAAGTCCTTAGGCACTGCCCTTGTGTGTATGTTAGTGGTCCACCTTCTTCTTGGAACGATGATGCTACCTGATTCTTAATGATGGAGGAATTTCGCAAGTGGAATCCTTCACGTGCCAGCTGGCTTCCTTCCGCACAGGTTGCTCACCCTTTGGTTAGTTTGGGAATAAAGAAGTCAATGTCCTTTTGTTCCTAATTGTATTCCCTTTGTGCATGTTTTTACTTATGGCCAAGTTCATTTTCTCCCTATTAACTCATCAAATACTTATCAAGTGCTTCCTATGTGAACTTTGGACTCTGAAGCCAGACTGCCTAGTTGATATCCCTGCCTAGTTGATATCTGCTGCTCACTTAATTCTGGACCTTGGGCAGGTCCTGTGCCTCAGTTTTGCCATCTGTAAAATGGGTATGATAATAGTACCTATCTCATAGGTTGTTTTAGAGGATTACATGACTTGTAAGTGAAGAGTTTAGGATGTTTTCTGAGCCATAGAAAATACTACCTAAGTGTTGTTGTCACTATTTGCTCTTGTTATGACACATGGCAGCCTTGTGCTTCATGCTGGGTACCCAAACATGCTCCTTCTCAAAGTGTTTTCCTTCTTTTTTTTAAAATTTTTTATTGTTATGTTAATCACCATACATTACATCATTAGTTTTTGATGTGGTGTTCCATGATTCATTGTTTGTGCATAACACCCAGTGCTCCACACAGAACGTGCCCTCTTTAATACCCATCACCAGGCTAACCCATCCCACCACACTCCGCCCTCTAGAACCCTCAGTTTTTCAGAGTCCATCGTCTCTCATGGTTCGTCTCCCCCTCCGACTTACTCCCCTTCATTCTTCCCCTCCTGCTATCTCCTTCTTTTTTCTTTTTCTTAACATATGTTGCATTATTTGTTTCACAAGTACAGATCTGTGATGCAACAATCTTGCACAATTCACAGTGCTCACCATAGCACATACCCTCCCCAATGTCTATCACCCAGCCACCCCATCCTTCCCACCCCCCACCACTCCAGCTACCCTCAGTTTGTTTTCTGAGATTGAGAATTCCTCATATCAGTGAGGTCATATGATACGTGTCTTTCTCTGATTGACTTATTTCACTCAGCATAACACCCTCCAGTTCCATCCACGTCGTTGCAAATGGCAAGATCTCATTCCTTTTGATGGCTGCATAATATTCCATTGTGTATATAGACCACATCTTCTTTATCCATTCATCTGTCGATGGACATCTTGGCTCTTTCCACAGTTTGGCTATTGTGGACATTGCTGCTATAAACATCGGGGTGCACGTACCCCTCCGGGTCCCTACATTTGTATCTTTATGGTAAATACCCAGTAGTGCAATTGCTGGATCGTATGGTAGCTCTAATTTCAACTGTTTGAGGAACCTCCATACTGTTTTCCAGAGTGGTTGCACCAGCTTGCATTCCCACCAGAAGTGTAGGAGGGTTCCCCTTTCTCCGCATCCCCGCCAACATCTGTCGTTTCCTGACTTGTTAATTTTCGCCATTCTGACTGGTGTGAGGTAATATCTCATTGAGGTTTTGATTTGGATTTCCCTGATGCTGAGCGATGCTGAGCACATTTTCATGTGTCTGTTGGCCATTTGGATGTCCTCTTTGGAAAAACGTCTGTTCCTGTCTTCGGCCCATTTCTTGATTGGATTATTTGTTCTTTGGGTGTTGAGTTTGATAAGTTCTTTATAGATTTTGGATACTAGCCCTTTATCTGATATGTCATTTGCAAATATTTTCTCCCATTCTCTCGGTTGTCTTTTGGTTTTGTGGACTGTTTCTTTTGCTGTGCAAAAGCTTTTTATCTTGATGAAATCCCAATAGTTCATTTTTGCCCTGGCTTCCCTTGCCTTTGGCGATGTTTCTAGGAAGAAGTTGCTGCGGCTGAGGTCGAAGAGGTTGCTACCTGTGTTCTCCTTTAGGATTTTGATGGACTCCTGTCTCACGTTTAGGTATTTCAACCATTTGGAGTCTATTTTTGTGTGTGGTGTAAGGAAATGGTCCAGTTCATTCTTCTGCATGTGGCTGTCCAATTTTCTCAACACCATTTGTTGAAGAGACTGTCTTTTTTCCATTGGACATTCTTTCCTGCTTTATCAAAGATTAGTTGCCCGTAGAGTGGAGGGGCCATTTCTGGGCTCTCTGTTCTGTTCCATTGATGTCTGTGTCTGTTTTTGTGCCAGTACCATACTGTCTTGATGATGACAGCTTTGTACTAGAGCTGGAAGTCCGGAATTGTGATGCCGCCAGCTTTGCTTTTCTTTTTCAACATTCCTCTGGCTATTCGGGGTCTCTTCTGGTTCCATACAAATTTTAGGATGATTTGTTCCATTTCTTGGAAAAGGTGGATGGTATTTTGATGGGGATCGCATTGAATGTGTAGATTGCTCTAGGTAGCACTGACATTTTCAGAATGTTTGTTCTTCCAATCCATGAGCATGGAACGTTTTTCCATTTCTTTGTGTCTTCTTCAACTTCTTTCATGAGTATTTTATAATTTTCTGAGTACAGATCCTTTGCCTCTTTGGTTAGATTTATTCCTAGGTATCTTATGGTTTTGGGTGCAATTGGAAATGGGATCGACTCCTTGATTTGTCTCTTTTTGGTCTTGTTGTTGGTGTATAGGAATGCCACTGATTTCTGTGTTGTCTGATTGCTGTGGCTAGGACTTCTAATACTATCTTGAATAGCAGTGGTGAGAGTGGACAACCCTGCCGCATTCCTGACCTTCGGGGAAAAGCTCTCAGCTTTTCCCCATTGAGAATGATATTCGCTGTAGGTTTTTCATAGATGACTTTTATGATACTGAGTTAGGTACCCTCTATCCCTATACTCTGAAGAGTTTTGATCAAGGAAGGATGCTGTACTTTGTCAAATGCTTTTTCTGCATCTATTGAGAGGATTCTTGTTCTTTCTTTTGTTAATGTATTGTATCACATTGATTGATTTGCGGATGTTGAACCAGCCTTGCAGCCCAGGGATAAATCCCACTTGGTCATGGTGAATAATCCTTTTAATGTACTGTTGGATCATACGGCTAGTATTTTGGTGAGAATTTTTGATCTATGTTCATCAAGGATATTGGTCTGTAATTCTCCTTTTGGATGGGGTCTTTGTCTGGTTTTGGGATCAAGGTAATGCTGGCCTCATAAAATGAGTTTGGAAGTTTTCCTTCCATTTCTATTGTTTGGAACAGTTTCGGGAGAATAGGTATTAATTCTTCTTTAAATGTCTGATAGAATTCCCCTGGGAAGCCATCTGGCCCTGGGCTTTTGTTTGTTGGGAGATTTTGGATGACTGCTTCATTTTCCTTAGGGGTTATAGGTCTGTTCAGGTTTTCTATTTCTTCCTGGTTCAGTTTTGATAGTTGATACATCTCTAGGAATGCACCCATTTCTTCCAGGTTATCTAATTTGCTGGCATAGAGTTGCTCATAATATGTTCTTATAATTGTTTGTATTACTTTGGTGTTGGTTGTGATCTCTCCTCTTTCATTCATGATTTTGTTGATTTGGGTCCTTTCTCTTTTCTTTTTGATAAGTCTGGCTAGGGGTTTATCAATCTTGTTAATTCTTTCAAAGAACCAGCTCCTAGTTTTGTGGATCTGTTCTTGTGTTCTTTTGGTTTCTATTTCATTGATTTCTGCTCTGATCTTTATGATTTCTCTTCTCCTGCTGGGTTTAGGCTTTATTTGCTGTTTTTTCTCCAGCTCCTTTAGGTGTAGGGCTAGGTTGTGTATTTCAGACCTTTCTTGTTTCTTCAGAAAGGCTTGTATTGCTATATACTTTCCTCTTAGGACTGCCTTTGTTGTATCCCAAAGATTTTGAACAGTTGTGTTTTCATTTTCATTGGTTTCCATGACTTTTTTTAATTCTTCCTTAATTTCCTGGTCTTTAGTAGGATGCTCTTTAGCCTCCATGTATTTGAGTTCTTTCCGACTTTCCTCTTGTGATTGAGTTCCAGTTTCAAAGCATTGTGGTCTGAAAATATGCAGGGAATAATCCCAATCTTTTGGTACCGGTTGAGACCTGATTTGTGCCCTAGGATGTGATCTATTCTGGAGAATGTTCCATGGGCACTAGAGAAGAATGTGTATTCTGTTGCTTTGGAATGGAATGTTCTGAATATATATGTGAAGTCCATTTGGTCCAGTGTGTCATTTAAGGTCCTTATTTCCTTGTTGATCTTTTGCTTAGATGATCTGTCCATTTCAATTGGGGGGTGGGGATGTTAAAGTCCCCCACTATTATTATATTGTTGTCAATGTGTTTCTTTGCTTTTGTTATGAATTGCCTTATATAATTGGCTGCTCCCATGTTAGGGGCATAGATATTTATAATTGTTAGATCTTCTTGTTGGATAGACCTTTTAAGTAGGATATAGTGTCCTTCCTCATCTCTTATTACATTCTTTGTTTTAAAATCTAATTTGTCTGACATAAGGATTGCCACCCCAGCTTTCTTTTGATGTCCATTAGTGTGGTAGATGGTTTTCCACCCCCTCACTTTCAATATGGGGGTGTCTTTGGGTCTAAAATGAGTCTCTTGCAGACAGCATATCAATGGGTCTTGTTTTTTAATCCAATCTGATAGCCTGTGTCTTTTGATTGGGGCATTGAGCCCATTTACATTCAGGGTAACTATTGAAAGGTATGAATTTAGTGCCATTGTATTGCCTGTAAGGTGACTGTTACTGTACATTGTCTGTGTTCCTTTCTGATCTATGTTGCTTTTAGGCTCTCTCTTTGCTTAGAGGACCCCTTTCAATATTTCTTGTAGGACTGGTTTCGTGTTTGCAAATTCCTTTAGTTTTTGTTTGTCCTGGATCTCTCCTTCTATTTTCAATGACAGCCTAGCTGGATATAGTATTCTTGGCTGCATATTTTTCTCGTTTAGTGCTCTGAAGATATCATGCCAGTCCTTTCTGGCCTGCCAGGTCTCTGTGGATAGGTTTGTTGCCAATCTAATGTTTCTACCATTGTAGGTTACATATCTCTTCTCCCGAGCTGCTTTCAGGATTTTCTCTTTGTCTCTGAGACTGAGTGAGTTTTACTATTAGATGTCGGGGTGTTGACCTATTTTTATTGATTTTGAGAGGGGTTCTCTGTGCCTCCTGGATTTTGATGCCTGTTTCCTTCCTCACATTAGGGAAGTTCTCTGCTATTATTTGCTCCAATATACCTTCTTCCCCTCTCTCTCTTTTTTCTTCTTCTGGGATCCCAATTATTCTAATGTTGTTTCATCTTATCATATCACTTATCTCTCGAATTCTGCCCTCGTGACCCTTAGTTGTTTCTCTCTCTTTTTCTCAGCCTCTTTATTTTCCATCATTTGGTCTTCTATATCGCTGATTCTCTCTTCTGCCTCATTTATCCTAGCAGTTAGTGCCTGCATTTTTGATTGTATCTCATTAATAGCCTTTTTGATTTCGACTTGGTTAGATTTTAGTTCTTTTATTTCTCCAGAAAGGGTTTTTCTAATAACTTCCACGTTTTTTTCAAGCCCAGCTAGTATCTTTAAAGTCATGATTCTGAACTCTAGGTCCGACATTGTACCAATGTCCGTATTGAGTAGGTCCCTGGCAGATGGTACTACCTCTTGTTCTTTTTGCTGAGGTGATTTTGTCATTTTGTCCAGAGGAGAATAGATGAATGAGAGAACAAAATGCTAACAGGTTAACAACGTCCTCAGCAAAGATACCCTATACAAATCAGAAAAGACCTGAAACCAGGGGAAAAGAAAGGGAAAGAAAGAAAAAAGAAACGGAAAAAAAAGAAAAAAATAAAAACAAAAATAGTACAATACAAAAAAAAAAACAGAATATGATCAAATATGATCAGGCTAGTGCATAGATCAGTGCCACACACTAGATTTTGGATGTATTTTGGTCTTTTGGAAAAAAGTGCTTCCTAAAATTTTAAAGGAAGAAAGACTGGGCACCTGGGTGGCTCAGTTGGTTAAGCGACTGCCTTCGGCTCAGGTCATGATCCCGGAGTCCCGGGATCGAGTCCCGCATCGGGCTCCCTGCTCGGCAGGGAGTCTGCTTCTCCCTCTGACCCTCTTCCCTCTCGTGCTGTCTGTCTGTCATTCTCTCTTTCTCAAATAAATAAATAAAATCTTAAAAAAAAGGAAGAAAGACTTATATATGTACAAAATAAGGGTTGATACAACAAAGGGATGGAAGATGACTGTAAACATGAAAATTATAAAAGATTTTATAAAAGGAATTGATAAGAAGTTGTTTGAAAAAAGAAACAAGAAGATTTAAAAAAAAAAGAAAAAGAAAGGGAGAGAATGTGATCAGGCAGGAGACTAGAACAAAGCCATACACTAGTGATTTAGGGTATATTTTGATCTGTTAGAAGAAACTGTATCTCAAAATTTTATTTTATTTTATTTTTTTAAATAATTTTTTTATTGTTCTCAAAATTTTAAAGAGGGAACAACTTATATATATATGCCAAAAATAAGGGTAACTACTAAGAAGGGATAAAATATGACTCTAAAAATGAAAAATAAAAAATGTTTTTTTAAAAAAGGGATTGATAAGATGTTGGTTGAAAAAGGGAAAAAGAAAAATTATAAAAAACAGTTAAAAAAATTAACTTTGAAAAACTAATGAATCATGGTAAAAAAAAAAAAAAAAAAAACCATGAATTCTATGTGCAGTATTCCCCTAGCGCTGGAGTTCTCTGGATCGGTAAACTTGGTCTTGGCTTGCTGGCTGTTCCTGCTGATCTTCTGGGGGAGGGGCCTGTTGCCGTGGTTCCCAAATGTCTTTGCCGGAGGCGGAATTGCCCCGCCCTTGTCGGTCCGGGCTAAGCAAGCTGCTCGGGTTTGCTCTCAGGAGCTGTTGTTCCCTGCAAGCTCTCGGTACAGCTTTGGAGGACCAGGGTGAAAATGGTGGCCTCCCAATCTCCACCCAGAGGAGCTGAGAACTCGGGGCCCCGCTGCTCAGTGTGTCCCCAGAGAAAAGCAGTCACTCCCATCTCCTTGGTCTCCGGCCACACTCCGTGCTCACCCGGCCTGTGACCGAGCGTTTCCATCTCTGGCACCTGACCCCGTGTGGAGTCTCCAAACCCAGCAGATCCCTGCGGTGCGTTCCCACGCCACTGCTCCCGGGGGAGGAAGGGGAGACTCCCCGGCTCTGCCGCTTGTTGGGTCCCTGCTGGAGGAGCAGTGGCCCGACTGGGCCGCGGATCACAGTTTATGGCAACCCCCGAGCTGAGAGCCCGCGCCTCCGCTCCATCTCTGCAGCCGGCTTCCCCGCTCCGATACCCGGGAGCTCTGCCGCACTCAGGCACCCCCGGTCTTTCTGTGACCCCAAGGGTCCTGAGACCACACTGTCCCGCGAGGGTTTCACCCCCAGCTTAGCCACTGGAGCGACGTCCCTCAGCGGAGCCGACTTCTAGAAGTTCTAATTTTGTGGTCCGAGGCTCTATCACTTGCCCGAAGCGGCCGACGGAGGCCCCTTCCCCGCCGTCTAACCTCCGGAATATCGCCTCGGATTCACTTCTCCGCACGTCCTCCCTTCCAGAAAGTGGTCGCTTTTCTGTTCAGAGAGTTGTTGCTACTCTCTTCTTCGATCTCCTGTTGAGTTCGTAGGTGTTCAGAATGGTTTGATCCCTATTCAGCTGAATTCCTGAGACCAGATGAAATCCAGGTCTCCTACTCCTCTGCCATCTTGCTCCGCCCCCTCCAGACCAAAGGTTCTTAATCTGCTGTCCCTTGGTGGTAGAATAATAGGTTAGCGCATCGCAGCGACACACTCCGCATTTCCTCAGAAAATTAAAAGTCACGCTGGGCAAAACGGCAGGGTTCCCGCCTCAGCTTGGCGCCTGCCTGGGATGAAGTGTTTTCCTTCTAATGTCATGCATGGCCACTATCTCTACCCAAGCCTGATTTATCTAGCCCAGAGTTTCTCGGCCTTAGTGCTGTTGGTATTCAGGGTCAGCCAGTTCTTCATTGTGGGATGCCGTGCACAGCATCGCTGGTGTCTATTCACTAGATGCAAGGAAGATGATCCTCCAGTTAGGACAACCCAGAATGTCTCCAGACATGGCCCAGTGTCCCCTGGAGGACAAAATTGCTCACCTGTTTAGACTGGTACAGCCTCCTGCAGAGGCAGCACTGTGGCTCCTTCCACTTTCTAAGGCTCCTGTGCTCACATTCCGTGTTGTCATCTTCTCCCTGAACTTGTGTTTGAAGATCCAAGTTCCGTGTTCCATGTGCCTCTTACCCCCATGTTGGCAACCTTAGGGACAATTCTGTTGTTACGTTATGACTGAAGCCTCCTTAGCAGGAGGGACTCCTCTTTAAGATAGCCTCCTCCTTCTCAATCTCTTGGGCTTCTTTAGAAAGAGAGTGGGGGACATGGTCTTCCCAGCACTTCTGTTCAGGGCTGCCCTTGAAAACAAGCCCCCCCGGCGCTTTGCTGCTGAATGACTGTACTGTCATTACTATGGAGAACAAGCCGGGGTCGCTGGATCGTGCTGTGTGAGATCGCATGCCCACGCCCTTGGTCCGTGTTTCCCTGCTTCCTCTGCCCGGTGAGCACTGATGGTGGACAGTGAGAGAAGAATACTGCACACCAGGCTCTGCACTGAGCACTTGATGAGGATCCGCCTGTCATTGTTCACACCCTCCCTCGAAGGCAGATATTTTTATTCCCATTTCACAGATGAGAAAATGTCAGCTTTGAGACCATGGGCCAAGTAGCAGGGGCACAGTGTCAAAGCTGGGCAGTGGATTGCAGAGTTTGTAACCCCCGCAATGCTTGTCCTCTCACGTCAGCTCAGGCTGTGCCTCCCCCTGGTCTCTAGAAAGCGGCATCTCACTCCTGGCATGAACCCTGTCTGAGCCCTAAGTCCTAGATCCCATCCCGGTCACATACAGCTAACTGTCCATCAGTAGCCTCATGCTGACCTGAGCTGTGACAGGGGCCACTTAATTATGTGACGTCACACCTGAGACCCGCCCCTCCCCCAGCCCTCTTGCTTCACTCTCTTTTCTTCCCTGCGTGCGGGCTGACTATGCGCTTCTGCTGTCAGGTCTCAGGGGTCATAAACCAACCTTGTTTACTGGATTTGAACTCTCGAGCTAAGCCCTTAGGCCACAGAACTTACCCTGCTGGCAGCAGGTGTCCTCACGTCTAAATTTCCATAATGCTAATTTCTTTAAAATGATTAATTCTATAGGTAAAAAATGATCACTTTTAATATATCTTCAGTTCTGTCCCAGACGCAGGACATCCTATAAGCCAAAAATAAAGAACTTAACCTAATTGAAAGGGCCTTTACTAGAATTTTATTTTGTCAAACACTATGTTGGCCATTAGGAGGTATGGTATCTTTTTCCCCAGGTAAATTGATAGTTTATGCTCCCAGGTTATGATTTGGGCCATAAATCCATATATCACCTGATTTCTTTTTGGCCTTCCTTGCTTTTTTTTTTCCGCCCCCCTGAGGCCACATGGATCTGCTTTAAGTTTCCACTTTGTATTTAAACCCTTGGCTTGAAGACCGTTGTCCTCTAACAGTTTTAGTAAAATCATCAGCATCTGTAGAAAGCACTCACAGAAAATGAAGGTCATAAAATGTCAAAATACAAATGAATAATGTAGAATCTTTGCCTGAGAACATTTCTGAGTAGCATGGAGAACATCCCGTTCTCTTCCTCTCTTCTCCTCTTGCACCCTTCACAGGGGAGACACAGCACATAGATGCCCAGACCCACACAAGGAGGCCTTATAGTGTGCTCTGGAATTATTCACGATTCAAATAGTGCAGGAGGTTTACTGAGCACCTGCCATGTGCCAGGCCCTATCCGAGGCCCTGGGGATAAGATGGCAGCATACGGGCCCCTCCCTGGAGGAGCTCAGAGCCTAATGGGGGGCAGCAAGAATAACCTGGTTGCAGCTGGGGAGATGCTGTGATCAAGTCTGACGTTGAGCTTGGGATCACAGAGCAGCACGATGTTGGTGGTGACAGCTAACATTTACTGAGCACGTTCTACATGCTTGGCACTGTGCTTTCTACACCTTTAGTTTTTAATCCTCACAACTATGTGAGGTAGAGGTCCTATTATCCACATTTTACAGTTGAGGAAATTGAGGCTCCAAGTTCCCAAAGCTGGGTTTTAAAAGCCAAGTAAGAACTATGTAGGAGGAAGAAGGAGAAAGCAGAGATTCTGGAACGAGGGAACAGCAGGTACAAAGAGGTGCATGGATGAGATGCTATCTGTATCAAGGAGGCATTGGGAGCTGGGGTCACACCATCCGTTTCTGCCCATGGTTAAATGATTTCAACCATGGGACTGGTTTCCAGTGAAAAGCAACCTATGCCTCCCAACACCCCACTCCAGGTTAAACCACCCTCAAGTGATGGGCCACTTAGTTATGTAACACACCTATGTGGCTGGGGAGCACTACTCCACCTCGAAGGGGTTGTTCATGTGCCTTTGAACTTCGGCTTGGGGGAAATGACATCTGGGCCTCTCTGGGAAATTCACAGGGCTGGCAGGATCCCCAGTCTTCCAAGCTGGACTTCAAGTAGCCTTGGGCAACTCACTTAACCTCTGTGACATTTGCTTTGTCCCTGGGACACTCAAGTCAGTATCTCTAGAACCTACTGCAGAGACTAGTGCTTTATAATCCTTAAAATGGGGATACCAGTTATTGCAAGGCATTTCGGGTGATTGATTGTAGTTCAAATGAAAGCCTTTAAACTGCTCAGTGAAAGGTAAGGAATAAATAAATAACCCCACTTCTCAAGATTCCTTAATTAATTAGTCATCACTGGTCTAAGTCCTTATGTGCAGAGTTGGCAGATGTGCCGGTTACTAGGAAAACCATCTTGGCCTCTGCCTCATGCAATTTTAGCTCACAGCGGGTGGGTACAAATGAGAGCAAACCAGAGGTGGAATTTTTTTCCATACCTGGGGCATGCCCTACTGGAAAAACAGCCTTTCCAGCAGGGGAAGGCAGGTTGCGTGTGCAGCAGGACGGTAACGCCCCAAGTCCCTGACTGTGCCTTGTCTGATGGCTCCTTTGCAGGAGCTGATCCCTGACACTGAGTGGGGGGAGGGTGGTGACCGCATTGAAGTATCTGCTAATAGGCAAGACCCTGCCTTCCTCCACACCCTCTCCCCTCCTCTAAAGACTTTCTGGAAAATAGAGCAAAAACAATGAGGCGACCCTAAGGGTTGATGAGAATTGCATTCCCCATGCAGCCCTGATTACCCTGTGCCTTTGTGCCTGTGGACTCCGTGAAGGGTATGGCTGTCAGGTGTCTCTCCTCCCCGTTGCAGGGTAATCTGCACTGATTGACTTGTCCATTGTCCTCCCCCTGGAGCTAAAAACAAAACAGGAAAGGCTGCTTGGTGGGGATAGAGGGGAACTTGGTGGCCAAATGCTGTTGCTTTCCAGGCGTTGGACACAGGCTCATTCTCTCTGAGAAACTTACATCCAAAGGCAGTGACTTTGAAAGGACCGTGGCTGGGAATTAGAGACAGATGCTTAGCTGGCCCTGAGTAGATATTAAATTGTATTAAACGATGCAAACCGCATTTCTCATGCAAGGCCTGTTTCAACCTTACATCAGTCCTTGGGCTGCATTTGCATTTCTATAGAGAACGAAATAAAAGCAGCATGTCACTTACTCATTTCTATTCATAACTGTGGGCCGTTATTATTCTAGCTCTCGTTCTCTCCTACACAGCGCAGCCAGATTAATCTTCCTAAACCTCCATCAAGAGCTAGTTTAGTTCCCAGCTTTTCACTTTTTCTCAACTCATGTTTATAAGGCCCAGGCGCTGAGAAGAATTTAAGAATATATAAGATGGGGCTGATTTTAAGGTCACCAGACATCCTGCTCCATCTGGGACAATCCTTGTTTATGCCTGTCATCCTGATAAAATTATTACTAGTGCCCCTGTTTCACTCTCAGAGGCGATCCGGTTGTAATGATGAATTACACTCATGCCTGTCAAGGGCTCGTAAGCTAGAAGGGGTGGAGAGTATGAACGGAAATAATTCCAGAACGAGGTAGAGTCTGGAAGTAGAGGAGGGCAGATGGTGCAGGAGGGTCGCCGCCCCAGGGCTGGGATCGGCAGGGAAGGCCTGTGCCAGCCTAGGCTTTTGAGAATGACCCAGACAAAGGGGGAAGGTGGGGGAGCAGCGTGAGGAGAGGTGTGTGTTCTGGGCTCCTAGGGGGCCACAGAGACACAAAGGGAGGTTTCTTCCAAGGAGGGTGGGAGGGACGGATCTGGGCGCTTGAAGGGCAGGTGGGGAACGTGAGCTTGGCCGTGGAGGCTGGAGGAAGCAGAGGCATGAGCACGAAGAGCCCCAGGTGACTAGGAAGTTCAGTGGTCCCGGTCGAGGGCTGGCCATCCCACTACGAGTGGCAGATGCAGCCTTTGGACCGTGGAGGCTGCCCCTGGACCATGCTCTCTACCCTCCTGCCTGCCTCTCTCCCATGTCCCACACGATTAACGAGGGAAATTAAAATTTCCACACATGACAGGGTGAGGCAAATGGATGTTCTGGTGTCTTTGTTCCCTCTACGCAGAAGCCTCCAGCCAAGAGCTGACGTGAGCTTGCTATTGTCACATCAGTTAAATTATGTTAGCATGATCTTTGACAGGAAAAAAACCAGAAGCCTGCATTTAGAGGAGCAGGCTGTGCAGTTAGGACAGGTCCAGTCCTTCAGGGGCCGTCAGAGAACGGCTCAGTGTGGCGTGTTTATCTGGGCTCCAGGTGGGTCATGATTTCAGTAGTAACTTCACTGGACTATAGTCAGGGCTAGGGCTCCGTGGGGGCCGCAGGGTTGTTCATTTTGTCCTGTGTCTATCTCCTTTCTTCATTCCTTTCTTGGTTCTTTTCAACTAAAACTGTTTATTCAGTGCTCAAAACATGGCCATACTCTAAGCTTGCTGTTGAAGCATCAATCCAATCCCATGAGATCAGAGCCTGCCCATTCCACAGATGAAGAGAGTAAGCTTTGGAGAGGTTAAGGCAGATGCTCAAGGTGACCAACCGTGTGTGGTGTTGAACCCACTCCCAGGAGGATTATCGCCAAGCAGGTGTCTGAGAATAGTCTATTTCCAGGGATGCTGTTGAGGGAATTCCACAGCAGACAGAAAGCAATACCAGGTTAGTGGTGCCCGAGCCTGAAAGTGCTTTAGCACCATTGAAGGAGCTTAAAAAAATCCAGGTTCCTGGGCTCTATCCCCCAGAGATTCTATTTTGGGTCCTGGTGAGCTTATGAATCTGTGTGCGAGTGTGTGTGTGTGTGTGTGTGTGTGTGTGTGTGTATGTATGTGTGTTTAAAGTTCCCTAGAGTCCCGGTTCTCAGACTATAGATGCTTCAGCATCTCCTGGAAGGCTTGTTATTACACAGATGCTGGGCCCCACCCTTAGAGTTTCTGATTCAGGACGTCTGTGGTGGGGGGTGTAGGGGAGGGTGCAGGGGAGGATGTGGGGGGAGGATGTGGGGGGAGGAGTGCTGAAAATTTGCGTTTCTGGTGGAGCTGACCCTGCTGGTCTGAGGAGCACACCCTGAGAATTGCTGCTCTAGGGGTGGCCCATGTTCCTCCAGTCCAGGGGCTGCTGGACTGGGGGGTTCATGGTCTCTGACTGAGGCCCAAATTGTCTGAGTCTATTTTGCTGAAGTCGTAAGAGGATTAGAGATGCTGGACCCAGGACGCCCACCTAACCGGCCACTCTCCCTTCCTCCCGACCTGGGAGATCACTGTGCTCCTTTCTTCTGAATGTGGATATGGGCTCAGTATCCCTCTCAACTCCCTGCAGCCTGCCAATCCCAACCAAATGGACTTGGCTCACAAGCTGAACTTATTTTTGTTTGCTAAGCTAGACAGCCTAACTGGCACCCCCCAAGTCAATGATGGTGATTAACATAACAATAAAAAAAGTCTGTTTGTTTCTGGAACTTGTGCTGTCTGTGTTCATTAGAAGGAACCCCTCGGGGAGTGGTTAACCTTGGTTGGTTGCACGGTAGAATCACCTAAGAAGTTACAAAAAATAACTAAACAATTGATGCTGGGCCCCTTCGCAGACCAGGTGGATGGGTGCGTCTGGAGGTGGGGCCTGGGCCTTGAGAGCATCCCAGATGATCCTCAGGTGTGGTCCGGAGCCGGTAGCTCTGTGCAGGCCCCTAATAAACCAGGTGTCATGCGAACGCCCCATGTCTGCCTGCAGATTCTCCTTGCACAGTGCCCCTTCTCTCCCTTCCCCGTCCAACACACCTCTTGATTTTTCTGCCACACAAAATGGAAGGGGAAGCAGCCAAAGGCCCACCCGACACCACTGTTGTCTTTGAGGATCCCTGACAAGTGGCCGAAATGGTTGGTGGCCACAGTCCCAGAGTGGTCAGAAGGAAGCTGTGTTTCTGGAGCAGTGCCAAAGGAACCAAGCTCTAGCCCAGAAGGTGTCGCTTCTCCTTGCTCACCTTATCTTTTGTGAATCTGGGGATGCGTGGTGTCCCCTGGTGAGGAAGTGTTTCCATGTAGAGACTCCCCGGCTTTCAGCCCCAAAGTTTTCTCTCTGCACTCACGTCAGGCTCCTATGACCACCTTCATCCAAACACTCTCTTGTGGCTGCCCCTCATGCCTCCCTGAACCGCCCTTTCCAGAAGTGACCAGCCCCCTCCCGAGTGACACTGCTCCTTTTGTTTGCTCTCCCTGAATCACCTCTATTGGCCACTCTCTCCTCTCCCAGCATCCTAACTTTTCTGCTTCCTCTTTGTTCCTTCACTAACTTCTTTGCCTTCTCCTGCCCCTTAAATGGGAGCATGTCCCCAGTGCCACCATCTTGGACCCTTTGCACTTCTCTGCACATCTTGGGATTTCTTCTCCAGACTCCAGGCACTGACCTGACATATGTGAGTACCATTCTCCCAACAGCATCCATAAACCGCCAAATCAACCCTGTCTCCCCTATTTCCATCCCACCATCTCTTCAGATTTCCTAGGCATGGGACCTCACCTGCGCCGAGCTCTGTGATCCACTGGATAACTGCCTCTGGTCCACACTGCCTTCCTGAGGCCTCTCACTATAGCCATACTTGCCTTTGTCTCTGCTACCTTGTGCTGCATTGTTGTGATAACCTTCCTGCCAGCCGCCCACTTTCCAGTCTCACTCCCCTCCCATCTGCGCACCACTCTTAGAGACCTACTTCCAGGATGCCCTTCCTCCTCTCTCTGGATGCATATGTCCATGGAGCATCTGCTGTGTGCCAGGCACAGTGCTGAGCACGCTACATCTAGTACCCATTTCAACCTGACAGCAAACTTAGGAATCAGTAAACACTTATCCCTCTTTCGCCTGTGAGGACACAGATTCAGAGATGCGTGGGAACGGGGCCAAGGCTCCTAACCACTGACAAGTGTGGAACAGAAATTCAAACTCAGTCTGGGCCTCTGAGCCCTCACTCTTAACCACTCTCCTTCACTGCCTCTCCCCTGGCCCCCAGGGCTCGGCTGCTGCCCAGCGCACATAAAATAAAGACCAAACTCCTTGGGTTGGCAAATGAGGCATTTCTAGATCTGCCCTTGCCCACCTTTGCGGGTTTACCTTCTTTTTACTCCTGGGCCCTCAGGTCATGCCCTCATTCTCTTCTCTGTGTTTTTGCCCAGACCCTTGGTGACATCCAGTACCCCAGAGCGGGGCCCCTCCTAGAGCTACACCTTCTTGACCTCTCCAGACCTTCTGAATTTCCAAAGTCTTTTTTGTGTACTTTCGTATTTTATTTAATATGAAACTGTTGTGGACCCCTTTTCAGGTTTTTCAGTGTTATCCTGATGGGTTCTAAACCCTTGAGGGCAGGAACTATGTCTCAGACATGGTTCAGCTTCAGGGGCTCCCAGCACACCTCCTTGTTCAGTGGTCCTGGTCACTGGTGTGCATCCATGTTGGGCGTTTTGAAATCTCTTGTCCCTTGCCTCAGCCAGTGCTGGGCCCCAGGAATAAGGCCATGAGGTGCTGCCCGCCCTCAGGGAGCTGTTCTGCGAAGGTGCCCTGATCCCTCACCGGTGCTCTGCGCAGCCATAATTGCTTGTTAGATTAGTTTTCCATCCTTCATGGGAATCATTTTTCTTCATACGTTTCTGTTTTTCAAGTTTGAATAAAATGGAGACTTGACTGTACACCAGGGAGGTTCAGGAGAGAAATGAGCAGTGGGACCTCCCCAGCCAAACCTGGCTGCAAACCGCTGACGGCACAGGAATACAAATGACTTCTGGCAGAATGGGCGGGCCTCCTGGGGTACCAGCCGCCATTGCCGCTTTGGATCAGGGCCTGGGCTGGCGCGGGGACTCTGAGTATCCGTGCACCCCTGCGGCCTCCTCCCTGCTCTGTATCTGCTGAGGGTGAACTGACTGGTGTCCCCAGTCAGAAAGGGCCACCTCTGCTTCCAGTGGCCTCTCGCTGACGGGCACAAATTGGTTGTGACTGGGTTGGCAGCTTGGGACATGAACGTACAGAGCTATGTGAATAGTAGCAACAAGCCCTTAAACAGAATGAGGTCAACCGTATGAACACACATCACCTAGAGATCTGACGTAGTGAAGCAAACATCTAGGTCCAGGTGGTACAGTTCTACTGTTCCTCAACTGCCAGGATTTCTAGATCCTTCACCGCCTGGATTATGGTTCTAGGCCAGTGTCACACAATCAGAGCTGCTGGGGTTGGTGAGAGTGCCGAGGGATGGTGAAGGACATATGAAGGACATATGCCGTCTCTGTGCTTTCTTTCTTCCTTTTAATAGATGATGAAAAGTGATGACCACATCCCTGTCCCACATGCTCGGCTTGCTTTTCATGCCACTGAGTAGAAGTTGCCTCCTTTGGCTTAGCTCCAGACAGCTACTAGCTCTAGCAGCTGAGGAGCATGGCCCGCCCACGGCCTTGGCACTAAGCCCAATGTGGAAGCATCTGGAAATAGTCTGCCGTTTACACACTCTGGACCTGGGGGATGAATTTAGCTCCTCGGGGCACCTGTGGGAATGTTAGTGGACAGCTTCCCTGTAACCCCATCCTGGATGACCCATTGCCCTACTGGGCCTGGTTTCTGTTTGTCACTTTCTTTCTCCCTGAGATCAAGGCCTGACCCTGAATGTCGGCCCTGACTGGAGAGGCCCCCACAAACCCATTTAGAGCCTACCAGTCCCAGGCTGCACCTACTTTTTGCTATCTTCTAAGTGCCTCAGCAAAACGTGCCCGTCTCTGCCTTGTAGACACCAGCAGTCCCCGGTCTTCCGTGACGTCCATTTGAGGGCTTTCACACTTACACCGTTGGATTATAAGACCCACTGTGGTGGCGTCACGGTAGAGGCATGAGAACCACGGAGAGCTATCACGTGGTGGGCTGTTACACCTGGAATCCCAGTCGGAGAAGCTGCTCTGGGAAGAGCTTTAGGCTGCCAGAGAACAGGAACAGGAATGAAACAGGAGCCCAGGGTGGGGCTGTGCCCCTCCACAATGGGGGATGTGTTCTCTATGCTCTCAGGGGCACTATTTTCTTAAATTAGTAAATATTTATTGACCACTCTTATGCGCAAAGTGTCACATTAGTCCATCGCAGAAGGTGGAAAAACAATGTTTGTGGGTGTACCTGACAGCACTTGGGCCACGGGAGACGCTACGAAATGTTGAAATCTTTAGGTATGTATATGAAGATATAATTTTCTACTCCATAAGACAAAAAGACGCTTGAGTATTATTGAGTTCAGTGAGGGAAATCTTCTCTGCTGGGATCCAGAGTGGTTTGTAAGGTGGAATTTGGAAGAGTTCAATAGATGGAGGCAGGTGGGGGGGACATTTGTCTGGTTAGCTGGGGTGTATGTAGGTGGATGGGGATGGGGAGAGACTGGTGACAGGGAAGCCAGTGGTGGTGATGGTGATGATGATGATTTTTACCAATTATTGAGCTAGCACCTAGATGCTAGATATGGTACATGCGTGATTTCTGTCTTACAACCCTACAAAGTGAGGACACTTAACCAATGAAGAAATTCAGGCATATCTGTGTTGAAGAGCCCACCCAGAGTCATAGAACTTGTAAATGGCAGAACCAACAGTTGAACTCAGCACAGCCTTCTTTCAAAGCCCAGGCTAAAGTAGGTGAGGGTTTCTAATATGAATTTGGGGATCAAATTCGGGGAGTTATGATCCAGTAACTTGGATTGGAAGAATCAAGAAAGCTTGAGAACTGACCAGGTTTGAGGGGGCCCAGGACACTCAGAGGGAAAAGTCATGACTCCATTTTGTAGTCTTGGATATTGGCAAAGCTGCAGGACAGCCCCTGGCCCCCAGCCCCCAGGCGGAGGTGGTCTTGAGGGGCTGAAGGAAGGTATTGAGATGAGTTTTGGAAATGTGGCAATTGGGTAGTGGCAGACATGCCAGGTAACCATTGTCTGTCACATCCTCTGACTCACATTCTAGATACACTGTGAGTATGGATGAACAAAAACACAGGAAAAATAAAGCCTCTTATGTTGGGAGAGACTCTGGAGGAAGTAGAATGAGGGATGGCAGTAGAAGTAGCTGTCAGAGAAGCCGGAAGAGGAATAAAAATGGTGTCATGGCATGCATGGCAGGAACCAGCAGGGGAGTTGGTTCCAAGTGAGTTGTCAAGGCCGCCATACATGTCAGAGAAGTCAAGATAAATGTCCCTGTGTGAACTTGGGAGGGCTCAGTTCAACCCACGGCACATTCATGGAAGCTGTCATAGGCCCAGCCTTACGTTTGATGGAAAGGCAAGTCCCTGCTCTCGAAAGTCTCAGGAAATCTTCCGGAGACACACTTGAGTTGAAATGTGTCTTTTCCACTTAGCCCAAGATTGTCATTCTCTGAGCTTCTGGTTCCTGATATATAGAACGGGCATACTAATCCCAGCCTCCAGGCAGGTACTGTGGCTGGGGATGGTTCTGAGACTCAGAACTGATGCATGTACAACACTTGCATGGTGCTCGGAGCTTAATGGTGCTTGCTCAGTTATGCTTAGGACGTGTGATGACAAGAGAATGAAGGGCAGTTCCTGGGGACCTTCCTGCCCGCCACACGGAAGCCTGCTTTCCTCGGGAGTCGCATCCTTTCTTCAGTGGTTTGGGCTGTTGAGTCAATCATGCCTGATTTCTGCCGCCTCATGTGGCTTTTCAGTACTAAAAAGAATCTATTTCTAGAACTTCCCGTCCTTTAATGTGCTTTTTGGCCCAGATGTTCCAACATGGCTCTCTTTCATTTTTCTTCTCCCAGTTCAGACAGAGACCAGAGCCCCCTTCTGTTGGTCGGTGGTGTTCTCACTTGCCCCACCAGGGGGAAAACACACTTTGTTGTGCTCCATAGCAGATAACAGGGTCCCTAGATGGCTCCGAAGGTTAAGACAGCACAGATGAACTGTGGGGACTGGCCTCTTATCCTCTGGGGGCCCAGGGGCTGCAGGGCCCAGTGGGTATCTGCCTAGAGGCCTTGCTGCCTGGCTGCATCCTGTCAGCCCCCTGCACATCCTCACTAGGGACTGGGGAGTGGGGAGGTGGTCAGGGAGTATGGCCCTGTGTGTGTCTGGCACTCTTGGGAGACTAGAGAGCTGATGCCACAGAGATAGGGCTCCTGGAGAAATACATGTGTGACTTAGAAGCTGGAGGATGTGGTGGGGGAAAGAGATCAAAGCAGGGACAGGAAAAACCAACAAGGTGTGGCCTGTGAGGCTGGCACAGGCTGGGCTGCCCCAATGCTGACTCATGCCCTGACTCCTCCTGGTGGGCCGCCCTATCCCATGTGCTTGAGCTCAGTCGCCCCCCTCCATCCAGGGCACTGAGATGCCTTTTTTTTTTTTTTTAAGATTTTATTTATTTGAGAGAGAGAGAGAGAGTGAACACAAGCAGGGGGAGTGGGAGAGGGAGAAGCAGCCTCCCCACTGAGCAAGGAGCCCGACACGGGGCTCCATCGCAGGACCCTGGGATCGTGGCCTGAGCCGAAGGCAGACACTTAACTGACTGAGCCACCCAGGCGCCCCAGGACATTGAGATTCTTCTTTGTCAGGCTGGGAGGGCCTCCCAGGGTCACCTGTCCCCCCTCTCTCTGTCTTCCCTGCAGTTGGGCAGTTGCCTCTGTTTGCACAGATGGTTGGAGGAATGTGAATCACAGTGTCTTGGCGTCACAAGCTTTGGACTAGGAGAGCAGGATGGATCCGAAGGATGCTCACATTCAGGGCAGGGGGCTAGCTAACTGGGCATGGTCTACCTCTTCCACCTGCCTGGGTATCCCTAGCACCCGAGCAGGCGAGCCGGGATGTGTAGGCTGTAGATAGAGTTAGCTCTGTCGGCTGCTCGTGTGGAGGCCTGTTGCCATCCACGGCTACGGGTGACCCGATCATTCCTGCCTCAGCCATTCAATGAGTCAGCGCAGCATTGCTTTCCATCCCAACGGACCAGTTCCAGTCGGGGTGTCTCCCCGATTTAACCTCAGGAGTATCAAGTTTAATGAAATTGACACAAGAAATTCCCCTATTAATAGATTCACTGGAAATCCCCTGATGTGTCATTCTTATTCATGATCTTGTTTGAAACGAGCCCATATCAACATCCACTAGTCACGGACCAAGAAGCACACTGGCCTCCCCGGGCTGTTTGCCCGGTGCCACGACACGTAAGAGTCAGGGCCGGAGGTGCAATCTGGGGTCCCCACAAGGACACCCCCGCATCCCCATTCACTTTGTACCTTTGCTCCCTCTCACTTTGTGCCCCACCCCCTCCCTCCTCTCAGTTCTAATGCCAGTGACTCTGGGGACTGGATTCTTTTGCTCTGCACTGGCCAGAAATGGGCCTCCGCAGAGAAAAAGCCTGGGGCGGCGGGGTGCGGGGTGTTAAGGTGTCCCTGGCTTTCACTGGGGCAGGGTTTCTCAGCCTCGGCACCACGGAGGACAGATAACTGAGCAGGGAGTGGGGAAGGGACAACTATCTTGTACACGGTAGCTTCTAGTAGCATCCCTGGCTTCTGTCGACTAGGTACCAGTAGCTTCCCCTACCCCGCAGTTGTGACAACCAATATTGTCTCCAGGCATTATCTAATGTCCCCTGGGGGGCAAAATTGCCCTCATTAAGAACCATTGTTCTAGAAGCGACAGCAACAGTACATACAGGAGGTACAGAGGCCTCTGGAACCTTCCCCGGGTATCTCCTTCAATTGGTAGTTTCAGGGGCAAATCCTGATGGGGGTGATGGAGGGCATTTCCTAGAATTCTCACCACATCCCTGGGCCCAGCATGCTTCTTTTTCATTTCTGTGGCTGTTCTTTCAGCCAGAAACCCCCTCACTTTTCACATCGTTCTGTTGCTCGCGGAGTCCCTGTTGTCCTGGACAGGCCAGGCTGCAGCGTCCCTGACCTTGCCCTGTCAGGTTGACTGGGGGAGGCATGGTGGATAGAGCCTGAGAGATCCTGGCTTGGCCCCGCCCTGGCTGTGTGACTTAGAGCACTTGGTGTGTCATGTCAGCGCTGTGTTCTGGTGAGCTCATCACATCACCCAATGATATGATAGCCAGAGACCCCGAAATGCCTGCATCTTGCCTGTGGCATTCCCAGGGGAGAGAGATCCCAAGAATGGTAGCAGACGGGTGACAAAATACGGTGTGTCTTGCTCTAATGCATCAGTTTTATCCTGGCAAGTCCTTGTGCTAAACATCAGTGATCAAAGCCATTGTTCCAAAGGAAGAAAAGTTAAGATTAAGTTTCGAGAGGTTTTTCTTGCAATAACAAAGTCATTTCTCTCTGGAAGAATGTAATTAATACAGTGTTTCTAATGGCCACAAGGTATATTTTGGTAATATTTTCAGGCCATTGTCATCATAATCCATTGTTATAATCAAGAGAGTACAAAACTGAAATAAGACATCGGGGGTGGGGAGCACAAAATCAAACCTCAGTGCAGCTCCATTCATAACCACCACCAAGGGAAGAGTGAGACGCCCTGTTGGTGCCATGTTATGGGAGCTGTGGTTTCTCCCATGCCCCAGACTGGCTTCCCACAGGAATCTCACATGGCCAACATCTGAGTGAGGGTGGCTGTGTTCACTTTTAATCATTCCTGTTATACCCAGTTCACGGTATAAAGATTTATGTTGTGAGGAAAACGCCAGAAAACACTTTATCCGGGTCAGCGCCTCATGGCTCCCAACGCAGAGTTCTGATGAAGTTCTCATTGTACAGCTCGGCCTTGAGGCCTGCATGGAGCCTCTGACCTCTTTAAGCCCAGAGCAGTGACCCGCACTCTCAAGTGGTTGTAAAGAAAGAGACAGAGGACCCCAGGGGGTGGAGGAAACAGCCAAAGTGGCACCTCTGCTTGCTGATAAATGTGGTCCAGTCAGCATCTGGGATTCTAACCAATTCGATTAGCAACTTTCCTTTGGCTGAAATGAGGACGATGCTGCTATCACAGGCTTGGGGTGTGGATTAAGTGGCGTCGTGCACGGACCAGTGTAGTACTCTTACAATTACACACGCTCGGTCTCAGGCCTCAAGTGGCTCAAAAATGCAAAGGTGCCTCCAGTTTCCCCAAGCCAGTACTGCCCGCTTGGCGCGGAATTATCTCGCCCTCGCGGGGCTCCCAGCAGCTCCTTTGTTCTCCCATGTAATTGACTGTGAGCATTGGAAATAGTTGTGGTTTTTAATACAGTGATATTTCCTCTTCAGAGACTCTAGCCCCTAGTCCAGTTTCAGCAACTGCTAACTTGGTCCCAAGATGTGGTTCTTGTTTCTTCCTTGTCTAATGGAGAGAGCGTTTGCATTTGCACAGGGTTTTAATGGGCTGTAAGCTGTTGGCTCTGAGAGGGATTCTTGGTTCAGAGCCAGGGAGACTTGAAAAGTTTGGGGAAGCCTCCGAGCGCTGCGGAGAGGGGCTCCTTCTCTGCCTGACACACAACCTGCGTCAGCATGGGCAGGTGGCACTCCTGTTCACCTGACGTGCAGGGGGAGCTCCTGCGGTGGGACGGGCACTGCTGGAATGTTCTGGTCCCTGCCTGAGCGAGTACTCTAGACCAAGAAACCTTGTCTGCTACTATTTGGGGCGGAAGTTTCAGATCAAGCCAGCTCCTGTAAAGAGGGGCCCTTTTCTTAATCATTCCAGAAACAGTTGGGGGGGGGGGAAGCTCTCAATGTGGCTGTCACGGGTGGTCTAGACCATAGAGTTCTTGAGATGGAAATAAGTTCCAGAGATTTTCTCTTTCAGGCAAGACCACACCTATGCCATCCCAGAAAGACAAATCCGTTCTATTTTGAACTGCTCTGGGGAGGAGACTTTACAGCCATCCCTGGAAACAGAGTCTATTTTTAATGATGTCTGTGTTTTTGCCTTCTTGCTCAAACCCCTTCAGCTGAGGTCTGTTGGCCTTTCTTTTCGCTGAACCACCCTTCATGGCCATGAAGGTCATCACTGAGTGTGGTTGTCCCTTGACAACTTTCCTCTTTTTGAAATCATTTCAACCCCAGCACTTTTGGGTAGCATCCGGCATAGTTCAGGCTTTGCATGTGTCTGCCACACAAGTCTTCCACCAGCAGAAGAGTGCAAACCTGTGCACATGAGTACACACACACATGTACACACCCAGCCTTTGGGGTAGCCCAAAGTGGCCTACAGAAGTCTCAGAATTTCCCTGAGGTCTGTTTCTTTAAAAAGTCATGGAAATGTGGCATTCTGTCCCCAAACATAACTGATTGCTTTATTCATTTATTGATGATTTTATTTATTTATATGAGAGAGAACGCGCACATGAGCAGGGGGAGGGGCAGAGGCAGAGGGAGAAGCTGACTTGCCACTGAGTGCGGAGCGTGATCTGGGACTTGCTCCTGACCGTGACCTGAACCTAAGGCAGACACTTAACGAACTAATCCACCCAGGCGCCCCTGATTATTTATTTATTTATTTATTTATTTATTTATTTATTTTTTTTTTTTAAAGATTTATTTATTTATTTATTTGAGAGAGAGAGACACAGCAAGAGAGGGGGCATGAGAAGGGGGAGTGGGAGGGGGAGAAGCAGGCTTCCCGCCAAGCAGGGAGCCTGATGCAGGACTCGATCCCAGGACCCTGGGATCATGACCTTAGCCGAACGCAGATGCTTAACGCCTGAGCCACCCAGGCACCTTGACCGTTTATCTTTAAAACAATTTTTTAAATTACTTAACATTAGGACAAAATTCACATTAACATATCCCACCTTTTAAAAAAAAAAATCCTTGAGGAAATTGATAGTTCGAGAAGATGCCACACATTTTTTTCTGGAATGTCTGGGGCCCTTGGTGCACACTAACAACTCCAGTTAAAGCAGCCTGGGTAGTGGGCATCTTGACTCCTGGAGCAGGTAAGCCTGAGTTTGAATTCTATTTATATCGCTTCCTAGCTGCTTAACTTTAGGCAGATCCTATCAGCTTCTTGGTTAAAACAGCAGGATAGCATTTCCTACCTGGCATAGGTGCATACATTGAGCAACTATTGAGCAGGCTGTGTTATAGGGGTGGGGAATTGAGGTGAAAAAACTCCACAAGACCTTCACAGAAAGTGAGGCTTTTCTATTCCAGGTGAGAGGAACAGACAATAAACTAATAAATTAAGCAAATAAGAACAATTCCAAGTATAGCAACTTCTACAAGGAGGATGAAATAGGGCAACGTGATAGTGACTGGGTACGTGTGTGCCTGCCCACACGCGCCCACGACTCTAGACGGTGTGGCCTGGGGGTGGGGGACTCTTCAGGGAGGTGACATTTGGATTAGGATTTGGTTGCTAAGAGGAAGCCAGCTTTGCAGATTAAGTGGAGTAAATTAGTGGAGTGTCTGGCATGTGGTAGGGGCTTGGTAGACACTAACCACCTCTCTTTCTTCAAGAATCAGGGAAATACTACTTAAACGTGGGGAGGTAGGTTTTATAAATTGTTGGAAATGACTAACATGTAGCCAGGGAATTTAAGCGGATTTTGGAAAGGATACAGTCAAATTTGTTTGCATCCCCGATGCTCGCATCCCCACCCAGAGACAGCTGCTCCGTGGGGCTCCCGAGTAAGCAGAGGGTTTCTGTCACTGCCTTCATCCCTGGGGCCCTGATTATCAGTATCTTTTTCACTGTTGCAAAAACCTAAGTTTTCTGCTCACCTGTTGCCGTCACCTACTCCCAGGGAGCAAGTAAATAGATCTTCACCTTCTTAATCAAATAATATCAGGTTTGAGTTGGAACCTATTCAATATATGGGAAGAATGGATAATGATTATTTCCTTAAAGAGGCGTGGTTTATACTTACTCTATTTGTAAATCAGCGTAAAAAATTTAGACCTGGTTTTGTTTCACAACTTGGGGTACAGGACACATAAAAACAGAAATTATAACGGACTATAGTAAAGTGTGCCCAAAATGCTGTGGGTGCCTAAAGGACAGAGCCATGGTCCTTGCCTGGAGAGTTCGGGCAGTCTGCAAAGAGGGTGTACCATTTGGTAGGTCTTGAAAAATGAGCAGGAATTTATCAGGTGAGGTGAGGTTGGGGTGAGGCAGTGCTTTCGAGGCCAGTGATGTGGGTCATACGAGGCTCAGAGTAGTGTAAAGGCTTGGTGTGATGGAGTAAGAATGTAAGAATAGAGAAGTGCGGGCCGGGGAGGCTACAGTGTCAGCCAGGCTGGCCAATTGGATTGAGTCCTGGAAGCAGAAAGGACCTCAGGGAGGTCAGTGAACATGGGACTTGGATGGTGTGATTTTTAAGAATGTAATTCTGGATATAAATGGTGTGAGAGGGGGTGTTGGATGGACAGAGACTGGGTAAGAGCCAATGGGAGTGAGACCTTGACCCAACTATGGGCTGTGAGTATAGAGACAAAGAGACAGAATGCAGAGAGAGTTCTGTGCTAAAACTGTCAGAATTGTGTGCCCAGTTGGAGGAAGAGAGTACGGGATGGGACCACATCTGCATGAACCAGAAGATAGAGTGGGTAATCAGGTCCCGGTTACATGACATATTGAGTATGGAGAGCCCATGCATCATCCAGGAGGATGTGTCCAGTTGGTTACTGGGAATGTAAATCTAGGGCTTGGGAGTCTCTTGATAAGGGAGACATCACCATGAAGATTATTGCTGATGCTACAGTATTTCTCTGTAAGAAGGTTTGGATAAGATTGGAAGGCCAATAACGGAACCTTAACACTTGAGGAGCAGTTAGAAGAGGAGGAGCCAGGGATAGAAGAAGAGCTATATGGACAGAAGAGGAGAAAACAGCTAGAAGTTGAGGAGGAAAACCAGGATCGTGTGGCATCCTGGAGTCAAGAAGAGAGGAAGTTTCAACCAGCAGGAGATGGTCAGGGGATCCAATACTGAGGGCATGACTTTGAAGGGACAGGAGAACTGTCATTTGGATTGTTAGCCTTTTGTCATTAAGGCACATGGAAGGAACATTTAGGCATCAGAGACCAGCCAAGTGGCTGAACAGCCATGCCATGTGCTGCTATCGGAAGAGAGGAAGTGTCTGACATTTAGCAAAGCAAATGGGCAGGAAACTAAGCAGTTGGCATATGTGTCATTCATTCATCCATGTGCTCATTCATCCACCCATCAAATATTTCCTGAGGGCCTGCCAGGTGACAGACTCTGCATGAGGTGCTATTCGAGTAGATGGAACACAGAGATAAAGAAGCCAAAATCCCTGCCATGGGGAGCTCAAAGGGTTGTTGGGGGAGATGTGTGTGTACACAGATAATTATAGTGCCAAGTGGTAAGTGCTTTGGAGAGATGCGTGTGATAGCCCCGGAGCAGGGGAGAGAGACCACTGGTCCTGGAGGCTGGGTTTGGACTTTGGACTTGGTTGGAGCTGAGTAGGAGTTCACAGGCAGGGGAGAAGGGAGAGAACACTTGAACTGAGAGCACACACAGCAAGGGGAAGGCGGGAGGGGAGAAAGGGCACAGCCTGCTTCGTGCATGTTGTGAACATTAGGGATCAGGGGAGAGCAGTGGTAGAGTTCAAGCCAGAAAGGAAGGGTGAGCACAGATGATGAAAGCCTTGGAAGGCCATGGCAAAGAGCAAGCTTGGAAATCATCTTTTGGAGAGTGAGAATTCCAGAGACGTTGGTAAGCAAAAGAGTAACACAGTAGGGCTAGATTTCGAGAAAATAGCTTTGGTGGCACGGGGAGGCCTGAGCGGGCAAGGGAAAGCTGGTGGCAGCGAATCCAGGTAGCTTCCAAGCTCAGGCCATTTGTACTGTCACTCATTCAGTGAAGTATTTATAGAATGCCTACTGTGTGCTCTGCTCTGTGCTGGATGGGGACATCATCTTTCAGGAAAATGCTTTGGAATCGCCTGTCTTCCAGGAGCCTGCTGGTTATTAACCCAGATGCAGATGGCCAACTCACCAGGCAGAATTCTCTGCTGGAAAGTTGCTGATCCCCCAAGTCAACCTCCAGGTCCAGAAGCTGACACTCTTTATTGTGTACATTACTCATTATTTTGACTGTCCCGGTTGGCTTGGGTTGCAGATAGGCAATTGTTGTTGAGAGCACAAGGCCAAATGGACCAGCCACCAAACAAAAGAACACACACAGGCACTGCGCAGAGACATCTGCTTCTGTTTCCTGAGTAACTGTGCAGCAACACGGGGCCGACTCGGTACCCGGGCACATGCTCTGTGTTCTGTTCGAGTTATAACTTGAGCACGGTTTCCATGTGGCTGGTGATGAAAGAGTCAGGTCAATTTCGTAAGGGGGATTGTTTCTGATTATGCAGATCACATCCAAATATTTACCTCATTCCATCATTTTGGCCAGGCCCTGCCTTTGAATAGCGTGGAAACACATCCGGGCCTCTTTTGCCCTGCATTTAGGGGAGATCTTCTGTGCTGAGAGCCTCCTCTTTGCTGGTGGTGGGGAACCCGGGGCACAACCTGTGGGGTTGCCTCCCTGTGTTGTGGTCCTCGAAGGGAATCAATACGTAGCAAGGAATGTTGGATCTCTTCCAGGAAAAATCAGAGCCTGTTAGCCCTGGAAGGGACCCCGGCCCTCATCAAGCCCAACCAGCTCATTTTACTGATATGGAAACTGAGGTCGTGAGCTGCAGACTGACTTGCTCCAAATCGTGGAGTGAGCTAACGGCAGACTTGGGACCAGATCACAGGGGCCTGTCCAGGGTTTCCCATGAGTCTTCTCTTCCTCTTCTTTCATCTTTCTGACTTCCCGCTGTGGCTCTCCTTCTGTTATTAAAAATACATTTCAGATGGAGTCTGCTTCATACACGTGCGAGTCCTACGTTTAGGCAGGTGTCATTCTGTGAATGTTTTCACATCTCATATGATAAACTCCAAGCTGGCCAAAGCTCGAATGGCTGAAATGGAAGGGGTGGGCCAAAAAGCAGTGAATTTGAGGGTAATAAAATAATGTAGCTAGAGCATCTGGAGGTTAAGGATGTAGCGGTGTATGGTGGAGGTCCCAGGCCTAGGGGATAAGTTGAATGCTTTCCTGTTTGAGTTTCACCTAGAGATGTCCAGTGGCCAGTGATTCTCCAACCAGAGGATGCATTCAGATTGCCAGGAAGCTTGTTTAAAATGCATATTCCTGCCCCCGCCCCCAGGTTCTTATTCACCAGATGTGGTATAGGAGCCAGGACTCTGTGTGTCTCAGTAGATGGGAGGTTGGTTGTGCGGTAGGTACTCTGTGAGTCACATGGGGCAAGAACACAGACCAGGAGAAGGAGGACAAGGGTATGTTTGTGTTCTCCAGTGTTTGGGCCAGAGTATATACTCAATATCACGTAAGTAGGTGACTGTGGAGGGGCTTGATGTGTCTAAGATCATTTACTGCAAGGAATTCACCAACTGTAAGGACACGGTATTGAGAGAGAGCCTTAGGGCTGGGCACACAGAGCTGGAATTTGCTGGGCGACCAAACTCCCTCGTGCTTAGCTTTTGGGTGACTGAATGACAATGGTTTTTCCTCCGTATGGCTCTTGCTTTAGCCAAGGCTTAGTATTTCTCTTTCCATCTATCTCTGCCTCTCCTTTGGCCTCCACTTACTCCTCCTTTGTGATGGCTTTGTGCACAGGCCTCCTTTTAACTGTTCCTGAAATGCATTTGTAGAACTCATTCCAATAAAAATTACTGTGTGGGGAATTTGGATACAATGCAAGGCTGAGCATGTTTTGCCCCAGTCTCCCATATATGGAGGTTCTTACACTGATTTTACAGCTGCTGGCCCTGATGTTATGCTCAGACATAAGATTAGGGGGCCTTTATACTGTCGAGATAGGCGATGAAGATGTAGGGTTGAATTTGTGTCTCCGAGAACACCATTGTGGTGGTCCTTCCTTTAGATCAGGTTCGAGTTTGGAGCTTTATCAAAGCATGCCACCCTCCCCCGTGCTCCTGCCCAGGGTTCCAGGTAAGAGATGTCCCATCGAGCTGCCGGCTATGTGTTCCTGCTCCTGTGTGCTCTCAGCTGTCCAAAACTGTGCTCTCTGGGCGCAAACTCCAAGGTATATTTTTGTAATGTTTGCTTTAAGGTGTTGACTTGGTTATGTGGCTAAAACCAAACCTACGTTTTCCAGTCTCTTCTAGAATGAGACTTTAGAATTTCAGACTTTGCTTGTGACTCGTTTTCTATGAAGAACAGATGGTAGGTTTAATTTTGTAGAAAGAAAATTAGAAACCAGTGAAATCTTACATGATTTCACATTAGTACTGAAACCAAATACATTGAAAACGTTTAGAGCTGCTCCTAGTTACAGATATACTGGTGGTGATGAGAGATTCCCAGGGCTTTCTCTGACAAGGACTGCCACCAACTCTTGGTTTACTTTTCGGTGCCTCCCACCGCCCACAATCTGTTCTGAATCTTTCTTCATTTAATCTATTTACTTTTATTTATTGAGCAAGCAGTATTGTAACCATCACTGGACTTTTTTTTTTTTTTTAATAACAAGAAAGCTTTCCCTGGGTCCAGCTTCAGTAACACATTGTATGTTTTCATTTTTCCACATTCCCCTTCCAGGCTTTGTTTAGTATATGCCTACATAATCTTTACATTATTATAATCATGGTCTAGTTACAAGTTTGTATCTGGTATTTTCCACTTACTGTTATATTACAAGACTATTTCCATATTGCTCTGGATTGCTCATTGGCTTTGATATTTCACGGGGTCTATCAAACCCTGGTTTGTTTGACCATCCTTCTATTATGGTCGTATGTATTCATCCCCTTAAAAACATCATGATGAAGGAAGACGGCCCCAACTGCTCGGATTATTGCTTCTCCTGCTCTTCTCAGAGTTCAAACCCTGTCCCTGTGAACCCCCTATTCTGTCAGCCCATCCTGTTTTAGGGAGACCTTGGTTCTCTGGTTATGCTGACTGTGGTCAACTGTGGTCTCCATGAATCCTGGAGCCCTGGACTCCCCTTAACCCGAGGCTTCCGCCAAATCTGGACCACTCTGGTCAAACCAAGCGCTGCTTTTTCTCCTCCAAATCCCGTGCCAAAGGTAGACCCAGCTTACTTCACATTACCTTGGTTACCACACTTGACATTATAATGTTTGTAATCGTTTACTGGAACCAGCCTGGGAAGCAGGTGGGCATTGAGACATGCCAGAGAGCAAAAGAAATGGTCTCAGAGCATAAGCAGTGGGGTCAGGATGAAGGACTCCAAACCATTTGTCGTCTCTTGGCCCCTTCACTGGATATTCAAATTTCAGGGAGGGAGCATTCGATTGGCCCACATTGCTTACCTTGGCTTCCGCTGGCAGGGCCCCTGAATGCATTCCCACCACACTTCATCCAGTGTGGAGGGGTGATTTCCTAAAGGACCCAGGGAAAGGGGAATGACTGCCAGGCTACCCTACACACACGTATACACAAAAATCCCTGCCTACCATTAACTTCTGTACAACTGATCCCAAATTGTTGTTAGTATAGCGTCAGGCTCCAAACCCAAAGTCTTGGGGGATTTCAATTCTCCCTCTGGTTCTGCTACCACCTCTTCTTATGCATGGCCCAAGCTGAGTTAAATAGGAATGTAACCGCCCCGATTCTCTCACTTCCCTGAATGCCTTCCCTTTTTTCTGCTCCCTGGCTCATGCCCCAGTATTGACTAGTTAGAGAAGCACCATAATATCAAATAGTTGCTTTTAAATGACGAAGGGGATATTAAAGGTCTGGAGGATTTTATCCAAAATGCACCTTTCTTCCTTGAGCCCTGCCTCACTCCAGGCAGGACATGTCATAATCTCTGGGGAAGGGGCATGGCATGCCATGCGTAGTCTGAGAAACTTCTAATTCTGTTGTCTCGCCCCTACACCCACCCTGCCCCATCCTTCAGAACCTCCAGTGGAATGGAGCAAGCCCCGGTTAGGTTTGAAGGTTGGATCTGCTTCTTACACATTATAAACCTTTCGACTGGTGATATAAATTCTTCCGGAGAAGGGATGAATGGAGGTCTCTCTTACCCCCGCAGGGTGACTGGGAGTGCGCTAGATGCTTTACTTACTGCATTTCATATACCAAACACCATTGTCAGATTTGCATTACTTTGTCTCTTGTATGTATTTTCAAAGCCCGTGTTTCGTCCACTAGGGCGCTCTGTACCTCAATTACCACACCTGCAAAATGGAAATAAAAATCCTTGAAATACGTCTTGTGAGTATCAGAGTGGAGCCTGTGTTAAAGCAGTTCAGGCAGATAAAGGATATCTTGCTCTCCCTGGTCACCTCTTCTTTCTATAAGCCTCCAGTATATCTGTCCCATTCCTTCACTGGCAGATCTTCTCTCTTTCATACAAGGCTGAGACCATCCCATATGGACCGCACCACCCACTCCTTTCCGTACAACAGAATGTGGCTTTCTTTCCAGAACATCAAATGTCAGCAGTTGTTTATATTTCAACCTAATGTTTAGAGAGAGAGATCTGTAAATAGGTTTATTCTTTACATACTTTTCTACTTCTTGGTATTTTCTTTTTCACTAATTAATATGTTCTGGAGAGCTGTCACTTTAACACATATAAATCTACCTCATTCTAACAGGTAAATTGTATTTCATTGTTTGGACGGATCAGATTTCATTTAACAGATTTCATTTAACAGATTTCATTTACACAGATCTTTATGTGGTTTCCGGATTTTTTGGTTTTGCTCTTTACAACAAATGATGCAACAGAAGTCATTCTATGTACAACTTTACGTACCAGTTTTGAGCATTTCTATAGGGTGAACTATTAGAAGCAGAGCCAATGGGCTAAAGCGTATGTGCATTTAAAATCGGGATAGGTATTGCAAAGTGCCCTCCAAAGCAGTTGCCCCGATGTAGACTCCCACCAGCAGTGAATGTTCTTCCCGCATCAGTATCATCAAACTTTATATTCTTTGCCAATCTAATGAGCGTGAAATGGAATTCTGTTGTGTTATTTTGCGTTTGTTTGATTATAGGTGATGTTCAACAGTTTTCATATGTTACATTTATTTCCCTGTTGTATTGGTCAGCCCGGGCTGCTATGACAAAATACCACTGACCAGGGGGCTTAAATACCAGGCATTTCTTTGTCACAGTTCTAGAGGCTGAGAAATCCAGGCTCAAGATTTGGTAGCCCACGAAGTCTCTCTTTCAGGCTTGCAGGCTTGCAGACACTATGTCCTCGTGTGGTGGAGAGAGAGAGAGAGATTCCTGATCTTTCTTCCTCTTCTCATAAGGACATGAATCCTATCATGGGGTCTCACCCACATGACATCATCTAAACCCAAGGAACTCCCGAGGCCCACCCCCCCTCCAAATACCATCACATTGGGGGGCAGGGCTTCACCATTTGAATTTTGAGAGGGACACAAACATTCAGTCTGTGACGACCATAAACTACCCGTTCATGCCCTTTGTCCCTATTTCCATCAGGTTTTTGGACTGATTGGTTAGAAATCTTTGTAAGTGAGGAAAAACAGCAGTTTAGGGTGCATTTTAGAAGTGCCTCAGGTTTTCTGCTTCAGTTTAAAAAAAAAGATTTTATTTATTTAACAGAGAGAGAGAGCATAAGCAGGGGGAGCGGCAGGTAGAGGGAGAGGAAGAAGCAGGCTCCCCCCTGAACAGAGAGCTCAACATGGGGCTCAATCCCAGAACCCTGGGATCATGACCCGAGCTGAAGGCAGACACTTAACCATCTGAGCCACCCAGACATCTCTCTCTGCTTCAGTCTTAACATGACATGTGTGTACTGGGGAAGGAGCAATGTGCTGGCAGGTTACAAGGCTTTAAGGTTCTATTCTTTCTCTGGTTTTGTCCAATCATGATTTAGTCCTTGGTTTTGATGCTTGTCACTAACAGGTCCTGTTAGTTAATCATGATTTGGGGAATATTGTATCTCAGGGCACTTGAAAGTTTTCCCATCCTGCCTCCCAGAAAACTCCTTGACTGTCAGAAAACAAGGAGGAAGGTGGTCACCAGGAGGGCTGGAGAGGAGCAGGCTGAGGCTGGGGGTCTGATGCAGCTGGGAGAGCCATATCCAAAGCCCCCCTCCCTTTATTTTTTCTTCCTTTTTTTCTCTTTCTTTGCACTTCCCCTCCCTCCCTTCCTTCCTTCCCCCCCCCCCCCCCCCGTGTCTTTTTTCTTTGTTTCTGGCTGTGTACTATAAAAATACAATTTTGGAGCATGTGGTTGGATTCCTACCATGGGGACTGAGATGGAATTTCAAGTCACTCACCATAATTCAACTATAAATTAGAGAATTCTTATGAATAGAATAGGATGGAATGTGGTTTCATGTTTTCTTCCCCCAGGGACCCTGCCCAATTTGGCAATGGGAAGCTAAATTAAGGGTGGGATTAGTTCTAGGAAGTGGAGTTTTAGTGTAGCTGCATGTCTCATGCAAATGTTAGCCACAGTGCCTTCCCTCTCTATATTCATGAGAAATCCAGAGGGCCAGGGTACCTGAAATCCCCAGATGTGCCAGACACGTACTTCTGCCTTTGTTTGTTTACCCCACTTATCCTTCTAGAACTATCAAAGGGGATTAATTTCGACTCATTTTACCCTTCGATTTTCCACCAAAAGCAGGCAGGGAGGCAACATGCCACAGGGGAAAAGAAAAAAGAACCCAGGAATAGGAATGAGCAGGCTTCAGGGTCAGCCCTGCCTGTGCCCCTTACCAGCCTGTGCCTGGGCAGTCATGCAGCCTCTGGAGGCCCCAGTTCTTCTCCGGAGAAGGGACAAAATGACACCAACCTCTCAGGGTGGCTGAGGCACCCTGTAAAGCGTACCATGGAGCTAATGGTGCCTATGCCAGAGAGCGGTCCCTATATGAGGCGTCTGCACAATTCCAGACTCAGAGAAGGTGCTCAGCAGATGCCTGTCCACTTTTCTTCCTTGTCCTGAAAGTCCTAAGCACTGCATTAGCGTCCTTGGGCTGTTGTCACAAATTACCACAAACTCGATGGCTTAAAACAACGGAAATTTCTTCCTCACAGTTCTGGAGGCTGGAAGTTCAATATCAAGGTGTTGCTAGGGCCATACTCCTTCCAGTTACTAGGGGGACATCCTCCTGGCTTCTTCCAGCTCGTGGTGGCTCCCTGTGTTGCGGCTCATGGCTGTTATCTCTCCGGTCGGCCTCGGTGGTCACACGGCCCTTTGCTCTCTGTATTTTCTCTTCTGTGTCTTATAAGGACACCTGTCATTGGGTTTAGGGCCCGCTTGGAAAATCTGGGATGTTCTCATCTCAAGATCCTTAATGACACAGAGAATGACCCTTTTTCCAAACGAGGTCATATTCACAAGTTCTGCAGATTAGGGCACGGGACATATCTTTTCGGGAGGGCCACCATTCAACTCACTATACACACTTTAGGGATTGCTTTCTAGATCAAGACCGTGGCCTGAGGAAGCACATTTTTTTGCAATCACCTCAGCGAATCCATGAGCAGTCTGATATTTAAAAATCAGGACTTGTAAGAGAGGGGAAGAAAGAAGAAAAGCTTGTTTTTGTTTTGTTTTGTTTGTATTTATAAACAGGCAAAAAGTCTTCTTTCCCGGATCCCCCATTTAGTAGTGATGCGTTGAATGTGCTCACTGTTCACACACCCATCCACCCTGCGGCTGCTCACATACTGGTGTTAAGGAATCGCAGTCCTCCTGTCACCGAGCCTTCTGTCTTGCCCTTGCTCTGACCCCATCTCCCGCTGGCTCCAGCCCACGGTACCTCCAGCCTTTTGCCTTGGCTCTCTGAACATGGCTCCCAAAGGCTGGCTGTCTGACATCCAGCTCTGGGCTTAACCCTCTGGTTAGATGCTCATTTGCTCCCTGGGTTCCCTCAGCTCTGTCTCATCCTGCCTTAGTTGCTCCCTGAACCTTCAGGAACTCCAGCTACAGAGGTCATCCACCGACTACTCTGCACTGGAATGTAGTCAAAGGCAAATGGCCTCAATTAAACAAGCCCCATGGCTTCAGGGTGACTGACTGCCTGGGGGCAAGGACTCTAACCAAGGCCTGAGCCCTCCCTTGTAGTGACTACAGTCCCTGCTACAGCGGGGACCACCGCTTCCTGAACACTTACCTCAGGCGCATCAGGTGGGTTTCCTCATCCAGTCCTTACATCCCCCCTCCGAGGTAATCTTAGCTCCACCTCTCATCTCCATGTGGTGTGAAGGCGCTCTGCCTTCTTGGATTTGTTCCACACAAAGGGGAGGACGACCCCTGGACCGTCTCATAGCTCAGTGGTACTGTGGAGACAGAGGACTCCACCTTGAAAAGTCTTTGAGCTTTGAGCTTTGGGCCAAAAAATGCTGTCAGAAACCAAGATCTAAAGAGAAAAAAAAAAAAAAAGGCCAAGTTAATCATGGCTTTTTGTACTTCAGATGGAAGGGTGAGGCTCTCTGAAAAACTCACGTTCCAAGGAAAGTCATAGTGTTGGTCAGTGTCCCACAGGTAAGAAGGACGTTCCAGGCGAAGGATCCAGAAACACAAGGGCGGCTGTCTGCTGCGGGAGAGCAGGGAGTGCTGGAGCTGTGGGACTGGGAGTTGGGGAGACTTGACTCTAAGCCCAGCTGCAGCAGCATGACTGGGGCAGGTCACACGGCTCCGAGCCTCAGTTGGCAAACCTCACCTCTGAGAGGTGAGACTAGTAGACACCAGGGCCACGGTGAAGCCCATGGTGAAGCCTGGAGATTACACCTGTTACCTGGTACTGAGTGCACACCGGACTATTATAGCTATTACTGGGACTCCTCCTCTGAGGCCTTCTTGATCTCTCTCCCCTCCCCACCCCACCCAACCCTGTGCAGCCAGTCCCCCCGGGAGGCTCCCCAATCTTGTGCTAGCTGCATAGAGCTCTTCTGCTGGGTCCAGGCCATTTGTGTGGATCTGGGATGCTTTTCTCCTGGTCCTCAGGGCCTAGCTCCATGCAGGGGGATAGCTGGTGCTCAGAGCGTGTCCGCATAATGAAGGGACACTGTGTCCCCACACTGAGCACCATGTCTGGCATAGCTATTCTCTGTAAAATGATTGGTGAAGTGAACAGGAGTTTAGAATCACCCTCCAGGTTAGAACTTTAAAACTTTCTGACATTTCTCACTTCTTCTGATATACCATGGGAGCAGGAAAATCATTATGGTTACTAACAAATATTTGGTGCCAGGCTCCCTGCTCTGCACATGGGTGACCGGAGTTAAATTCCTTATGTCCCCGTGAGGTAGGTACCATCCTTCTTTAGAACACAGCTCCGCTCAGAGAGATTCAGAAACTTCCTAGTCACACAGCTAGAAGTGGTGGCAGGGAGGCGACCTGAGGGCAGGGCCTCTAAACTGCAGAGTCCCGTCGTCTTTACTGCATGGAGACTGGGCCACGGGGCCTCCCCAGCAGCTTAAAAGGAAGTCCAGTCCCTCTGGCCTGTACCCCAGGACCAAAGTTGGAGGTTAAGGGGGACTCCCGAGGGGTAAGCCTCAGTAAGAGCTGAGGGCACCACACTGAGCTCTCCAAGGCCATGACAGCGGAAGCGAGGACCGAATTAGGACGTTTGTGAGCCTTAGGCTCTTAGGCTTTTTTTATCTTTGTGTGGCCCTTCCCCCGTTAAAAAAGTTAAAGTTCTATTTTATGAGTGCGTTGGTATAAAGACGAATATCACCCAGGCTGGATTATATTCATTTCGTTCTTCTGATTTTTAAAATAACCGGCCCAGTGCCTACTAGTGTCTAACGGATGGGGCTTTCGGGTTATCCAGAGCCTCTGCGGGTGAAGCAGGAGCGGGTGCTCGGGTCCCCTAACCGGCCTCTGTCTCTGCAGGTCCCGCAGCGGATGGCGGCGGCCCAGGGCGTCCCCGAGGACGGCGGCGGCGGCGCCCCGGGCGTGTGGGGCGCCTGGGGGCCCTGGTCCGCCTGCTCGCGTAGCTGCAGCGGCGGCGTGATGGAGCAGACGCGGCCCTGCCTGCCCGGCTCGTACCGCGCGCGCGGGGCCCTGCGGCCCGGAGCGCCCCCGCGCGCCTTCGCGGGCCACGTGGTGTCGGCAGTGCGCACGTCGGTGCCGCTGCACCGGAGCCGCGACCGCGAGGAGCCGCGCGCCCCCGCCGGCCCCGACGCCAGCCGCCAGGGCCCGGGGCAGCGGGGCAGCCGGCACCCGCAGGCGCGGGGCCGCGACCCCACGGCGGAGAGCAGGTACGCGCGCGCGCCCTCCCCCGCCCCCGCCCTCGCCCTCGCCCTCCCCGACGTGCCGTCGGCGGCTCTGCGCCCCTGCCGGCGCGGTGAATGCGTGGCTTCTGCCGGCTGGGGAGGAATTCTTGGCTCTGCGTATTTCCTTTCATCTTTTGATTTATTTTGCAGCCCTTTAAAGCGTTGAGGCCACTCCCACCCCACTCTGGTTCTGAATAGTCTTCAAAGTGAAGCTAATTCTGAGAAGGCCTTTCCGCATCAACCTTAGGGAGGCCCCATGGAGGGGTGAAAGAAGGCGGGCCCTGGGGAGCCCGCCGGAGCCAGTGCGCGCTGGGAGCAGGGGGCAAGGGAGGTCCGTGGCCGCCGGCCGGGTGGATGTGACGAGTTTCGAATCCTTGGACAAATTGAACGTCTGGAGTCACACGTGCTCCCAGTTGGTTTCAGGAATCTATGCACTTTTCTAGAAATTTTCTCCAGAGAATTTTGAGTGAATACGCTGCTGTGAGGCTATGTCTAATTAAGGACCTAGACTTTTTTTAGAATCTGCGTCGAGTCTGTTGGCATGGTAGCATTAAAACGGTTGTGTAGCTCTAGAACGCCTCCCATGGCTAGGCCCGCACCAATATGCCCAACTGGGCGGTGCCCATGGGAAAGGTAGCAAGGTCAGTGAATTAAATCAGCCAATATTTACAGGTGACTCAGCATTCATTCACAAGTATTTGTTGAGTGCTCCTAGGTCCACGATGGATTCCGAGAGCTTATTAATACAAAAGCAGCAACAACAATAAACGAACATTTACCGGGAGAACGGGAAGTGTGAGATACGCTCCCTGTGCTTCAGAAATGCATACTTTAGTCATCAAGCCAAGTTAGTGTCCACCCCGGGCAGGGCGGGTGGGATGAGCTGTCAGGTGGGCTGCCCAGCCCCTCCTGTCACTTGCAGTTCAGACATCAGCCTCGATGACCACCCTTTCCCCCTGTGGCTAGATGCTTCAGGAGGGTCCCTGTCAGCCTAGTGCAGTAGGCTATCAGTGCCAGCCACCCGGAGGTGTAGAGGAAATGCAACCCAGCCACCCTCCCCAGCCACATGCTCTTGACATGGTCAGTAGGGTTTAGAGAGGACCATTTCACAGGGAAGGTGCATTAGCCGAATTCTGAAGGATAAATCGAATTTGGGTGGATAGAAGAAGGGAAGAGCTGTGAGTTCTGAGGCCTGGCAGGGCCTGGCAGGGGGAGGGAAAAGAGACATCCGCTAGGAGGGTGCTTCCTTCCTTTTATCCGACCACAACCCCGTAAGAGGATTGCTCTCCATTCCCTTACCTGAAATCCTTATGGCCAGTGCATTTCAGAATCCAGAACTTCTCAGATTTTTTGTAAAGGTAATTCAGGGCATATTTCACATATTAATGGCATTTCTTCTGTGGTATGGGGCAGCGTCCCATAATTGACTGCCTTATTACTTCTGCAGTGAAACTTTTGAAAGTTCGTATTAAGTAGGATAACAAAAGATCCCAATAGTCTTGTGTCCCTTAAGCTCAGGTGTGCCGCCCGGGGAATTTTGATACCAAACCAACAAAAACAAGGAGAAAAGGAAAGACAAAAGCTTCATTTTCAAAACTCTTGGTTTGAGATTTGCAGGTTTATAATAGTTAAGATCTGTTGAATGCCTGTTCTATACCAGACACTGTTCTTGTCCCTTGACACTGACAGCTCTATGAAATAGTGCTAATATCATCCTCATTTTAGAGGTGAGGAAAAGGAGGCCCAAGAAGTGGAGAAACTTGCCCAGAGCAACACAGCCAGTGTGTAAAAAGCTGGGATTCAAACCTAGGCAGTCATGGCGCTAAGGACCCAATCAAGTAGCAGTTACACACGAGGAATCTGAGGACCTACGAGGTGAAAGGGCTTCCAGAGCCCCAGAGCCGTGGAAAAGCTAAGAGTTGAAGGTGCTCTGGCTCCCAGATCCCTGGAGTGCTCAGAGCCTTCTCTTACAGCTGCTGTGGTTGAGAATCTAGAAGAGCTGCCCAGGGAACAGGCTCTAGTTGGCTGCAGGCCTGTAACTGCAGGCATTCTGGCCCATGTGTTTTGGCAGCAGGAAATTTTTTTCTCCTAACGTATTGACAGGGGGCCAGTTACTGTTTACTATGAAGTTCCTACAAGTTTTTATCATGCTCTTGTAATTTGACAGTTTCAGATGGAACAATCCAAATATTAGGCTGGGAGGCCTGCGCTGCCGACAACTGTCACGCTCTTCCCGGCTGACGAAAATCACATTTGCTTATATTTATCAGTCATTAGGAACTTGCATAGTATATGTGACCCCAGAAGAAATGTCAGTGTGTTTGCTGGATGGCTGTCTGCCTCACTTTCTGCTTCAGGTTTGAGGTTTGAGGCAAAGGCTGTTAAGGCTTAGATGTTTAAGAAACTGTTAGGCTGTTACGCTAGGCAACCGAAAACTTAATTGGAGCCAGATAACAAATAAAACAGAACTATTCAACCTTCCAGCAAATATTTATTAAGTATTTACTATGTTGTAAGGTCCTGGGACAGACACAAAGGTGAATAAAAGCCAGGTTGGGGGCTGAAAGCTCTTACTGACAGGCTAGACCAGCTGTGTGCAAACTCACTTTTTTTCTTTTAGCATAAGAGGCCTTTCTGTAAAATCAGTGTCAGATTGGGGCTCAGTTTGTCACAGAGGGCATGCAAATGTTTGACCAGTGATTTTCAACCTTGGCCGACCGACCGTTGGAATCTTCTGTCCACCTTTGAGAAATCTCAACACCCCGGTCGTATCCCAGACCAACATCTGAATCTCTAGGGGTTGCAGTCCAGCCGAGGTTGGGAACCACAGGTTTGGAAGTATCTCTTTGGAACCTTAGAGTTCTATGGGAAAAAAACTTGGAAATTGAATATTGTCTAGCCGAATTTTCCAGGCTCGGAGAGCACATGCCAGAATCACTTGCAGTGGGCTGGGGAGATTTGTTCAAAGTGGCGCTGCCCTGGCCCCACCATCTCCCCTGCCTAATGGGGATTCTGTTTTGTAGGTTTGGGGTGTGCCCTAGGTAGCTTCATATTAGGTGATTCTGACATACTCCAGAATTGGAGAAACCACTGATCTAGAAGGTTAGAAAAGGCACGTGTGTAAATGCCTTCCCTAAAAGACAGTGTGATGAAATAGTAACAGTAATGATGCTGGCTATCATTTTGGATCATGGCTTATGTGCAGGCACTACATCAAATGCATTGTAACACTTACAGTTCATACAACCCGGTAAGGCAGGTGCATATATTCACATTTTATAGATGAGGAAACTGAGGCTGGGAGGAATGGAGTGACTTGCTCAAAATTGCAAAAAGTGTTGCCGCTCACTTTCAGCGGGTGTGGTCAGAGAAGCTGCTGCCCACGTCTTGAAAGGTGGACGGGATTTGGGAGTCAAGGCTTAAAATGAACTGCATCTCTTCCTTGCAGGGTTCAGCTCTCATAGCAAGGGAAATCTTTGCAGCAGGGAGGTTCAAAAAGTTTGGCAAGTGCAGTCCCTGGCCTTGGGGGCCTGACACTGTGATGGTTGGGATGAGTGGCGTTACCCACAAAATGCTGCACATGCTGGAAAGCTGTAGAGATAGGGCTGGGGTTTGGAACATGGGGAATCCTTGAGGGTTGGAGCAGTCAGGGCGGACCGCACAGAGCAGGTAGGATTTGAACCCAACCTTGAAAAATAAGTAAAATGCACTTAGCTGGAATATATTTAGGAATTTCTTGAGTCTACTTTCTTCCATATCAGAGCTTTGTGTCATTAAAACATACACATACATACTGCAAATCACACTCTAAAAAGCCTTAGAAATCATGTCAGTATTGGGGCGCCTGGGTGGCTCAGTCGGTTAAGTGCCCGACTCTTGGTTTTGGCTCAGGTCATGATCTCAGGGTCATGAGATCGTCTGCTTGAGATTCTTTCACCTTCCATCTCCCTCCCTCTCTGCTCCTCCCCCCACTCATGTTCTCTCTCTCTTTCAAACACAATTTTTAAAAAAGATTTTATTTATTTGAGAGAGAGTGGACGAGTGAGAGAGAGAAAGCAGGAGTGGGGGGTAGGGGCTGAGGGAGAGGGTGAAGCAGGCTCCCCACTGAGCAGGGATCCCGACTCGGGGCTCAATCCCAGGACCCCAGGATCATGACCTGAGCCCAAGCCAGATGCTTAACTGACTGAGCCACCCAGGTGCCCCAATAAATAAAATCTTGAAAAAAAGAAATCATGTCCATATTTATTAGTGGTTCCCCAAGGATCTGAGCTTACTAGTTAATTTTTCTGAGCCTCAGGGGCTTCATCTTTCAAATGCAAGTAATAACAATACCCAGCACATGGGATTGTTGAGTGATTAAAAGAAATGATGTGATCATATTTCCTGGCCTGTAGTAGGTGCTCAGGAAATTGTAGCTATACCTCCCTGTAGGGCTTTAAAGGCTGGGTGTTCATGTGTTAGAGTTCCAGTTAGAAGTCTGGTTCCTCAGCAAGGATCAGGTGGAGAGCTGGGGCCACAGAGGAAGACAGGGAGCCAGGAACTGAGGTCTAGTTCAGGAGGGTAGGACTCTGGGCAGCCCAGCCCGGGTGCAGCCAGGATCCCAGGGCCAGGGCACCCTGCCCTGTGCCCTGTTTTGGCATGACCTGCTTGGAAAAACCTGCCACAAAGGGTGGCCTCCCCCTGGGATTTAGTCAGAGCACTGGCACCTGCGGAGGCCCTGGACTGGGTGAGTTTAGCCTGCGGGTCTTGGCCAACAGGTTCCCCAAGGCCTCCCTCTCTCCATGCCCAAGGCCACGTCCTGGAGATGGCTGAAGGGGGGGTGCGGGGGAGAGGGTACTCGGTGAGCCCGGCCGTCTGTGCCACAGTGCAGCCACTCACCCTCCTCAGGAGGAGCCTTTCCCCCCGCCCCAGTTTCTGGAAATGGGTGCCTGCAGGCTGCAGGGAGCTGGAAGGATCCCCTGTGACTTCCATAGCACATAAACCAAATGGATTTTTTCTCATTCCCAACCTGTCTGGTGATGCCGAAATCCAGAGAGCGTCCTCCTGCCTAGAGTCCAAGTACACAACCGAACAGAAACCTGTTGTAAATGTCTATTGGCCAGTTTAAGTCAGCTTTCACAAAGACAGGATACAAGAATAGACCCCACTCCTGTCTGCGGACGATGTCGGGTAACTCTCTCCCCGCTCTCGCTGCCAGAGAGCCTGCTAATGGGCGTTCCTTCCCCGCAGGCTTCCTTAGACTCGCCTACACTAGTCAGTGGTCCTCATCACTGCACATGGGAACTAGCTGGAATCGGGACTGGGGTGCTTGATGGCTTTAATGCCGAGATTTTTTTCAGGATAGGGAGCACTCCTTCCCTCCACCAGTGGGCATGGCCAAGTTGAGACCTTTAATCCACTGGAGACAGTTGTAGGAGCCAGGGACCATGGAAGTCACTGTTTCCATTGGGTGTGTGACAGTCGGCACATCGTTGCCCTCAGACGTCAGAATGGTTGTGGCGGGCGGGCTTCCCAGAACTTTCTGGAGAGGTGGGGCTGGTTTCCCATCGGGAGGTAGTCCGGCTGGAGGGGGGAGCCCGTCCGGCTGGAGAGGGGAGCCCTCGCCCAGATGGCGCAGACCCACATCTCAGGAGCAATTTGTGGCCAGGACTCAATGATTGCTTTTAGTTTTGTTTCTAGTATTTGGCTTCGGTCTCAGCAGGCATTTGTGTTCAGTCTCTTAACTGGACCTTCAGGTGACAGGTGAGAGCAGGAGCCAGCACATCCGGAGAGGCCTGCATGACAGTGAAGAGTTTAGCTCTGGAGCCGGAAGGGCTGGTTTCTCTGCCCAGCCCCGCCGCTTCCCAGCGGTGTGTCCTGCCACATGGCTGCGCTCCCCCCCAGGGGGAGGGTCACACGCCTGCCTCGTGGGGCCGCTGTGAAGTGGGTAATTCATACAAAGTGCTTAAGCACAGGGCTGGGCCACTCATAAACCCTCAGGAGAGGCGGCAGAACCCCTTCCCCCTGCCAAGCATATTAGCAGGCATTGCATATACAACATTTTAGCACATTCTCATCTCAGCCCTGTGTGGTAGACTGGTATTGTTCCCACTGAGGGATGACAGACTCAAGGGTCAGAGAGAAAATGTCTAGATCAAGGTCAAATAGAAGGAAAGCAAGAGAGTCAGGGTTTAAACCCATCTGGGCTATGTTATGCTCCTCTCAGACTTGTACTTCTAGAAAGGCTTTTTCAAAATTAAAGGTAACACTCATTGGTTAAGCTAAATTTTATAAACTAATACCTCTCTGAGATGAGGGAAAATGGGATCTTTATCCAATATTTGCTCTAAAATTTTTAGTATACTTATAGCTTATATATAAAAACTTTAAGTATGCTAAAAATATATAGTATGCATATATATGTGCAATTACATATATATATATAGTAACGTTGAGACTGTCTCCACCATGAACTTTGAAGTCTACACCGGAAGCCCAGGGGAAACACCAACTAGGGATAGTCAGCCGCTGGCCAGGCAAAACCTTAACATAAAGGTACTTGCTTTTAAAGGCTGCCTCTGGATCACAGCCCTTCATTAGGAGAGATGACCTAGCATTACCTTTTTTTTTTCTTTTTAAAGATTTTATTTATTTGAGAGGGAGAGAGAGAGAGCACGAGCGGGAGCAGAGGGAGAGGGAGAAGCAGACTCCCCGTTGAGCAGGGAGCCTGATGTGGGGCTTGATCCCAGGACCCTGAGATCGTGACCTGAGCTGAAGGCAGACGCTTAACTGACTGAACTACCCAGGCATCCCCTACCTTTTTGTGTTTTGTTTTCATTTTATTTTATTTTATTTTATTTTATTTTTTTGGGTTTTTAATTTTTTTATTGTTATGTTAATCACCATATATTACATCATTAGTTTTTGGTGCAGTGTTCCATGATTCATTGTTTGTTCATAACACCCAGTGCTCCATGCAGAACGTGCCCTCCTCAATACCCTTCACCAGGCTAACCCATCCCCCCACCCCCCTCCCCTCCAGAACCCTCAGTTTGTTTTTCAGAGTCCATCATCTCTCATGGTTCGTCTCCCCCTCTGACATACTCCCCTTTTCTTCCTCTCGTTATCTTCTTCTTTTTCTTTCTTCTTAAAATATGTTGCGTTGTTTGTTTCAGAAGTACAGATCTGTGATTCAACAGTCTTGCACAATTCACAGCGCTCACCGTAGCACATACCCTCCCCAATGTCTATCACCCAGCCGCCCCATCCCTCCCACCCCCAACCACTCCAGTAACACTCAGTTTCTTTCCTGAGATTAAGAATTCCTCATATCAGCGAGGTCATATGATACATGTCGTTCTCTGATTGACTTATTTCACTCAGCATAACACCCTCCAGTTCCATCCATGTCGTTGCAAATGGCAAGATCTCATTCCTTTTGATGGCTGCATAATATTCCATTGTGTATATATACCACCTCTTCTTTATCCATTCATCTGTCGATGGGCATCTTGGCTCTTTCCACAGTTTGGCTATGGTGGACATTGCTGCTATAAACATTGGGGTACACGTACCTCTTCGGGTCCCTACATTTGTATCTTTGTGGTAAATACCCAGTAGTGCAATTGCTGGATCGAACGGTAGCTCTAATTTCAACTGTTTGAGGAACCTCCATACTGTTTTCCAGAGTGGTTGCACCAGCTTGCATTCCCACCAACAGTGTAGGAGGGTTCCCCTTTCTCCACATCCCCGCCAACAGCTGTCGTTCCCTGACTTGTTAATTTTTGCCATTCTGACGGGTGTGAGGTGGTATCTCATTGAGGTTTTGATTTGGATTTCCCTGATGCCAAGCGATGTTGAGCACTTTTTCATGTGCCTGTTGGCCATTTGGATGTCTTCTTTGGAGAAATGTCTGTTCATGTCTTCTGCCCATTTCTTGATTGGATTATTTGTTCTTTGGGTGTTGAGTTTGATAAGTTCTTTATAGATTTTGGATACTAGCCCTTTATCTGATATGTCATTTGCAAATATTTTCTCCCATTCTGTCGGTTGTCTTTTGGTTTTGTGGACTGTTTCTTTTGCTGTGCAGAAGCTTTTTATCTTGATGAAATCCCAATAGTTCATTTTTGCCCTGGCTTCCCGTGCCTTTGGCGATGTTTCTAGGAAGAAGTTGCTGCGGCTAAGGTCGAAAAGGTTGCTACCTGTGTTCTCCTTTAGGATTTGGATGGACTCCTGTCTCACATTTAGATCTTTCAACCATTTGGAGTCTATTTTTGTGTGTGGTGTAAGGAAATGGTCTAGTTTCATTCTTCTGCACATGGCTGTCCAATTTTCCCAACACCATTTGTTGAAGAGACTGTCTTTTTGCCATTGGACATTCTTTCCTGCTTTGTCAAAAATAAGTTGACCATAGAGTTGAGGGTCCATTTCTGGGCTCTCGATTCTGTTCCATTGATCTATGTGTCTGTTTTTGTGCCAGTACCATACTGTCTTGATGATAACAGCTTTGTAATAGAGCTGGAAGTCCGGAATTGTGATGCCGCCAGCTTTGCTTTTCTTTTTCAGTATTCCTCTGGCTATTCTGGGTCTCTTCTGGTTCCATACAAATTTTAGGATTATTTGTTCCATTTCTTTGAAAAAAGTGGATGGTATTTTGATGGGGATTGCATTGAATGTGTAGATTGCTCTAGGTAGCATTGACATCTTCACAATGTTGGTTCTCCCAATCCATGAGCATGGAACGTTTTTCCATTTCTTTGTGTCTTCTTCAATTTCTTTCCTGAGTATTTTATAGTTTTCTGAGTACAGATCCTTTGCCTCTTTGGTTACATTTATTCCTAGGTATCTAATGGTTTTGGGTGCAATTGTAAATGGGATCGACTCCTTGATTTGTCTCTCTTCTGTCTTGTTGTTGGTGTATAGGAATGCCACTGATTTCTGTGCATTGATTTTATATCCTGCTACTTTACTGAATTCCTGTATGAGTTCTAGCAGTTTTGGGGTGGAGTCTTTTGGGTTTTCCACATACAGTATCATATCATCTGCAAAGAGTGAGAGTTTGACTTCCTCTTTGCCGATTTGGATGCCTTTGATTTCTTTTTGTTGTCTGATTGCTGTGGCTAGGACTTCTAATACTATGTTGAATAACAGTGGTGAGAGTGGACATCCCTGCCGCGTTCCTGACCTTAGGGGAAAAGCTCTCAGCCTTTCCCCATTGAGAATGATATTCGCTGTAGGTTTTTCATAGATGGCTTTTATGATGTTGAGGTATGTACCCTCTATCCCTATACTCTGAAGAGTTTTGATCAAGAAAGGATGCTGTACTTTGTCAAATGCTTTTTCTGCATCTATTGAGAGGATCATATGATTCTTGTTCTTTCTTTTGTTAATGTATTGTATCACGTTGATTGATTTGCGGATGTTGAACCAGCCTTGCAGCCCAGGAATAAATCCCACTTGGTCGTGGTGAATAATCCTTTTAATGTACTGTTGGATCCTATTGGCTAGTATTTTGGTGAGAATTTTTGCATCCATGTTCATCAAGGATATTGGTCTGTAATTCTCTTTTTTGATGGGGTCTTTGTCTGGTTTTGGGATCAAGGTAATGGTGGCCTCATAAAATGAGTTTGGAAGTTTCCCTTCCATTTCTATTTTTTGGAACAGTTTCAGGAGAATAGGTATTAATTCTTCTTGAAATGTCTGATAGAATTCCCCTGGGAAGCCATCTGGCCCTGGGCTTTTGTTTCTTGGGAGATTTTTGATGACTGTTTCAATTTCCTTAGTGGTTATAGGTCTGTTCAGGTTTTCTATTTCTTCCTGGTTCAGTTTTGGTAGTTGATACATCTCTAGGAATGCACCCATTTCTTCCAGGTTATCTAATTTGCTGGCATAGAGTTGCTCATAATATGTTCTTATAATTGTTTGTATTTCTTTGGTGTTGCTTGTGATCTCTCCTCTTTCATTCATGATTTTGTTGATTTGGGTCATTTCTCTTTTCTTTTTGATCAGTCTGGCCAGGGGTTTATCAATCTTGTTAATTCTTTCAAAGAACCAGCTCCTAGTTTCGTTGATCTGTTCTACTGTTCTTTTGGTTTCTAGTTCATTGATTTCTGCTCTGATCTTTATTATTTCTCTTCTCCTGCTGGGTTTAGGCTTTATTTGCTGTTCTTTCTCCAGCTCCTTTAGGTGTAGGGTTAGGTTGTGTATTTGAGACCTTTCTTGTTTCTTGAGAAAGGCTTGTATTGCTATATACTTTCCTCTCAGGACTGCCTTTGCTGTATCCCAAAGATTTTGAACAGTTGTGTTTTCATTTTCATTGGTTTCCATGAATTTTTTTAATTCTTCTTTAATTTCTTGGTTGACCCATTCATTCTTTAGTAGGATGCTCTTTAGCCTCCATGTATTTGAGTTCTTTCCGACTTTCCTCTTGTGGTTGAGTTCTAGTTTCAAAGCATTGTGGTCTGAAAATATGCAGGGAATGATCCCAATCTTTTGGTACCGATTGAGACCTGATTTGTGACCTAGGATGTGATCAATTCTGGAGAATGTTCCATGGGCACTAGAGAAGAATGTGTATTCCGTTGCTTTGGGATGGAAAGTTCTGAATATGTCTGTGAAGTCCATTTGGTCCAGTGTGTCATTTAAAGTCTTTATTTCCTTGTTGATCTTTTGCTTAGATGATCTGTCCATTTCAGTCAGGGGGCTGTTAAAGTCCCCCACTATTATTGTATTGTTGTCCATGTGTTTCTTTGCTTTTGTTATTAATTGCCTTATATAATTGGCTGCTCCCATGTTCGGGGCATAGATATTTACAATTGTTAGATCTTCTTGTTGGATAGACCCTTTAAGTAGGATATAGTGTCCTTCCTCATCTCTTATTACAGTCTTTGTTTTAAAATCTAGTTTGTCTGATATAAGGATTGCCACCCCAGCTTTCTTTTGGTGTCCATTAGCATGGTAAATGGTTTTCCACCCCCTCACTTTCAATCTGGGTGTGTCTTTGGGTGTAAAATGAGTCTCTTGCAGACAGCATATCGATGGGTCTTGTTTTTTAATCCAATCTGATAGCCTGTGTCTTTTGATTGGGGCATTTAGCCCATTTACATTCAGGGTAACTATTGAAAGGTATGAATTTAGTGCCATTGTATTACCTGTAAGGTGACTGTTAACTGTTTGTTGTCTGTGTTCGTTTCTGCTCTTTGCTGCTTTTAGGTTCTCTCTTTGCTTAGAGGACCCCTCTCAATATTTCTTGGAGGGCTGGTTTCGTGTTTGCAAATTCCTTTAGTTTTTGTTTGTTCTGGAAGCTTTTTATCTCTCCTTCTATTTTCAATGATAGCCTAGCTGGATATAGTATTCTTGGCTGCATATTTTTCTCGTTTAGTGCTCTGAAGATATCTTGCCAGTCCTTTCTGGCCTGCCAGGTCTCTGTGGATAGGTCTGTTGCCAATCTAATGTTTCTACCATTGTAGGTTACATATCTCTTCTCCCGAGCTGCTTTCAGGATTTTCTCTTTGTCTCTGAGACTCGTAAGTTTTACTATTAGATGTCGGGGTGTTGACCTATTATTATTGATTTTGAGAGGGGTTCTCTGTGCCTCCTGGATTTTAATGCCTGTTTCCTTCCTCACATTAGGGAAGTTCTCTGCTGTAATTTGCTCCAATATACCTTCTGCCCCTCTCTCTCTCTCTCCTTCTTCTGGGATCCCAATTATTCTAATGTTGTTTCGTCTTATCGTATCACTTATCTCTCGAATTCTGCCCTCGTGATCCTGTAGTTGTTTCTCTCTCTTTTTCTCAGCCTCTTTATTTTCCATCATTTGGTCTTCTATATCGCTGATTCTCTCTTCTGCCTCATTTATCCTAGCATTTAGTGCCCCCATTTTTGATTGCACCTCATCAATAGCCTTTTTGATTTCGATTTGGTTAGATTTTAGTTCTTTTATTTCTCCAGAAAGGGTTTCTCTAATAACTTCCACGCTTTTTTCAAGCCCAGCTAGTATCTTTAAAGTCATGATTCTGAACTCTAGGTCCGACATCGTACTAGTGTCCGTATTGAGTAGGTCCCTGGCTGACGGTACTACCTCTTGTTCTTTTTGCTGAGGTGATTTCTTTCGTCTTGTCATTTTGTCCAGAGGAGAATAGATGAATGAGAGAACAAAAGGCTAACAGGTTTACAACGTCCCCAGCAAATATACTGTATACAAATCAGAAAAGACCTGAAACCGGGGGAAAAGAAAGGGAAAGAAAGAAAAAAGAAAGAGAAAAAGAAAAAAAAAGAAAAAAAAGATAAAAACAAAAACAAAACAATTCAAAAAAGGAGAATATGATCAAATATGATCAGGCTAGTGCATAGATCAGTGCCACACACTAGATTTTGGGCGTATTTTGGTCTGTTAGAAAAAAGTGCCTCCTAAAATTTTAAAGGAAGAAAGACATATATGTACAAAATAAGGGTTGATACAATGAAGGGATGGAAGATGACTGTAAAGATGAAAATTATAAAAGATTTTATAAAAGGACTTGATAAGATAAGTTGTTTGAAAAAAGAAAGATTTAAGGAAAAAAAAAAAAGGAAAAAGGGAGAGAATGTGATCAGGCAGGAGACTAGGACAAAGCCATACACTAGTGATTTAGGGTATATTTTGATCTGTTAGAAGAAAGTGTACCTCAAAATTTTAAAGAGAGAACAACTTATATATATATGCCAAAAGCAAGGGTAACTACTATGAAGGGATAAAATATGACTCTAAAAATGAAAAAAAAATAAAAAATGTTTTTTTTTTTTTTTAAAAAGGGATTTATAAGATGTTGGCTGAAAAAGGGAAAAAGAAAAATAAAAAAAAGTCAACAAAAATTAACTTTGATGAAATAATGAATCATGGTAAAAAAAAAAAAAAAAACCATGAATCTATGTGCAGTATTCCCCTAGCGCTGGAGTTCTCCTATTCTCCTTGATCGATCAACTTGGTCTTGGCTTGCTGGCTGTTTGTGCTGATCTTCTGGGGGGGGGGGGCTGTTGCTGTGGTTTCCAAATGTCTTTGCCGGAGGTGGAATTGCCCCGCCCTTGTCGGTCCGGGCTAAGGAAGCTGCTCCGGTTTGCTCTCAGGAGCTTTTGTTCCCTGCAAGCTCTCGGTACAGCTTTGGAGGACCAGGGTGAAAATGGTGGTCTCCCAATCTCCACTCGGAGGAGCTGAGAACTCAGGGCCCCGCTCCTCAGTGCGCCCCCAGAGAAAAGCAGTCACTTCCGTGTCCCCGGTCTCCGGCCGCACTCCGTGCTCACCCGGCCTGTGATCGAGCGTTGCTATCTCTGGCACCCGACCCCGCTCGGAGTCTCCAAACCCAGCAGATCCCTGCAGTGCGTTCCCGCACCGCTCCTCCCCGGGAAGGAAGGGGAGTCTCCCCGGATCTGCTGCTTGTTGGGTCCCTGCTGGGGGAGCCGTGCCCCGACTGGGCCGCAGATCACAGTTTATGGCCACCCCGAGCTGAGAGCCCGCGACTCTGCTCCGTCTCTGCAGCCGGCTTCCCCGCCCTGACACCTGGGAGCTCTGGCGCACTCAGGCACCCCCGGTCTCTCTGTGACCCCAAGGGTCCTGAGACCACACTGTCCCAGGAGGATTCCACCCCCCGCTTAGCCACTGCAGCGACGTCCCTCCGCCGAGCCAACTTCTAAAAGGTCCGATTTTGTGCTCCGCGGCTCTAGCACTTGCCAGAAGCGGCCGACGGAGGCCCCTCCCCCGCCGTCTATCCTCCCGAATATCGCCTCGGATTCACTTCTCCGCACGCCCTACCTTCCAGTAAGTGGTCGCTTCTCTGTTCAGAGAGTTGTTGCTACTCTCCTGTTCGGTCTCCTGTTGAGTTCGTGGGTGTTCAGAATGGTTTGATCCCTATTCAGCTGAATTCCTGAGACCAGACAAAATCTAGGTCTCCTACTCCTCCGCCATCTTGCTCCGCCCCCCTTGTTTTCATTTTAATTCGGTCAACATTCTTTGTATATTTGCTGTGAACCAGGCACTGTGCTAACACAGAAGGCATAGACCGGTGAGGGAGGTGTGGTTTCTGAGGACCTCCGTGTTTACTGAGGAAGTAGCCCAGGGATGACCCCCATGATGGAGTATGATGCGTGTTCCCCCTGTGGGGGAGCAGAGGGCTGTGGGGGCACAGAGATGCAGCTCATTCTTGAGGAATCAAGGTAATTTCGTGGTGAAGGGTGATTTCCTTAAAGGATGGGCTTGCATTTCTCAGGTGGGAAGGAGCTGGGAAGTACTTACTTTATGGTTGGGGTATGGCAGTGGTTTGGTGACACCAGGGGAATGAGAACGTCTCCTTGTTCCCAAGAGGCTCGTGCTGGTGGGGTGGAGGAAGAAGTCAAGCAAACAGACATTTACAAGCCCAGGAATGAAAGGGACAGAGAGAGGACTGGAGGAGCCAGGGAAGGTTTCACAGAGGAAGTGATGACTGAGCTGAGCTATGAAGAAGGGTTTTAGCAGAGCCCGAGAGGGAGGAGGGCGTTCCCCCAAAAAGCGAACTGTAGGGATGGAGACCTGAAGGCATGTGTGAGCCTGTCACGTTCTGGAAGTCGTAAACAGTCTGATGGGGCTAGAGCCCAGGCTGTATATAAGGAAATGTCAGGGCGAGTCTGGGGAAGTCCAGAGGCTCCCTTCCAGGGAGGGCCTATCAAGCAGGACTAAGTGGATTGCATTAGAATGTCTTTGAGAAAGATAGGTCCTGTTAATACAGATGACCATCTCTTTTCCGTTTTAAAGCCTCCATTGTACAGTCAGCCTAAATTGCTCCTTCATGCCCTTGTGATTTTCAGAATGGCCATGCCACCCCCCTACCCCATCTTCATACGTCACAAGAAGCGAGGATTTACTGGCTTGAACAGCACAAACTTATTCTCATACAGTCTGGAAGCCAGAGGGCTAAAATCAAGGTGTCAGCAGGGCTTTGTTCCTTCTGCGGGCTTCAGGGGAGGATTCGTTTCCTTCCCTTTCCCTTTTCTAGAGTCTGCCTGCCTTCCTGGGCTCATGAGCCGTTCCTTCCATCGTTCCGCCTCTCATCAAATTCAGCCGCCTCTCCTTTTTGTAAGGACCTTTGTGATTACCTCACACCCACTCCAGTAATCCAGGATTATCTCCTCATCCTGAGATCCTTAGTCACATCTGCAAAGTCCCTTTGCCACATAAGATAACATTCACAGGTTCCGGGGGTGGTGGGAACATGATCCAACCTACCATAAAGTATTTGCCTTTTGGAGGTCTTAATAATACCCTAGTCATAGGACAGTTTCTGGGTTAGCAGGACCACCGGCTGCTGCCCCACATCATGTCTGATAATTTCCATGGGAAATTTAGCAGTACTGTTTCCCAGAAAAAAAGAAGAAAAGCCATGCTTTCCCCACCCCTCCCTTAAGTGTCCTTCTTTGGACATGCAGTATTAATCAAGGATAGTGACATTAATAAAATGAAAGGTAACGGACGCCCGAGGCAGCTGGTGTGGAATAAAGGGCTCTGTCGTCCAAATCCAGGGTCCAAGGTCCAGTTCCCGATTCTCATGAATGCTTTCATCTTTGGGTAGGTCACCTCTCTGGGCCTTACTTTGCATGTCTGTGAAATGAAGGGATTCTATTCCATCTGTTAGGGTCTCCTGCTTGGTATTGGCACGTTCCTGAGGCCCAATTGCTGTTTTAAATGTTCCCACCACCACTCTGCCATGCAGAGTCATGGAAAGAGAAGAAGGTGGCTGGAAGACACAGCTCTCAGCCACGTTTCCAGACATGCTCGGAAATGCGATGGTTTTTCTTCTCTTTAGATGCATCAACACCACCACCCTTCAAATCCCTCTGCTGAGACTTCTGCCTCATAACATGACTTTTTCTTAAGAGTACCATCAACATGTCTGACCTCTTGGTGGTCTCCCCCTGGGGCTCGGCCCTTTTCTGTTGAAAGCATTCACATTTCTTACCTCGGAGGGAGGAAGCCCCGGGCTGGGAGTCATTAGACCCCACTTCCTGTCTCCGCTCCATCATCTGCTAACTGGATGACCTTCGGGAATCACTTCATCTAATCTATAAAATGTGGATAATTATATGTCCTCTGTCTACCACACAGGCCCATTGAGAGGGTCAAATGAGGTAACAGCTCTACAAGTACTTTGAAAAACGTAAGACATGTTTTAAAACAATGTGGCTTGATTATTTTATTCTCACTGACCAGAGCATCTTTGGGTTTTAGAGGCTCATGTCTCCTTTTGTAATTTCTTGTATGTGTGTGCATATGCACGGGTATGTGTTTGTATGAATGTGTATACGTGTGTGCGTGCGCGTGCGCAGGTGTGTGTTTTTACTGGGAAGGTCCATTCATCTGGGGAAATCAGACAGACAAGGTCAGGCCTAGATCACAGGCTTTCCCCTACCCTTTCCCACCTCCCTGGGGAACTGTCCCTGGCTGTGGGTAGGAATCATTTTTTTTTTTTTTTCCAACTCCTTCTTTCCCACCCACTTTCTTGGAGGCTATTTGCGTTTCATCATTAATAACGCTGGAGCAACATGTTCTTTCTGTCCTGAGGGCTCCTGGAGCTGAGTGGACCCCTTCATGATACTGGCTAGGAAAACTTGCTGTTAATTAAACTTCACAAAGCCACATGCCATTTTCCTGACCCTCAATCGTTACCTAGGGAGTCACGTTACATACGGGGCGGTGGGGTGGGGAGCAGAAACCACATGGCAAGGAGAAGGGAAATCTTTGGCCTTGTCTGTGTTTCTCCTTGGAAAGCCTCCCCGGTGATCCTGGGCAGTTAGCAGAGCAAGCGGGTACATCCGTCTGAAATGCACACTCTGCATTTTTGGTGCTCTTTATATCCTCCTGCAGGGAGAGTTTTGTTTCCTTACCTTCCGAAGCAGGATTTCCACTTAGTCCCTGAATTGTTTGACAAGAGGTTACCCGTTGATGCTAACCAGATAAACGGTGTTTTAATACACTTTGGTTTCTAAATCAGAAACCTTGGCCCTTTTCAGTGAGAGAGCTTCGTAGCAGAGCTGGGCCCACTGGTATGTACATTTCTGCCTGTAGGTTAGGAAAGATTGGAGCCAGATTTTAAGCTTGAGTTACTCTGATCTCAGACAAGGCTCCAAAGAGCCCTTGTTCATTTCTTGTGGCATTTCATTAAGTGTCAGAAGTATTTCATTAGTTATCAGAACAAAGATCACATTCGCCATAAGAATGCTGCGTTGAACTTCCTCCAAGTCATTCATAACTCCAGGTTCCAGAAGAAAGATATGGGCTATGGAAAAAAAATCTAACTACAATATGTATGTCCCAGAAAGGGGATCTCAGCTTTGCATCTGGGACCCGTAGGGCTTCTCCTTGGACGCACGCCTGGTGGCAGACCGAGATGCCTTTGTGTGAGGATGGGGATGGGGGACACAGCCTGAATGCCTGCGTTACTGTGGTCTCCTTCACAGATCCTCCCTGCACGTCGCTGATTCGGTCGTCGTGATGATGACCATTTTACGGCACCTACTATGTGCCACACCATTTACATGCGTTATGTGGGCCTCGACCAGCCCCATTTCACAGTGTAGGACTCTGAGCTGAGGTAGAAAAATGCCTGGCGTCGTGCTGCTGTAAGGGGCAGAGCGGGGTCTGAAGGCGGCGTTGCCCGACCCCCGTGTCCCCAGTCTTCCCACTGTCACTCTGAGCCCAGACTGTGGCGCCAGGTGATGTAGCTGTAGGTGAGAGGGTCTGGGGCACAAGTGCTGTGGCCTCTCTGTCGGTTCTCGTGGCAAAGTGCTAACCACTCCTTACGGGCTCCTTGAGTCGTGCCTTGCTCATCTATCCAGTGGCTCTTTCCTGGATGCATAGTTCTTTCAGCTCTCCTCTGTTAACCAGAACAGGAAGAGTCACAACCGATGTTTACTGAGGGTGGACTGTCTGTCATGGCCTGAATAAAGGTACCAGGTCCTCATTCCCGGAGCCTGCAAATGCCAGCTTGTTTGGAAAAACGGACTTTGCGGATGTGATTACATTAGGGATCTGGAGATGGGGAGATCTTGCTGGATGGTACAGGTGGGCCCTAAGTGCAACCATGAGTGTCCTTGTAAGACAGAGGCAGAGGGAGCTATGATACCCAGACACACAGAGGAGAAGGTGTTGGGAAGACAGAGACTTGAGGGTACTGTCCCTGAAGGTCGCCGTGTGGAGGCCACAGAAGCCGGAAGTGGCAAGGAAGCAGGTTCTTCTGGAGAACCTCCTCAGGGAGCACAGCCCTGCCGACTTCCCACTGATAGGGATTTCAAACTTCTGGCCTCCAGAACTAAGAGAGGATAAATTTCGGTTGTTTTAAGCCACCAAGTTTGTGGTGGTTTGTTATGGCAGCCCTGGGAAACGAATACATGGTGTATAAGGCTTGGAGCTAAACCTCAAAGGGCCCTTATGATTAAAGTGTCTGTATTGTCCCTTTTTTGTATGAGTCGAACTCTGTACCTGGAGAGTTGAAGCACGAGCCTTGGGGCCCAGAGCTCGTAGGTTACAGAGGAGGGATTCTAAGGAGAGTCTGCCTCCAAGTCTTTTCTTCACCACTGTGTTTTTCTCCCTTCCTGCCCCAACTCTTTTCTCGCGCCAATGCCCCCTAGGTCAGGCCTGGGTCAAGATGAGAACTTGCCCTGGGCACCTGGGTGGCTCAGTCGGTTAAGCACCTGCCTTTGGCTCAGGTCATGATCCTGGAGTACTGGGATTGAGCCCCGCGTTGGGCTCCCTGCTACGTGGGGAGTCTGCTTCTCTCTCTGACCCTCCCTCCTCTTGTGCTCTCTCTCTCTCTCTCAAATAAATAAATAAAATCTAAAAAAAAAAAAAAAAAAGATTAGGGCCTGCCCCTAGAGCCTTCCCTTTCCTCTTTATGCTTCGACTTCCAGGTGCATGATATTATCTGTATTCCCTCCCAAATCTCTTTCCTACAGAAACATTGGTCCCCTGTGGGCCACGTGCACCCAGGAGCAGTGAGCTGAGATTTCCCTCTCCCTCTGAGATTAGAACGCAGGTCACTGTGGGCTAGTGCTGCAAATGTTTTCTTTCTGGATTTGGAGGGAAACAGTAATTTCTTCCCCCTGTTTTCCAGTAAATTCTCATTCCAAACAGTCCATCCCTGTAATCCTTTGTGAATGGCATTTGGTATTTATAAGCTGTGCTGTATTGCAGCTGTTTGAGCTCCTGAAGAGCTTACCATTCATTCATTTGGTAACATTTGTTAATATTACAATAATATCTGTTCCTTCACGCAGACTTACAGCTCAGACAGGTTGTTTAATGTCTTGTGGACTCAGTTTCCTTGTGTATAAAATAGGAGTAATGATCCACTCTGCTGTTTGCAGGGGTGGTTGAGTGGGGTAACATGCATAAACCATTTGGCGGGTGTTCCGTAAATCATTGCTATCTGAATACTGAATTTATTTAAATACACGATGCTCGGTATTTTGGGGGATGGAATAAAACTCTAGAACAAATCCCTCTTTCTTCCAGTTAACTGAGGGTGACAGACTTGCACCTAAATAACTTCCCCCTAATGCAAGGAAGAAAGTTATGCATCATTCCTCACACGTGGTTATTATGCTGGAAATATTTCATATTTATGATAAAGAAAAAAATGAAGTGATATATGGTATGTGGATACATAGAAAGTGGTTTAAATATTCAGAGCAGGAGAGGCATCCAGAATATGAGAGAAATACAAGTGCTTCCTTCATGGGCCTTTCACATAAAAGATGTTCAAGAAATGTAAGTTGCATTATAATCACGATTGCTGTTATATTAATGAATTCAGCAGGACTTGGAGAAAATCGTTCTTCAACCTGCTTCAACCTGCTGGGGATCAGCCTCTGGGGCAGGGGGCACTGTTTGTGGGTCCCCAGGGGAGAGGGGTTAGTAGCTCACATTTGCTTAGCACCTGCCTGGGCCAGGCACTGTGCCCCACAGGTAATCTCATTGGGTTTCCCCTAAGCCCCTGTAGTCCTGGAGGGCAGCGCAGGTTCAGATTACGTCCCACACCAGCCACGGGTTTGACTCCCAGGAGGACTCCTCTCAGTGACGCTAGAGAAGTGAATGCATTTACTGTTCTCTCACGCAAAATCAGCTCCGTACCACTCAGCCCACATTTGGCTCTCTGCCTCTGCGGTGACCCTCATGTGTCAAGGTTGGAGGCTCTGTGTCTCTCACCTTTGGAAAGTGCAGCCAGCATGGTAACCACCATTTACGGAGGGCCACTGAGGGCCATGGCCTGTGCTAGTCACTTTGCCTTCATTATTTCACTGACTCTGCATGCCAGTCATGTGAGGTGGGCACTCTTAGCCCCATCTTAGCGCTGGGGATGAGATGCGGAACGACTCACCCGTGGTTACACGGGTAAGAAGTAGCTGACCGGGCCTGTTTGATGGACTACCTGGGCTTTTGTTCCAGTTGATCTCTTACCCTCCTTGCTTTTCAGGGATGCCCTGCCCAGCGGGGTGGGGCTGTCGTCTTGACTCTGAGTCCTCTAGTGTTAACTTAGTCTCAGCTGGAAGTGCTCTCTGTTGGACCAGCACTAGTTCATTTTTTCGCTTTTATTCATGAATCCAAAAAGATTCCCCTTCCTCTAGCCAGACTCTTCTCTCCACTGGGGGGACACACTGGATTTCAACCTCCAGATGTCCTTGTGCAGTGAATAACCTCCTCAGCTGTAAGTAGGGTCCCTCGATAGCCGCTGGACACTGTTGCTTTCTGTTGGTCTGGAGTTGGTTTGCTTGAACACCCACTCAGTTGTCTTTATTCCGCTCTGTCTGAGCCCACACTGAACAAAAGTACCTGAAGATTGGTCCTGGAAATCCGGGATCACTCAGATGCATGGGGCACCAGTGAGCACAATGATGACTTATTCTTAGGGACCCTCGGCTGATTTTCAAACACTCTAAACAAGAAGAAGCAGCCTGATGATAATATCCAAAGTCAGAATCTAAGTCCGCTCCCAGGATTGCTCCAGAAGGGCTGGGTCTGTTCTGGACTTCTCCTCAGTTTTATTTTTAAGGGGGTGTGTGCGGCCGCCCTATGGATCTCACCTCCTGGGAGGCCAGTGGGTGGGTCACTGAGGATAGGGTCTTCCTGAGGTTTGGCTTCCTGGTGCAAAAACAACCTTTCAAACTCAGAATTCCTCTACAACCACCCTTCTGCTTCCTTTGCTAGCTTGCTTGCTTCTTGGCTCCTGGTAGTGTTCCTGAATCCCTTTGTGAAAAGACTTCTTTCCTTTCTCTCATTAGCACAAATTCATCACTTCCCCTTGTGTCCCATCTCTCTCTTCTGCCCTCTGTCTTCCCTCCCCCATTTAGAAGCCTTCCAGATCCTTTTTCTCTGAAGGCTCAGAGCAAACCTGTCCACTGACTCTCATGCTGGTCTTTAGATGCCAGTCTTAAATACTTCCTGAGGCCCAGCAGCAGATCTGGTCAAGTTGGTGAATGTCTGTGACCATGTGTGCCTCACAGTAGCCAACCAGGAAAGCTTTTGTTTTCATCATCTTAATTTTTATTTCCCTAAGTGGTCAGAGTTTTGCCTCTTACCTTCCGTAGACACCAGATAATTTATTGCCCAGAACAGCTCTGGCAGGAGCTACAGTCTTCTGAACTTCTAAGAAGACATATGCACTCAACCTAAACCACTTGCTCGCAGCCTCTTTGAATTTCGCACATGCTCTCCTTTTTCCCTTTGGCAGGTTGCATTGTTCACAATGGAACAGGGTGAGTTTCAGGACCCCAGGGCGCTCTTTCCCGTTTTAGGCTGCCGACTCCTTTTAGTCCAGCTTGCCCTGAATCACACGGCTTCTTGGTGAACACACGGTTCTGCTCTCCTGCTGCTGCGCCCTTGCGTTCTTCCTCCTCTGGAATTCAGGCTCTTGGGGCTTTCTAGGTGGTGGCCAATGGTAACTGACTTTCAGTTTCACCAGCTCCCTTTGCTTCCCACCAGATGTGTAGGGCTGCCTTGCTTTCTTGTTTCCTGGAACTCAGAGCCTTTTCGTCTCTACTAATTGATCCAGAAAGGTAGGGTTTATTGACGCATTGGTCAGAATGTTGAGGAATTAAGCTGTGGTCTCCCACATATGTTATCCCAGCAAATGCTGCTGCTGGTCTCAGGGATTATGCACACAGGGTCAGAAACTGAGTAAGCCTTGCCCTGGAGAACCAGAAGACTCATGAGGGAGGCAGGCCTCGTGCCTCATGATGTTACCAAGCTGCAGTGTTCATGCTATGGCAGGGGTGTGTGCAAACTGTGCCCCCGAGAGCACTAACAGTGTGGGGCGGCTCAGGGGAAGCACATGAGGCGCTGATATTTATGTTGAGCTTGGAAGGCTACTCCAGTGCAGAAGTAGGTAGCATAGAATTGCAGGCGGGGCCTTGGAGGCCCAAGAGCTCAGTGTGTTTGGGAAATGCTGAGTGATCTGTTATGCCTGGAAAGTGTAGGGTTGGGAGGAGGCAGGGGGAGGGTGCTGAAGACTGGAGTTAAATCTGGTAAGACAGACTGAGAACAGATGATGCAGAACGCAACAGGGCACCAAGGTGGATGTGCCTTCAATTCACCTAGGTTTGAATTTTATTTTCTAGCCAGAGATGAGCCATGAGGGCTTTATGAAATTGAGGGTAACGACCAGGGCCGTGTTAAGAAAGACAAATCCAGTGGAGAGAGAAGTCAAAAGTGCATGAGCTTGCTCATCCTGACTTGGGTACCTGATGGGTGGAGATGGTGTTAGGCCATCTGGAAATATGCACTGGGATGTTTGTCATCACCAAAAGTACTGGATTGGGCATTATCGTCACTGCTGTTCCTTACACAGACTGTGTTGCTCAAGACTCCAAAGAAGCTTCCACCCGGGCATGAGGCTGGCGATGGCCTTCACTGATCTAAAAACTTTCTGGGAGTATATGACTTTTCAGATGTTGACAGTGACATTTCAGAGGAACATTTGGTCCCCTGATGATTTCTGCCCCCTCAGTCTTTGGGGGTCACAGCCTGTTTATAAGTGGGTATTTTATATCTAATCCAAATGTCTGTATAATTAAGTATTAAGGTTCCTGACTTGGTTTCTCTTTGTGATGTTGTTTGTACAGCAGATTCAGCCTCAAAGAGGCTGAGGGGAGGTTTCTGTGTTTGCTCCTTATGATCGTCCCACACCCATACACAGTTACATTCTAAAAAAATTCAGTGGCGAAACAGGTTAGCATTTTCCTTTTTTTATTGCTTCCATGTATTGAAAACCTGTGCAAAAGGCAGAAAAAAACATTTTTTTAAGTTTTTATTTTAATCCTAGTGTAGATAACATACAGTGTTATATTAGCTTCAGGTGTACAATATAGTGATTCAGCACTTCCATAACATCACCCGGTGCTCATCTCGACAAGTGCCCTCCTTAGTCCCCATCACCGATGTCACCCATCCCCCCACCCACCTCCCCGCTGGTGACCATCTTGTGTTCTCTAGAGTTCAGAGTCTGATCCTTGATTTGTGTCCGTCTCTCTTATTTTTTCCCTTTGCTTGTTTGTTTTGTTTCTTTTATTCCACATATGAGTGAAATCATACAGTATTTGTCTTTCTCTGAACTATTTCACTTAGCATAATGCTCTCTAGCTCCATCCGTATTGTTGCAAATGGCAAGATTTCATTCTTTTTTTTTAAGATTTTATTTACTTATTTGAGAGAGAGCACACACAAGCGGGGGTTAGGGCAGAGGGAGAGGGACAAGCAGACTCTCCGCTCAGTGGGGAGCCTGACGTGGGGCTCCCAGGACCCCAAGATCATGACCTGAGTTGAAGTCAGATGCTTAACTGACTGAGCCACCCAGGTGCCCCTGGATCTCATTTTTTTCATGGCTGAGTAATATTCCACCTTCTTTATCCATTCATCAATTGATGGACACTTGGGTTGCTTCCATATCTTGGCTATTGTAGATAATGTTGCAATGATCATAGGGGTGCCCATATCCCTTTGAATTAGTGTTTTTTTATCCTTTGCATAAATACACAGTAGTGCAGTTGCTGAATCCTAGGGTAGTTCTATTTTCAACTTTTTGAGGAACCTCCACACTGTTTTCCAGGCTGGCTGCACCAGTTTGCATTCCCACCAACAGTGTAAGAGGGTTTCCCTTTCTCCGCATCCTCGCCAACATCTGTTGTTTCCTGTGTTGTTAATTTTAGCCATTCTGACGAGTGTGAGGTGGTATCTCATTGTGATTTTGATTTGTATTTCTGTGATGATGAGTGATGTGGAGCATCTTTTCATGTGTCTGTTGGCCATCTGTATATCTTCTTTGGAGAAATGTCTGTGCATGTCTTCTGCCCATTTTTAAATTGGATTATTTGTTTTTTGGGTGTTGAGTTTTATAAGTTCTTTATACATCTTGGATACTACAGAAAAGACATTTTTTATGGTAGTACAAAGGATAAGAAATGACAAATGAGTCTGTCTCGATTCCTCCCTCTTGGGCGATTCCCCAGGTTTCATCAGTAACCTTCAGAAATACATCCTGCCTATATGCACTTTCATATACTATGTACGTTTTTTCTCTGTTCTGTTTCTTTCTTCTTTATTCACACAAAGAGGAGCGTGGACATCTTCAGTTCAGTGTCTTTGGTGTCTTGTTCTTTTTTACTTAACTGTGTTTTAGAGGCCACTCTATCTCAGTATATATGCATCTGCCTTGTTCTTTTAAGCAGCCTCATGGTCCTCCAGTGTCTACATGTACCATCATTTAACTCGCTCCTTATTCCCCCATTTAAGGACACATGGATCATGTTTCACATTTATAATTTATTTATATATAAAATTTATTTATTTATTTGACACAGAGAGAGAGAGAGAGAGAGAGAGAGAGAGGAAAGACAGCACAAGCAGGAGGAACGGCAGAGAGAGAAGGAGAAGCAGACTCCCCACTGAGCAGGGACCCCCGCCCCCACCCCCTGACGTGGATCTCGATCCCAGGACCCTGAAACAATGACCTAAGCTGAAGTCAAACCCTTAACCGACTGAGCCACCCAGGCGCCCCTCACGTTTATAATTTCTAAGTCCCAACTCAGATATGCAAAATGCACTCAATTTTTCTATAACCAGACTTGGTTCCTGAGCCTCTGTGTCTGCCGCTGCAGGACAACTGCCAGTTCTAGGAGACTCTGATGGTCGGACGCAGCATGTTGGACATGATCGGTTCAGGGTTTATGCTTAGTTCAGTCAGGACTCTCCCCCTTCTTTGTATTCTAGCCTTCTCCCTGGGGAATGGGGCTCCCGCAGGAGGGGTTCCTGCACAGTCATGGTAAGGGGAGCACGGTGTCTGCTCTGCCTCAGTGCTTTCCACCCTTTGTAGTAACTGCTGCTGAAATCCCCACACTCCTTTGGGATGACCCCTTGGGGGAGGCCCCTCCGCCATGACGCCTCCCTCCCGTGTCTTGCTCAGGTAGGTGGCATGTTGGACGAGGTCTTCCCCACAAAGCTGGCAGGTCCCTTCCGTCTCAGGTTCCTAAACGGATCTGGAGTTTGTGTCGTACCCCACCCCAGGCCCGAGCGTTCTGGCCTAATCTCTGTTTACTGCCTCTCACTTCCTCCCTCATCTACCTGCTAATCAAACTCTTTATTTCCTTTGGTTTGAGAAGATAATTACAAGGTCCTACCTAGCACCTTCTTCATATACATAAACCATACCTCTGCTCTTTATGCCCCACACTTTGACTCTTGACAAAGCTTAGCTTTTCAGACTCTCTCCTTGTGGTGATCTTTGGGTTTTGTCTGGTGCTGGAATGACCTCAAGGTCATTCCAGGAGCACTGTGTGGAAAAGAAGGGATTACTAAGAGGGAGAAATGCACTAGGGCTAGTTCCAGAAAACATTGTCCTACCAGGTGGTTTCTGGTGTCCTGCCAGTTCACCATGGCTGCAGTGAGGACCCTTGAGCCCACGTCTCTGTGTACCTTTTTTTTAGATTTATTTATTTAAAAGATTTTATTATTCATTTATTTATTTGAGAGAGAGAATGAGCATATGTGAGAGAGCACAAGCAGGGGGAGCCGCAGGTAAAGGGAGAAGCAGGTTCCCCGCTGAGCAGGGAGCCTGACTCAGGACTAGATCCCAGGACCCTGGGATCATGGCCTGAGCAGAAGGCAGATGCTTAACCGACTGAGCCACCCAGATGCCCTTATTTATTTATTTATTTACTTATTTACTTACTTATTTATTTATTTATTTATTTTCAGAGAGAGAGAGAGAGAGAGAGAGAGCGCGCGCTCACACACACGCACGCACGCACGAGTGGGAAGAGGGGCAGAGGGAGAGGGAGGTCTCCATGACCAGTGTGGAGCCTGACACCGGACTCGATCTCACGACCCATGGGATCGTGACCTGAGCTGAAACCAGGAATTGGACACTCAACTTACTGGGCCCCCCAGGTACTCCCTCCATATACTTTTATAAGCATGTAAGAGTATAACTCCTACATACGATTCCTATTGCCCAGCATCTTTTAAAATGTTTATAAAAACCTCGTAAAAGATGCATTTGGTCATACCAATGGATTTTGGAAAAAATATTTCACTTGATGGTAATTGCAAATGACATCTTCCTCCCTTTCTCCCAGTTTAAGGTGCCAAGTGGAAATGCTTTGTTTCCTCAGTGAGGGGAGGAAAGGAAGAAGGGTGTGCATATCTGGGGGGCTTGTGTGGAGGCAGCACCCCCCATCTGTAACCAGGAATCTGTGATACTTAGTTTAGTATTTCCTCAGGCCTGTGCTCAGGTCTGGAGATGGGCCAGCCAAATGTGCCCCAAAATGTTGGCTTGGTAAGAGTTTCATTTTGATACATCATAACAATGGAAAGTACAAATATGGCATCAAGGATTCTTTAAAATCATGGCGAGATGGTTCATTAGATGTAGTAGGAGTCTGTAGGAGCTCAGACTTTCTGAGCAGCTTCTGGCACAGGGACTCCCCAGCTCCCCTGATTCTGTCTGGCATCTCTAGTTGTCAGTAATCTCCCATCTTCCCTATGGAAGAATTGATTTCTGCTTCCTAGCCATTCAACTCAGGTACCTAGCTACAAAGGAATGCTGCTTCTCTAAACGCCGTGAGAGCCAGAGCCCCCAGGATCAAGCAGGGCAAGGAGACCTCCGCCTGGAGCTGGGAGAGCTGGTCTCACTGCCAGCCTCCTTCATGGAGGTCCCGCTTCCCCATGGTGCCCGGGCTCAGACTTCTGGGGCTCCTCGCAGGCCTGTCCCAGGGACTGTGGCTCTGCTGGACGCGGAGGCCCATGTGTGGCTCCTGTCAGCACAGCTCAGAGAGGCCGGGCCCCACACAGAGAGTTGTCTGAGCTCTAAGGCCAGACAAAAGGGAACTCAACATGGAGAGTCTAAGAAATGCAAACAGCCTGGCTTTCAGAGGGCAGGCTTCTCTCTCTGCCTATTCCACTCAGTGCTCAGCAAAGAGGCGGGAAGCCATCCGATAACCACAAGCAGCCTTGCCCGGTGGCTCTCCAGCTCTGACAGACATGCGTGGAGGCACCCCGACCCCATAATTCATCCCTCCTTTTGAGAATAAAGGCCGAGTCCCAGCCCCTGCCGGGTCCCTCTTTCCATTCCGAGAACCTGTTTCTTCTCCAGGGGTTGATACCAGGAATGGCCTCTCCCAGTGGATGAGACTTTTATTCTTACGTAGAGGAAGGTGGCCTTATCCTCAGTGCCACACCAGTTTAACCGTCTTTTCATAAAATATAATATTTCATAAAGCAGAAATGAAACAAATGCATTAATGGGAAGGGGGGTTTTCCTTCCTTTGGCAGTTGTGGTTTGAGCCATTCATTCATTCGTTATTTCAGTTCTTCAACAGTTGCTCAGCACTTCCTATGCCAGGTTCTCGGGATAGAAGACAAGAGGTATCCCCGGCCCCGAAGGAGCCTGCAGCCTGGTAAACTAAGGCAGACTAAACACTCATGCTGTAACTAAACAGTTCCATGGGGTCCAAGAGGAAGCTGAAAGAGAAGGACATGGATTTTATGCAGTGAAACGTTGGGCTGGAGTTCGCACCAGGAAGAGCATTACTGGGGAGGTAATGCTTCTGCGGAGTCCCAAAGGGGGAAGAGGTAGTCAGTCCAGGACCTGGCGGTAGAGAAGGCAGCCCCGAGAGGAAATAGCATGAACAGCGTATGAGAAATGAGTGCACGGAGTGTGGCGTGGGTGGTCCGTGAGGTGCCAGGGGCTGTGACAAGACAGGCAGCCGGAGTCGTGTCGTGCAGCCTGAGTGGCAAAGCCGAGGACTGTGGACTGGACACAGCTGGGGGAGAGTGGAAGGGCCAGCCGGCTTTGGGCGATGGGGGGCATGTGGGGGTGAAACAGAGCAGTGGTTTTCACAGTGTGGTCCCCAGACCACCAGCATCAGCATTGCCTGGGAACGTGTTAGAAATGCAGATTCCCAGATCCCACCCCAGATCTCCTGAATCAGACTCTTGGCAGGTGGGCTCAGTGGCCCGTTTTAACAAGACTTCCTGGTGATCTTGATGCTTCCTCAAGTTTGAGAGTTGCTGATGTGGAGACTATAGGAAGAACTAGAAGGGGAACAGTCTTGGAGGGGGGAAAGATGATGAATTTGGGCTCGAATGTGTGGAGTTTGAGATGTGTGTGGGGATGGGTGGGCGAGTGTGGTCCCAAGACCCATGGCATTGGCATCACATGGGAGCTTGTTGCAAATGCAGAATCTAAGGTCCAGCCAGACCTCCTGAATCAGAAGCTGTACCTTGACAAGATTCCCAGGTGAGAAGCAGACTCTCTGTAGTCTAGAGGTCAGTTGGGACTATGCGGTATACTCAGGAGAAGGGTCTGGGCAGGCAGAAGAAGTGTGGGTGTTGTCTGTTACCGGTGATGGTTGCAATGACACATTTCCCAGGCACGTGCATAGGGTTGAGAAAAGGAGACTAGATGTGGTGTCTGTGCTGGAATGCTCACGCTGGCTGGGACTAACATCACAAAGCTGCACAACATCACACATAATGAGGCCCTGGATGGCAGCCAGCCTGTTATAAGGAAAACATTTTATGTGCTTGTTACCCTTTCCAAAATGCTATTTGCAGCCACTATTTCAAGAAACAACAATTTCCCAGACACCCACAGTAGGTCATGAGAAGGACTGGGACCGGAACCTGGTGTCAGAGCCCTACTGTTAGGTTCTTGTCATTGGGCCATCCTGTGGGGGAGGGAGGCTCTGCATTTACTTCTGTTTCAGGGTCTGAAATGTGGAATAAGCAGAGAAGACATTACACAGGATGCTCAATAGATGTTCATAGAATCTGCTCAATAAAGGTTTGTCGATGGTTATTGAAACAAATGATGGAAAACAAAATGACAAAAAGTGCATTCCTATTGGTAACCTCAATTTGATCTTTAAAACATCATTATAAGTTGATAAGACAGGAATTATTCATGGTCTAATTTTTTAAAAAGTAACAGCTTTATTGAGATATAATTAATATGCCATAAAACCAATCATTTAAAGTGTAATTCAGTGGGGCGCCTGGGTGGCTCAATCAGTTAAGCGTCTGACTCTTGATTTCGGCTCAGGTCATGATCTCGGGGTCCTGGGATTGAGCCCTGTGTCGGGCTCCCAGCTCAGCAGGGAGTCTGCTTCTCCCTCTCCCTCTGCCCCTCCCCCTTCTCTAGTACTCTCTCTCTTTAAAATAGATAAGTAAATCTTAAGAAAAATAAAAAATGAAGTGCATAATTCAGTGGTTTTTATTATATTCACAGGCTGTGCAACCATCTCCACTGTCTAATTGCAGAACATTTCTATCACCCCAAAAAGAAACCCCATATCCTTCAGCTGTCACTCTCTATTTTTCCCTCCCTAAATCCCCTGGCAACTGCTAATCTTACTTTTTTAATTATTATTTTTTAAATTTAAATTCTAGTTGACATATGGTTCAATATTGGTTTTAGGAGTAGAGTTCAGTGGCTCATCACTTATGTACAACACCAAGGGCTCATCACAACAAGTGTCCTCCTTAATGCCCATCACCCATCTAGCCCATCCCCCACCCACCTCTCTCCATCAACTGTCAGTTTGTTCTCTATCATTAAAAGTCTCTCATGATTTCTCTCCCTCTCTCTTTTATTCCCCCCTCCCGTATGTTAATCCATTTTGTTTCTTAAATTCGACATATGAGTGAGATCATATGGTATTTGTTTCTCTGACTTACTTTGCTTAGCGTAACATTCTCTAGCTCCATCCACACCGTTGCAAATGGCAAGATCTCAATTTTTTTGATGGCTGAGTAGTATTCCATTGGGTATGTATACCCCCTCTTCTTTATTCATTCATCAGTTGATGGGCATTTGGGCTCTTTTCATAGTTTGGCTACTGTGTAATCTACTTTCTCTGTGGATTTGTCTCTTCTGGTTAGTGCATATCAATAGGATATGTGGCCTTTTGTGTTTGGCCTGTTTCACTTAGAATGTTTTTGAGGTTCATCTCTGTTTTAGCATATCTCAGTACTCTGTCCCTTTTATGGCTGAATAATAACCCATTCTTTGGGTATACTGTTTTGTTTGTCCACTTATCACTTGATGGACATGGGTTGTTTCTGTGTCCTAGCTGTTGTGAAGAAAGCAGTTATGTACATTCACGTGTGAGTTTTTGTGTGGACATGTTTTCATTTCTCTTGGGTATATAGCTGAGATCGGAATTGCTGGGTCATATGGTAACTGCATTTACCTTTACTGAGGAACTTCCAGATAGCTTTCCAAAGTGACTGCACCATTTTACATTCCCTCCAGCAATATGCGAGGGTTCATTTCTCTGCATCGTCTCCAACACTTGTCCTCTTTATTGCAGCCCTCCTGGTGGGTGTGCTCTCATTTTATGGGTAAGAAAACGGATGGTGCATTGTTTACCAAAGTTCATAGAGCCTAGTAGGTTGCCAAGTTAGAACTTTTTCTTTCTTTAAAGCAAATACTTGTATGATGCATGCTCTGTGCTAGGCATTATTTAAGTCTTTTGCTCTTACTATTTATTCTTTACAACAACCTGAAAGGAAGGTACTGTTATAAATGCATACAGGGCAGGACTGGGCCTAGAGCTGGGGTCCTTGGGCACAACACTGAAGGAGACAGCACTCTGAGATTCCACCAGCACCTACACGACCCTTCCGTGCTGCATCCTTTGTGCCTCACTGGCCTCATCTTAGCCCTGACCCTGTGTGAAGAAACTGACACAGCGGAAGATGGAGTAACTTACCCGAAGCTGCATAAGTCAGTACATGGCAGAGTTGGGATTCCAACCCAGGAAACCTGGCTTCAGAGCTCAAGCCATTAACCACTATGCTGTGCTCACACGTAGGCCTTTGATGCCCAAACTGGGCTTTTTTCTGTTTCTTTCTCAAGACCTACGCTTCCCAAATTTGACAAGTGAGGAATGCAAAGTAAAATCCCAAAGATGGGTTATAGGGAGACCAAACAGAACTAACTGAGCTCACAGCTTGCCAGGTACCTACCGCATGTTCCCTGGAAGGGTTAACTGGCCACACAGTTTCCCTTGGCCACATCTGTGCTTGTTATCCCAACACTGCATAAATCTGCCTAGTTCGTGTCGGCCACCCTGCAAGTGTCCAGATGGACCCTGTCCTGGTGGGGAAGGGGCCATCCTGAACCGTCAGGATGATGAGTTCTGCCCGCTGTAAGGAAAACACATGCTCTCTTGGCCAAGTGGCGATGAAACTGCCCTTCGATCCAGCATCCCGATTCAAGGATGCAGAAATCACATCTCTCACAATCACACCCCAACTGGCGGCTCACTCTTGTTAGCCTGTTTATCAGAGTTAACCGCTCGTTTGTTTTTGAAACATCATCTTTCCAGTGGTGATGCTGTTCCTGTGGGTTTTGCATGGTTCTCCATTTAGGCCGAGGCTCCTGGAAGGTAACCTGGATACAAAAATGTTCATCCTCAGGGTGATGGGCGGCCTTTGGAAAGATGCTTACCCAAGTCATCAGCCAACAGTAGGTTCTCCCTCTGCTGCCTCTGTTCCCTAAGAGCAGGATCAAGTCAGTCCCGGTTCAGTAGCTCTCGGTAGGTGAGATGCAGCAGTGCATCCTGGCCCAGGCCAGCAGATTTCTGTTACGTCAGAAGAAAATTTTACAGCTGTTGTTCTCCATTAAAAATGGTCACTCTTGGAGCACCTGGGTGGCGCTGTCGGTTAAGCATATGACTCTTGGTTTTGGCACAGGTCATGATCTCAGGGTGTTGAGATGGAGGCCCTTGCTGGGAGTCTGCTTGAGTTTCTCTCCCCCTTTCTCTCTGCCCCTGCCCCCCTACTCTTGCACACTCTCTCTCTCTCAAATCAATCAGTAAATCTTTTAAAAATACAATCTTTTATGGTTGCATTTTTACCCTTTTGTTTGGAATTTCAGTTCCTCAAAGCTGTGGGACTCTGGACCAGCAGTACCAGCAGCACCTGGGAGCTTGTTGGAAACACAGAGTCTCAGGCCCCACCCCAGACCAAGTGAATCAGAGTCTGCCTCTAACAAGATCCCTAGCTGATTCCTGGGCACATCCAAGTTTGAGAAGCACTGCTCCATGTGTCCTCATTTCTCAATAACCAAGCTGGCATCTCCACCCAGCGTTTACTTTGAGGCTGGAATTCTTGGTAGGCTTTCAGATCTTAAAAAGAAAAGACACACACACAGAGAAATTCTTTCCCTCGCCTTTACATGATGTCATTCATTTTACCTGGCCTGCCACAAGAAAGAAAAAGGCAGATTACATCCAAGTTATATATATTTTTAAGACTAACTTCTTAATTGCCTGTCTTAAAGCGGCATACTGGATCCCCCATCATTAACAGAGTCCCAAGTGTTGCCAAGATTAATCGAGAAATGCCTCAAGGCAAAATAAACACTGTAGCACAGTTTAATTCAAAACCATATCAGCTAAGAATGAAGGTGCAATTAGTGATAAAGATGTTAATAATTAGTTGTGGTCTGTTAAATTTTATATTCAGTGGTTACATAGAATGAAGAAAGAATTTCCTCATGAGGACAGAAATTAATGTTTCACCTTCATTGCTATTTTAATGTGCTTATTTTAATGGGGCCATCCTGTAGAAACCCTTGGGCACATTTCCAATTTTACATAAATGTAGAATTAATTATTATGGAAGCATATAATTTTAGAGCTGGAATGACCTTCATGGTCATTAGATCCAGCTCAGACATTTTACAAAGAAGAAATGATTTCTTCAGGTCCTGCCACCGAGTATTGGAACCTTGCTCCCCAACTCAGACCAGTGACAGTGAAACCCCTTCTCACATCCCTGCAGACAGAAATGCTTCTTTTTGCCTCAAAAATCCCACAGCTTTGAGTTGAAATTCCAAACAAAAGTGTGTAGTTGCTCGCAAGTCCCTTACTCCACCTTACCCCACCATGTTCTGGTTGCTTTCTGTTGTAAGGTTGCTTGGGAACCATATCTGACTCACTTTTATATTCCTGACCATTCCTAGCTCTGGGTTTTGTAAACAGTAGTCGCATAATAAATTTACATGCAGTGTGGTGTGCTGGAGCTGTTCTATCCCATTCACTAGAGCTGGTTGTGTCTTCATGATGGTGGCTTGAGATTGGCCATGGAGGAAACATTTACACCCTGGATGTAGATAAATGCCACAAACCAGGGCTATCTCCACCCCACCCCCGAAAACCAGCACACAACTGTTTATGTGATTTTTCTAAGGTCACAAGACAGCAGGTCTTGACAAAATCTAAAGATTATACCAACACGAAGATGCCTGTTCACCCAGTGTTCAGCGTGTGTTGCCTCAAGAGTGATGGATAGCCAACTGTTTGACCTCCTCTAATTTCTTTGGGGATTAATTTTGACCGAGAGCAAGTCAGGCCTCAGGGCTGCATTAGGGTGTGGTTGCTTAGCTAAATTCCACTTACCTGGAAAAGCTATTTGGGCATGAATGGTAAAGGAAACTGGTCTGAAATATCAGGCACAGTTGAGTGAGAAAAAAAAACCCCACAGATTATTTTCAGAGAAAACAAATGAATAGGAAGTTACTGTGGCCGAAATTACAATTATAGCCTTATACTTCTCAAAAAACCTCAGTGGCTCCCTACAGCCTGCAAACAGGCCCAAAGGCCCTGCCGTCAGTCACATACTGACCACAGCTTACTGTTCCAACCTCACTTTCCACCACTCACATCGCCCACCTTCTTTCGACTTTCCAGCCTCTGTGGAGCCCCTCTGCGCCAGCTTCCATGACGTCCCCTTCTCCTGGAATGCCCTCCCTCTACCTCCCTGGTCCACCATAGGCTCTGTCCCAGAGTTTCCATCCCTCCCCAGTCCCCTCCATCGTGGACCACAGCTTCGGGGTTAACACGGAGCTTCCTGTGACTCGGTTCTTCTCCGCTTGTGTGTCTTTCTTTAGGAGCAGGACCCGCGGTCCCATCGGCCCTGGCAAGTATGGCTACGGGAAGGCCCCGTACATCTTACCACTGCAGACGGACTCCGCACACTCGCCGCAGAGGCTTCGGAGGCAGAGGTCCCCGTCCCGGCATTCCAGGACCCAGGGGGCATCCGGTCCTAGCCACGGCTACGGCCCGCCGGCCCACCGGGCTCCCCAGCATGGGCCTCTGTACCAGAGTGATGGTGGCCCTCGTTCTGGACTGCAGACCTCCAAGGCCTCCCTCTACCAGCGGCCCTTGACCCTCGACCAAGGCTTTCCCGCAGCTTCCAGTCTCTTCCACGGCCCAGAAACCAGCAGCAACCATGGCATGGGGGCCCCCAGGGCAGCTCAGAGCTTCTCGCAGCCCGCCCGGTCTGCAGCCATCTCCTGCATTGGGGCCTATCGGCAGTACAAGCTGTGCAACACCAATGTGAGTACACACGGCCTCACGCGGGCCTGGGGACCACTATCGCTCCTCTTTCTGCGTTGCCGTCACGTGGAAGACAGCGAGGGCCCGGTCCCTTAGGCCATGTTAATGCACCCGTATATCTTCTCTCCCTCTCTCTTCTCTCCATGAGTTCTCCATGGATACTTCCCCTTTTCGTAAGGTGTGACTTTAGTAACTTAGGAATAACTTCTTGACGGTCGCTGTTGCTGCGTATCACACAACCTCCACATTCTCAGGGGCGTCGTATCAACAATATTTATTCTTTGTGCACAGGTCGGTGGGTCAAGGGCAGTTTGGCTAGTTTAGGGCCAAAGGTGGCAGTGCCCAAGACGTGGGAGTTGGCGGAGGTTTGACCAGCATCCGTATGTTCCAGTCAGTGTCCTGCCATTCTAGGTGTGAGCGCTTTGGATATTGTATGATGAAAAAGCCTGAGAGTGAATAACTTGCTGAAGATTCCATAGCTAATCAGTAGCAAAGTGAATTATAAATGGGAACTACATAAGATGACCAGATGTGGTTTTAAAAAAAAAAAAAATCAGCTTAAAGAGTATATCTAAAGGAGAAAGGAATAAGAGAATGTTCAAAGGTTAAATTTCCAAGTTGCTCTGTTTTTCATTAATAATTTAATCTGCCTTAATATTCTGTTACTGGGCAACAGGACAGCTGTTACATATTAGCTTCAATTTCCTCATTAAAAATATATTTCCTGCTATAGAGTCCATAGAAACGACTTAATTTGTGATCTTAATAATTCCTCTGAATGCCTGAATTGCTTTTTAGCCTGTTCTTCCACTGACAGACTTCAGGAATTATTAATTTTTGTAAAGCAGTAATTTTTCTAAAGCCATTACAAATCAGTCAACCATTAAGTCTTAATTAAGCATCACTGCTTGCTTGTAACGGACTGGGAGACATGGAAGATGAAAGAAAAGTCGTATTATCTATCTTGTAGAGTCGTTAGGAGGATCAAATGAGGTGATGTTAAGACAGGTCTTTATAAATCAAAAAGAAATACTTGTGTCCGTGATCATACATGGTCCTTGTTCTTGAATATCATTACTATCCTTTTAAGGATCTTTAAGATTCAGGGGCACCTGGGGAGTTCAGTCGGTTAAGCATCCGACTCTTGATTTCAGCCCAGGTCATGATCTCAGGGTCGTGAGATAGAGCCCCGTGGCTCCGTGACAGCCTCCGAGGTGGGCGTGGAGTCTGCCCCTCCCACACTCTCTCTCTTTCTCTCTTAAAAAGAAGTAAAATTAAAATCTTTTAAAAAATAAATGAAATGAATTCATCTGTAATGTAGAACACAGTCTCCCATTGACTAGTATGTTTCTTAATTTTGAAGACCACATAAATCATAAAGAGAAAGAAAAAGAGAGCGAACATTTGGCACATATGTGGACCTGGTATCTACTTAGTATTTCTGTCACTTCACCTACATTTTGCAAGTACGCACATTTTGCTAGGCCTGTGCTGCTGACAGCAGGGCCACCTCTCTCCATGTGCACGTTGTAGCTTTTCTGGGTACTGGGATGACTCCACTATTAAGGACATTGAATTGCAAGGAATCTTAGAAAATGCCTGTGAATTTATGATGTCTGCCATCATTTGGCAGCTGGCAAAGTAACACCGCAAACCCAGGACAGAGACGTCAATGTCGACAAAAGATTATATAGCTTTAGTTCCGTTTTCTTGGCTGTAACATTTCACACAGTGTCCTCCCCAGTGCACCCCATCATCCCAAGTCCCATCTTACTTACCCTGATTGAGAGATGCCATTCCTTAGAGGTCCCATGACTGCCTGTCTTCTTTTTATAAGCCCATGGCTTCTTGGCTCTTGGGTCATCCCCTAGCCCCCATGAACACCTTAACACTCCCTGTGTTAGGGCTCCCTAAGACCTCTCCTAGGTTTGATGATTTGCTGGGAGGACTCATAGCTATGATTTATTACAATAAAAGGATACAGAGCAAAATCAGCAAAGAGAAAGGCACATGGGACAAAGTCTAGAGGAAGCCAGGCACACACTTCCAAAGTCCTCTCCCAGTGGAGTCACACAGGATTTGCTTAATTCCCCCAACCAATGAGTTGTGACAACGCGTGTGAAGTGTTGTCTACAAGGGAAGCTCATTAGAGACTCGGTGCCCAAGGTTTTTACTGGGGGCTGGTCGCATAGGCACCCTCTGCCTGCCACATACCAGAATTCCAGACTCCTAGAAGGAAAGCAGGTGTTGAGCATAAACTATATTGCTAATACAAATAGTTTGGGCAAAGTGAGTCACTCTTATCACTCAGGGAGTGATGGAAACCCTTCTGAAATCCAAGTTCCCAGATGCCAGCCAAGGACCAATCTTGCAAGCAAGCCTTTCTGAAGAGAGCTGTTTCAGTCCTGCTGTGTGGAGTCTTATTTGCACACTTCCTGTGTGGACCCATGTGCTCCGTCACCTTAGCATGAATGACCACATGTGGACATTTATGTACCCTCCCCTACCAGTGGGCAACATGAAGAGATAACATGAATCTCCAAATTGTGTAAATTTCCTACTCCAAGATGAAAGAGGTGAAGGGCAGTATTGTGAAAAATTGTACTAGTCTCCCAGGGAATACAGGTTATCACTTATGTCCTCTCCAAAGATTAAAAAGGAATATGTGCATTTAGAGATTTCTCCCCATTCCTATCTGGGAGAAGAGAAAGAAGGGAAGTTAGGCCAGGGCATGTTGGAAACATCCCCTGATTTCAGAACTCCATCCCTTAAACTAAGTGCCCAGTAGATCCCACCCAAGTTCTCGATGGAATACCCCACTTGCTAAGACTACCCCCACAGTGGAGGTCTCAGTTGTGACCTCCACTACATGGTGATGCATATGATGAGGGGTGGTGTGAATGGTTTGGCAGGCTTCCAGATCTGGAAACAGTATCTCATCACTGCTCACAGTCTCTCCCTCAACACGCTTGGGGTCCAGGGGCAGAGAAGGTGCCCAGTGCAGCGGCCTGGATGTCATTGCCCTTGGTGCTGGAGCACCTGGGGACAGGGAGGAACTCTGGGAGCACAGAGCAGGAGGCCGCTGGGTTGGGGAAGACTCCACTGAAGAGGGAACAGGTGAGCTGAGCTTCTAAGGTTGGCCAAAAGAGAGAAAAGGGCATTTAGGGGCAAAAGAAAGAGCTTAGTCAAAGACAGGGAGGCAGGATTGTTGCCAGAGCCTCAAAAGGCGCCGAGACACCTGCCAGGTTGTAGGGCCCTTCCTTTCTTAACCTCTGGCCTCCTCCTATCCACTTTAAATAATCACAATTTTAGTGGGCATTTTGTTCTTTAACATCTCAAAATACAGAGATTTCATATGGGCCTTGCTTGACTTCTATACATGAGGTAGATGCGTGGGAAAACATTTAGAAACACAGTGCAGAGTGAGAAAGTGATCTAATCAACTGGTTTAATTGGGGTTAGGCTGCAGGGCATCTGAAATAGTGGACTCAGGGGCAGGCTGTGCTGGACTCGAGCCCCAGTCTCCTTGGGCAAGGCGCTCAACTCCCTGGGACCATCAGGGAATCGGCGATAATAAAAACACCTGTTCCACAGGGTTGATTGTGCACACTAGGAGCTGATACGTTAGGAAATACGGTGGTTTGACCTGGGGAAGTAAACGTGGCTCGCGTGCCTCTCCGGAGCTTGGAGCAGAGCAAAGTCTCGCCATGTCACTTTCCAAGTGCTCAGTCACGAAATTGTGGTTGAGGTGGTCAGACTTGCTCAGAGTCCCCTTTTGTCCTCTGGATTACCTGGGGTTCAGAGTCCTTTCCCTTCGCCCATCAATAAAACACGATTGCCAGGGTGCCTGAGTGGCTCAGTCGGTTAAGCATCTGCCTTCAGTTCAGGTCATGATCCCAGAGTCCTGGGATTGAGCTCAGGATCGGGTTCCCTGCTCCTTGGGGAGCCTGCTTCTCCCTCTCCCACTCCCCCTGCTTGTGCTCTCTCTCACTCTCTCTGTCAAATAAATAAAATCTAAACAAAACAAAACAAAACACAATTGCCAAGAGCCCCAACATGTCAAGTGTAATGTAGCTTCCCTGCAGTCACCCTTGGGTCAGGTGTAAAGTGATAAGAAAATGAAACTACAGATAAGTTCCTGCCAGTGAATGCTTACCACCCTCAAATGTGAATGTTTAATGTGAAGCCCCATCTTGTGATGTCATCTGGGAATTTTAAACATCTAAGTGTGTCTTTAGGATTGTTTGACTCTATTAAGGTGTCCTTTATGAAATACTATAAAATAAATAATAAATGCAGTCCTAATGATCTCTGCATGTAGACTTTAAAGATAAGGAAGGGTTTTTTTTTTTTTTTTAACATTTTATTTATTTATTTGAGAGTGAGAGAGAGCATGTGCTGGGGGAGAGGCCAATGGAGAGGGAGAAGCAGGCTCCCTACGGAGCAGGGAGCCCAATGCTGGGCTCAATCCCCGGACCCTGGGATCATGACCTGAGCTGAAGGAAGATGCTTAATCGACTGAGCCACCCAGTCGCCCCAAGGAAGGGTTTTTTTGGTTCTGTTTTTCTTTTTTTTCTTGCTTACATTGTATGTGAGGAAGTTAAGGTGACAAGCCCCAGGATAACTAGAGACAGTTTCGGTCTTTTAGAGCAGACACCAATCTTCGACCTCTACTGGTACAACACGCCAGGCCACTCGCTAGTGTGGGTTCTTACTTGGAGTCCATAAACACAGCATTGACATCGGTGGTGGGGTCCGGCATGAGGCTGTGGGTCAGGGACACTGAGATGAAGGCAAGTCCTGGCTCTCAGTGGCTCACAGCCCAGTGGGAGAGACTCCTAAATAGATCATGACAACTATGGAGTGCAGGCACCACTGCATGTGCTGGGAGGCTCTTTGAAATCATAGTAGGCCCGGCTTGGCCTCCTGGAGAGGTACAGGAAGGTTTTCTAGGGAGGGGGAGTGACAGGGGCTCCCAGAAGGGCTGAGGAGCATGAAGGGGGCTCTCGGGGGACCTCTCGGTGGAACCAGATGTTTTTCCTGTGAGCGGAGGCTTCCCCTGCAAGTACGTCCTCAGGAGCGAAAGGGCAGCACGGGTCTCCGTGGTTTATCCACAGCCCTGCACTTTCTCCTCTGTGGCTAAAAAGAATGAGTGCTCAAGGAATCAAGTAAATAGGTTTCTTCTCCGTGGAAGTTCGTGGAAGGCCAAGATTTTGGAAGCAAAAGAACTGGAGTCTTGATAAGGGTGCCAAGGGGGAAGGAGAAAACCAAGTCATGGTCCCTCTGGTGCCTGAGGGGATGCAGTTAAAATTGTTCTACTAGCTGTTTCTGGGGGTTTGTATTTTTATTTGCTAAATACATTAACAACCAAGACACTTTATGCCATTTGTTGTGGAGGCCGAGGTGTCTCTCTCCCCACCTTCTTCTCTTAAGCACTCAGAATTCAGACTTTCTCCCTCGGGACACTGACACTCTGGCTCCTTCTGGTGAAAGGCGGCTGGAGTGAGTCGGCTGGCGCAGGGTGGGGACGGGGTTACGACTTTAAAGGGCTTCACTGCCAAAGGAGACGTGATCCTGAGTTTAGACAGAGTGCATTTAACGTTATGGGGAAAAACCCCTGGGGCTAAAAGCAGATTTTAGCAAACACCAATGTGATGAGTTCTGCTATCAGTGCCTCTCCAGTAAATTTCCCTGCAGTGGGACTGGCCTCAGACAATGGATTTGTCTGTGTGGAGTTGGTTCTGTCTCCAAGTTAAGTGAAAATGAAGGGAAGATGCTGGACAAATCTCAGATATAGCTAAGCTCTCTTGAGGCAGGTTCTGTTTCTACCCCATTTCTAGTCTCCTGTTGAACGGCAGAGGATCTGACGCCTCCTGACTGTACTTTAAGGAGGAACTTAGCAAACAAATGGGCCAGGTCCAGAATTCAGAACAATTCCGTAAGGTGTGAAACTTACCAGGAACTGTGGGGCTGATTATGGGGTGGACAAGCCATCTAACCGTGGTCTCAGTGGAAGTTTCTCTTATCATGACTTTATCACCAACCTCCTCATCTGGGAAATATGTGCTGGTGTCAGTGCTTTTTTGCATCAATTTCTGCTTTCCATCTCCTCAGACCACTTGCAATTCCCCATAGAAAGTTCTCTTACTGATTTTTTCTTACTCTATCAGGGACCTTTCGCAAATATATATGAAATATGTATGTGAATGTATGCAAGTATAAATAGTAGAGATATTTCTTTGTATGTACAATATTTACATGTTTCATATAAATATATTTCATATATTTGAAAGATACATGTATGAGTCACACACACACACACGAGTTGTTTTCACTCGTCACTTCTAATAATTATAAAAAGTAGTGCAAATGGTAAGAAATATCCCAGTGGCAGAGAGAAGCTGTATCCCGGTCCCTCTCCCTCGATATAATTGCAGTCAGTCATTTTTGATTTTTTAGTTCCTAGAGTCCTTCTCTCCATTAACTCTAATAGTTTACTAATACTTGTGCTTCTTGATACAGCAACTTCAAGTTTTCTCTGTTAGCTCCTCACTCCAAAAGATGAAGAAATGACCCCCTTTTCTCCCACACCGCTGATCCCTGCTAGCCATGTTTCTATTTTCTGTTATATTTTTGATTACATATAGTATGTTAACAATTTTTATTTTCTTGATTTATCAACATTAGGGAGGATCCGTTAACTCCTTGTTTTGCAAGATTAGAAAATTTAGTGCCCGGTTTCCAAATTCTTCTCATTGCATTACATGTTTCGGCTGATGTATTTTTCTCCCTATGGCCTGTAAAATCCCTGCAAGAGACTTTTTTTTTTTTTTAAGATTTTTTTTTTAATTTAGTTAATGGACAGAGAGAGAGAGAGACAGCGAGAGAGGGAACACAAGCAGGGGGAGTGGGAGAGGGAGAAGCAGGCTTCCCGCCGAGCAGGGAGCCCGATGTGGGGCTCGATCCCAGGACCCTGTATCTGTCTATCTTCCGTAGTCGCAATACCTGACGCATAGTAGTAGGGGCACAGTGAGTCTTTGCCTTTGAAGGAATTTCTCCCCCTGTCCTAGCAGATGGCAGAGGGTCAGGAGGCCACTCTTACTAATGTGATCCCTAAAGTAGCAACTAGGGGGGAGTAGAAGTCTTAAATGTTTTAAAAAGTTCACATTTGGCCGTATGCTTTCTGATTAGTTAGAAGAAAGATGTTCTTGTTTAGGTCCTCTTACAGGCATAGAGATAAATAAATCTAAGGAGGGAGGAATGAACAGCACTCCTGGGATAGGCCTAGATTTGTACGAACGTTTATCCAGAGTACTTAAAAATACGCAGTTTTCCTGGGTGAAGAGATGGGCTTAGTCATCTTAACATCCATTGGATCTTTGATGGATGTATTGAATGAGAGAGAAACACCTTTCTCTAGGAGAACATTGTGAACTTGGATGGGGAAAAAAAAGGTGTTTGAGAACTAAGAAAACCTCAGGATTTTGGAGGGGTCTTTCTGTTTTGTTTTTTGTTTTAAATCCAAAACCTTGACCCAACTCTTTTGGACAAACCAATTTACTGACTGTCCAGAGAACACTAGGAGTGGTAGCAGGTGGCAAGAGTTTTTGCAAGGTTGAATTTGTTCCAAGTGATTTGAGAAAGCAGATATGAAACATATTTGAAAAATGTGCTGGATAATTTCTAAGCAGTTTCGATCCGTGGTTGTATTATCCTGCAGCTGGAAACCCAAACCCCTTTTTCCAGCTGGGGAAGAGAAAGGGGAACGTTTGCTACCTGTCAGGGCACTTGAAGCTTCTGGAACTGCTGGAGTCATCTTTGATGTCTGCTTAGATTCCAGCTCAGCTAACATTTACTGAGCATTATTATGAACTAGAAATCTTAATGTATTACTAAGTCAGTCTTCACAAAAAACCCCTGCGGGATGGGAGTGCTGCGGCTTGCTACTGACCTGCGGTAACTTGGGTTTGGAGAAGTGAAGTGCTTTGCCCAAGGCCACCCAGCCACTTTTCCCTGGCAGTGCAGGGATGTTAAATACATCATATGTTGTCGGCTGGTCCCTGGTCTTCTGATTGAATCCAGAGCAATGCAAAGGATAAGAACGATGCCTGTCTGACCCGGGCAGACTTCAAGGTCCTATTTTCCTCGGTGCCACCTTCACTGGGGATGACACCCTTCGGTCGACTGAGGAACTGAAAGTAATTAATTTATCAAGAGGTAAGTATACGATCACCAAGAGTGGCCTCTTGAGCAATGCAGTTAGGTGCAGGCACTTGTCATCTCAGATTAACTGGGGTCTCTAGGAACGTAGCCCGAGTTTCCATAATACTCTTTGTAACTCATAGCAACCCTAGGCGATTGTCTAGATGGAACTTTGGATAGGCTCTGAAGTGCTTTATAAGGATTCAGCTCATTATATCAAAGTCCATCTTTATTCCTTTTCCCATAAGAGACCAGTGGAAACATTCCTCCCTCTTTTGGGTGGACGGAAGTCATTTGAAGGGAGGTTTCCCAGAGGCATTACATGGCAATGAAGCGCTGCTCTTTGCTAGCCCCATCCTGCGTGAGCCTGATCTCTATCTGCACAGCTTTTTCCCTGTCCCACTTTTCTGGCCTGAAGATTACAAGAATCTGTGTCCATGGAAAGGATTAGTGTCTGCAGGAAATCTGCCCAAAGCCAACTCACAGTGTAAACTAGAGACAGTTACTGATAAGGTGAGGGTGACTCAGTCTATGGCATCAGGAAACAGCCCACTTAAAATGTAACAAATGTAAAATGATCTGTAACCTGGAAGTTTTAACTTCAGAAAGTCTGTTAAAATGAGAGGAGATCATATATTGATAATAGTATGACAAGTACAAACAGATGTAACCCACACAAGACATGAAGCAGAATTTCCCTGGCCTGCTTGGTTTTCATCCTCAATCCACAACTGCCTGATCTTTACAGCTGAGGCTACTCCACCAGGCCTCAGAGGCTGAATCTGACCTCAGCCACTAGGACTTCTCAGGCAAGGAGTTAAGGCCCCCTTGTCTGAGGACCTGTGACAGATTCACTTTGCTGTCCACCCAGTCTCGAGGGGCACCATGTATGGTGGTTACTGGCATGGGTTCTGGATCCAAAGTGTCTGGGTTCAAATCCTGACTTCATCATTTATCAGCCCATGGCTTTGGGCAGCTCATTTAGCTTTCTGCTGCCTTGGCTTCCTCATCTATAAAATGGGTATGATAGTTGTGGTGAGGATTACATGAGCTAAGATACATAGGAGCACGCGGTGGAGTGCCTGGCATCTAGTAACTGCTCAGTAAAAGTGAGCTGTTCTTAATGTCGTCATCAGCCCAGGCTTCTGCCTTCATCACCTTTACTGTAATTTTATCTCAGGACCCATGTCCACATCTGGACCCTGTGAGCCTCGAATATCTCTGGCCTGGGCCCTCTCCTACATGCTAACTGGCAGCTCACGTGGCATCCTGTGAGTCCTTGCTGGGGGAGCACACAGGACCAGGCCAGGGCTCCTGGTCATCTCCTGCAGCATCTTCTTGTGCTCACCATGGGCTGGATACCACAGGCAACCTGCTGGGCTCAGCTGCCTTTGGGCAACTGGAGGTGGATTTGCTGCCTCAGCACCTGACCCCCCACTGTGGGTCCAATGGCACATGAAGCCCCCCTTGCCTCAGGAGGTAACTGGGCCAGGCTCAGATATAAAGAACTTATTGGTGACCTGGGGCAGGGGGCCCTGAATGATCCCTCACATGTGACTGGTTGGCTTGGCGGATGCATGTGATGGAGTAGGAGCATCAGTGGGGCATTAAGATATACCGTAAGATTATAAACTACAAGCACATGTAAAGTTGGCAAAGGGCCAAAGTGTTTGAACGGGCTCAGTAATGATCCATTCTTATTACACAAATATTACATATTTATTGCAGAAAAATTAGTGTAATACACCAAAAACTTTTTTTTCTTTGTGAAAAGAAAAAGTCTATAATCCACCTTCCAGAGATAATGCTTTTAACCTTTCTTTCTCTATGTGTGTGCATACACACACACACACGCACACACACACAATCGCTTAACACTTTTTTTCACTTAATGGGTTGTGGACTACTTTCCATGTCATGAAATATACATTTATATCATCAAGTACTGAGCAATTCAGAATAATTCTGTAGATGCATTGGTTCATGGTCTAGCCTCTTGGCATATTTTGCTAATGGAAGAGAAAGGGGTTAAGCAGCCTGGCTGGGTTTTTGTGGTCTGTAGCTTCCAATTCTGATAACTGCCACCAGACTAATTAAGGGTGGCTTCTGGCTGGAGCCTCACTGCCGAGCAGCTTGGCTTTCCATAGGTGTGGTTATTTGAGGAACAGGATATTTGCCCACTTGTTCTGGTCTGTTTCCATTATGAAAAAAATGCAACCCAGTAGCTCATCTCTAGTTTCTGATTAGGGCCACAGTGGGTGATCAGGCTCTGGGCTCTGTCGCTCTGTCACAGTGACCTCTGGCCGGCTGTGCCTCTTCTCCAGGCCTCAGTGTCTTCATCGATAAAGTGAAGGGTTGGGTCTGACTATCACTGCTCCAACACTGTGATTGCCTGTTAACTAACGCAGAGTAAGACTGAGGCTTGGGGGTGGTCTTTCATTGCTGCCGTGGTCCGGTGCCAGGCTGGCTGGGCCAGAATCAGCGAGGGACTGCTTCAAGCATATGTTCCTGGGCCCTTTCCCTCCCCTCCCACTGGGGCGAGGCCTGGGAATCTGTATTTTTAAAAGATCTTATTTATTTATTTATTTGAGAGAAAGATAGAGAACATGAGTTGGGGAAGGAGCAGAGGGAGAAGGAGAGAATCTCAAGCAGACTCCGCACTCAGCACAGAGCCCGATGCGAGGCTCGATCTCACGACCCTGAGATCATAACCTGAGCTGAAATGAAGAGTCAGATGCTTAACCGACTGAGCCACCCGGGCACCCAAGAGAATCTGTGTTTTTAACAAATCACTTAGTGATTCTTTCTCCCAAGTCACCCCACTGATCATATCCTCATCAAGCTCTGGTTCTGGCCTAAGGGTTGTCAAAAACATCTCAATGCCAAGTCCTTCATGGAGACAGCTGGTGTTGTTGGATGCCTACACGGTTCCGGCTTGGGGGCCACCAGCAGCCTGGCTTCCAGCGCCCAAGGAGACAGCCTTCCCCGGCCTGTTGGCTTCTCACTGATTGTCAGAGCTCAGCCCAGCCTGTCCACCGGGCCTTTCTTCCCCACCAGTTTCGACCACATTCTGCTTCCCATAGCTTCCTGCTCCATATGGTTTGGTTCAGGCTGCAGCAGGGTTATGACCACCCGGGTGTTTGTACCAGCAGCCTCGCCTGACTGTCCTTTATCACGCAAGAGATGCTTTTCCTTCCACCTGGTTTTATTCCTCCCTTTGTTCCTTCCTCTTCAAAAGACCTGGTGTTTCTGACATATACCGTAGATTTCTTTATAAAACCTTCAGAACTTTGAGCTACCTTATTAACAGTTTATTCCGGAGACTTCTTATACACAGGGTTTTTAATATTTAAGGGGCCAGATTCCTTTTCCTCTGATTATTAAAACACACAGACACATACCCCACACTTAAATAAGAGTATACTTAGGTTTTAAGAAAGTTAGATCATGCTTTATCCATGATTTGAATTAGAGATTCTGATCTTATTATTATATTTCATATTTATTTCATGTCACACTTTGCTTATATTTATCATTTATAAATAAGAAAGAGATAAACCACAGGGAGCTGGATATTTTCTCTGAGTCATCTAGTATATCAGGATTACCTGGATAATTTGATAAAATATAGATGCCTGGACCTCGTCCCAGACTTACTGACTGGCCATCCTTGGGGGAGGGACCCAGGACTTTGCATTTCCTGTGAGATCTCTGGGTGTTTCTTTTGCATGCTAAAGGCTGGGAGCTGTGACGTTAGATGGTGGAGAGAATTTAGACAAGATGGGAAGGACACTGAGATGCAGCCTGGTGGCCACCAGACCACTTAGCCCTAACTCCAGCCTCTGCCCTCACTGGCTGTGTGGGTTCTTCTGTGCCTCAGTTTGCTCATCTGTGAAAAATCTGCAAAACTATCAGAGTGGCTTCATTGGTCACCATGAGGATTAAAGTGTAATACGAGGATTAGTAAGTGTAATATGTTTAAAGCAGCACGTGTACATGGTAAGGATTCTGTACATGCTTGCTGTGAATATTATCCCACGTCCGGGAATGGCACGAACAAAGTCAAACAGATGGAAATGGATGGCCTTTGTGGGGGAGGCGAGCAGACCAATTTGTCAGGAGCAGAAGGTTTCAGTTAGTGGTTTTCAAATTATGGTGCAAAAGCTTAACCTGGGGAGCTTGTTAAAATTTTAGTGTCCTTCCAAAGATTCTGATTTAGTAAACTTGGAATGAAGCCTTGAGATCTGCATTTTAAATTTTTGATGCAGGTGATCCGCACAGTTTCAGAAACACTGCTTTTGGTGGAGAAGGATTGGCATTTAAAGTTGGAGAGGTCTTCTGGGACAGGACTGGAGCTATGAAAAGATGCAGACACTAACTGCATATTTAATATCTGTTTTATTAGGTGTGTCCAGAAAGCAGTAGAAGCATCCGGGAGGTCCAGTGCGCATCCTACAACAACAAGCCGTTCATGGGCCGCTTCTATGAATGGGAACCATTTGCAGAAGGTAAGACTAGACCTAGCCCTGTCCAGAGGAATTATTCTTGTCTGTTCCCCAACCCTGTTCCCTTCTGCCTGATGCTGGAGGAATTGGTGTGATCCTGATTCAAGCTGCAATAGGGAGCAAAGTATGGCCCCAGGACGCAGGAGAGCCTGCAGGTAGTAGTCTAGCTCAGAGGCACTGATAGAAAAGAGCAGCGTCTGAGGATGACCGTGTGAGGGGGACAGAACAGCGTTTGAGGAACTGGGGGTAGCGAAACGTTCAAACCAAGGTTGTGAGGATTGAGTGGGGACGGTTCCCTTTTCCTTGGTTCCTGCTCCAGGCTTCTGTGGTGGCTTCAGAGGACGTGTAGGGTTTTAGAGTTGCGAGTTGTTTGTGTGGCGGCGGGGGGGCTTCACATGCTGTTTCCAAAGCTGAAATGCCATAGGCAGGCATTGGTATCAAGGTTCCTGCCCTTTCAAAATGGCAGCAGGTCTGATTTTGAAAGAACTTGATAATACTGCTCTGGATCCCAGAGTCACTTTTCTTAGTTGAAACCGAAGTGATGACATACATGCCTTTTGAACAGAGAAGGCATCTCTTCTCTGTTCCATCCTACACTTATGGAGTGGGAGATTCCTTCCATCCCAGAGAAAGTGGGCTCCGAAGAGGGGAAGGGTCAACCAAACCTTGGGGAGTTAAATACTGGTGGTCAAGTTGGCCAGAAGCAGAGAGTCCAGCCACTCTCAGTGTCCACTGCTGGCCCAAGGCAGTGGCTGGGACCCCTGGTATTGGCCAAAACCCAGAGTGCAAAGTACTGTGGTCACGTCCAGGAGCTGGAGAATTTGTCCTGGGAGAGGGCTTCATAGTGATTTCATCACAAAACCAATGCCCAGGGAAGCCAAACTATGGGAAGTCGGGTCTCAGTGGGGACCCTGGGGGAAGAGGGAGGTTGATTTCTGCTCTGAAATTGGATGCAAAATGGTTTTTGTCTGTGCATTTTCTTCAGAGGAGAATCTGTAGCTTCTCACAAATTCTCAAAGTGGTCCCATGACCTCGAAACTGTTAAGAACTAACTTGACTAAAAACTTCGGGTTACCAGATCCAAACAGGAAGGAAGAAGAGATGAAACATAGTCAGTTGGACACAAATGTGAGGCTGGCTGGGAGGCTAGATGCAAATGTGAGGCTGGCTAGGAGGCTAGAGGGCAAGCTTGGGAAAGATGCCTAAAGTGAAGTTTTGATGCCATGAATCAGAGCTTGGCTGGGGCCCTTTTCATCCTGAAAAGCATTGTGTTAAATGCAAGGTGGTATCCTGATTTGGATCCCAGAACAGGAAAAGGGCATGGGTGGGATACCTGGTGAAAGATGCATAAAGTATATAGTTACGTCCACAGTATTGTCCTGGTGTGACTGTCTTAGTTTTTATAAGTGTACCGTGGTTTTATAGGATGTTAACATTAGGGGAAGCTGGGTGAAGAGCATACAGGAACTCTCTGTACTATCTTTGCAACCATTCTAGAAGTCTAAAATGATTCCAAGATAAAAACATGTTTTAAAAGGCATTGTGCTCCCAGTGAGCTAGGTCTTATATGCATTCCGATGAAGATAAAATCTAAGATTTGCTTTATATGGGTGAGTAAGAGTGTCCTGGATTGAAACCTTGTGCTTCCTGGAACCTCAGAAGGTGTCCCTATCTGGAGACAGGGTTACTGCAGGTGGAAGGTGTTGAGGTCCTACCCGAGTAGGGTGGCTCGTAATCGAGTAGGACTGCTGATCTTATAAGAACAAAGGACACAGACTTCCAGGGAGAGCACCAAGTGACAATGAAGGGAGAGATTGGAGTAATATGTCCACAAACCAAGTAACACCAAGGATTGCCAACAACCACTAGAAGTTAGAAGAGGCAAGAAAGGATCCTGGCATAGAGCATGGCTTGCCAACATCTTGCTTTTGGACTTCTAGCCTCTAGAACTAAATTTCTGAGTGTATATTTCTGTTGTTTTAAGCCACCAACTTTGTGGTATTTTGTCATGCAGCCTTAGGAAACTCCTAGAAAGAGGAAAGAACTAGGTTCTGGATTGATTGAGGTCTGCCCACACAAGTAGATCAGAAAGTGGGGGTAGTCTGAGCAGTAGCAGGGGGTGCCCAGAGAAGTGAGGCACGAATCTACAGTAAGTGAGCATCTGACAGATCCAGGTCTACCTGAGTCTGTGGTTCTCAGCCCTAGCTGCTCATTAGAATCATCGAGGAGGGGCGCCTGGGTGGCTCAGTTGGTTGAGCGACTGCCTTCGGCTCAGGTCATGATCCTGGAGTCCCGGGATCGAGTCCCGCATCGGGCTCCCTGCTTAGCAGGGAGTCTGCTTCTCCCTCTGACCCTCCCCCCTCTTGTGCTCTCTCTCTCTCTCTCTCTCTCTCTCTCAAATAAATAAAATCTTAAAAAAAAAAAAAATAGAATCATCGAGGAGCCTTCTGGAAATACTGACGTCTGGGCCCCGCTCCCAGGGATTGTGATTTCATTGGTCTAGGGTGCAGCCTGGGCATCAGGATTTTTCTAAAGATCCCAAGTGATTCTAATGGGTAGCTGGGGTCAAGAACCTCTAATCCCAGGAGAAGGCAGGACCCCATGAGCGGTGGTGGCTCTAACCTAAATTAAGAGACAGAATCGTGGCTGCGTTTATAAACTGTGAGCTACATTGTTGTGTCAGAACAATGGTGGTCCTCAGTGAACATTTGGAGAAGTAACCCAGGCCTTTGTCTGAGCCACACCCTTGCATATTTATTGCGGTGGATAATAGCTGCTTTATTGGGATTACCTGGGAGGAAGGGCGGATTCTTCCAGCAGGGCGATGAATACTCCATTGTTTTGCCTGGAGTTGAAACGCATGGCTGAACCTTGTCTGCGTAGTTTGGGCTGGTCATCTGCCATCCATGTCTGTCCAAGGCCCCCTACTCCTGTCAGGCCCTCATAGATTCGGGTCTTGTGTCCAAAGCCCTGTGTATTGCAAAGAACTTTTGTATTGGGACACAGAAAAACAGATTCTTCAAAAATCGTTATCTACTTCTTGATCATAAGCCATAAGATTTTGAGAACCAATTAGAATCGTGGTATTTTACAAAGTAAAGGAAAATGCAAAATAGCAGCAGTTTAGAAAAATCAACTACCGTCTACAATGTGTTACTTGGTCTAGAAGATTCAGCATTCTTTGAAAATATTTACCGACATTAATATGTCTCAGGTGCCCAGGAGAGGAGGAGCCCATGGTCCCTGATATTGTATTTACTTTGACTTTGTTTCCATAGTTCTTTCTGCTGCTAAGATTGTTTTCTTGATTTTGTCCTTCTTCCTCTTAAATGACTCCCAGGCTGACCTGCGGGAGGAAGACGCTCTTCATGCCTCTGCAGGGTGTTCAGACTTCCCGGCTGGATTTTGCACGGGGCTCTTGGTTTCGTTTGGACGCCTAGTGCTATTCGCATGCGCCTGCTTAGAGAAACAGCTGTACCCACTCAGCCCAATGCCACGTAGAATAGTAAAAGCAGAGTACACTCTGATAAACACATTCATTTTACCACATGCCTCGTCTTCGGCCTTAAATCACATTTCCTGGATATGGTGCTCTCTCCTGAGATAGTGCCTCTAGGCATTTTTCTCATACCCCCTAGGCCTAAGACCGTAGAGATGATGGCGTCGGAGTTAGGGTGTCCACGCGTCCCTGTGTGCCCCGGACAGCAGAGGTTTATGCCTGTCACCCAGTCCCCTTTCACTCTCAAGATCATTTTGGACAATAAATTATGCGGTCGGCCTAGCTGGCATGGGCCACATTAGTAGGAAGACTCTGGTGTAGGTGCTGACAGTGGGGAACATGGTACCTATTTTCATGCCTAGGGCACTGGGGCTGGGTAGCATTAGAGGCCAGGGTTTTGCCGGGTCCCTGTGGGCTACCTGTAGGTATCAGTCTTCATCCATGAGTCAGGAGACAGCTTGGTGTGTGGGTAGCTTAAGTCCATTTTGTGGCCCTGAGGGCTGAACTCAATAGAGGGGAAATCTAAAAGCCAGAGGTGAGGTGGAGTTAGAAGTTGGAGGTTGCTGACCGGTCATATGAGCGGGCCGTGCTATCCCTTAGGATTGCCTAGATTATGCGGCAGTAACAAAGAACCCCCCCAGTCCCAGTGACTTCATGAAGCCAAGTTTGTCTCTTGCTTATGCTACCTGTGTAACGGAGTATGTTTTCTGCTCGTTCGGAGCCCCAGGCTAGCAGAGGTTGCCTGTCACCTTATGCTTCCATGGAGGTGGGGACAGGGGAGAAGTGAATCATGCATGGATTCTTAAAGCTTCTGCCAGAAGCCATCCCTGTTGTTTCTGCTCCCATCTCATTGGCCAAAGCAAGTTTCCTGTCACACTGAACTTCAAGGGCAGCAAGGAGGTGCCATCCCTCTGTGTGCTCAGAGGAGAAATGGAATATCCACAACCTGCCCTTCATGACTAGCACAGGCAGGAAGCTGCGACAAAATCCCTCGAGTGCCTTCCTTAGACATCCAGGGGACTTTGACCAGGCTGCTTGCAAGACTAGATTTTGCTCCAGGGAAATTAAAGGTGCCACACAGCCTCTCATGGGCACAGGGCCCCGAGCCATTGAGCTCAAGTTCTTCCCCTTGAGTAAAGCTCAGAGGCGCAGAGATGGAACGTTGACACCCAGGTGCCCAGGTGCCCAGCTGTGCTCCTGCTTCCTCCGCTAGCCCCGGAGGCTGCCCTGGTATGGACACCACGTTTGGGCATGGGGCAAGCTGCACAAAAGTGCAAATAGTGGGCAAACAGACCAAACCAGCACTTTATTTTAAGAAGTTTTATTCTGCAGATTTGACTCACAGTGTTATCAAAACTGTGGGACATGAGGCGGGAAGGCTTGGGACCAAGTCCTGCTGGACCGGGATGAGGATGCTCGTGTTTTAATCGAGCAGCTTCATTCCCAGGTACCTGGCATGCTCACCCCCACAGCCCAGCCCTCCTGCAGAGTCTGTAGTCATTATGAACCTTTCCATGAGGACAGGATAGGCCTTAGGGAAACAAGAAGAGTGTTCCAGTGATACCTTAACAAGATCCACTCTCGGGCTCTGTTATACATGGCTAGGAGTAACTGGCAAGACTAGGCCACGTATATTTGGTGTATGAGTATATCATTGAGGACAAAGAGAAATCCCGAGGGCAACCTCTTTGTGAAAACAAAAACAATGATTTCGGTTTTATACACGTTGAGTTTGAATGAATGGTAGCTAGATGCTGAGCAGAAAGTTGGGGATGAGGTACTGAAGTGGAATGATTGTCGACCTGTATTTGAAGTCATTGGACTTGGTGTGATAATTAAAGCCACCGCAACGGATGAGACAAGAGAGTATAGAATCATAAGGACAATGACATCAAGGAGGCGGCTTTGCAGTATGTCCACATTAAAGAAGCAGGGGAAGGAGGCTCAACCATTAAAGAGGGTTGTTAAGGGAAGGCATCATAATGCTATGGTTTCATCCCTTGTATTAATGAAGTCTACCATGCTTTATAAAGTTCTCTTATCACATACACCACAATGAGGATCAAATGAGGTAGTAGAAACTGCTTGTCTTTATTGAGCACTTACTGCATACCAGGCACAGTTGTAAGTGCTAGCTCATTTAATGCTCACAATAACCCTGTGAGGTGGGTCCTATTGTCAGCCTCATTTTACAGAAGAAACAGAGGTACAGAGGGGTTATATAACTTGCCCCGGGTCGCCCAGCTAGCAGGGGCTAGAGCCAGGTTCAAACCCCAGAGTCTGGCTATGGAATCTCTCTTGTCAATGTGTATGGAAGCCAAGAGAAGGATCTGTACAGTTGTGAGCATTTAAGACCAGTTTTTGGCTACCTGTTTTCATGATAAAAATTAACTGAGTAATTAAAGTTTAGCTTTTCTTAAAAAGCAAGAAAGGAGAGAGAGGAAGAGAGAGAGTGAATGCCGGTTAACACAGCCAAACAGTGCAAGAGGTCAAAGAGAGAATGAGAAGTGAGAAAATAAATCCACGATGGGCTGTTGAGAACACGACTGGGAATTGAAAAAAAAAAAGAATTGCCATGAAAAAGTCATATTGAGAGTGTTTGCTAGTTTAAGGGGAGAGAGAAAGGTTTGTTTAGAATGGTTGAGAAACAAGGGTGTGTGCAGATGGAAAGAATGAAGCTGTTGAAGAGGGAGTTGGGGGTTAATAGGATGGTATCTATGAACCTATCCTGTTCTAAAAGAAAAATAGGCATTTTCTTTTTCCCCTCAGAAAGTATATTATTGTTTCTCTGCAAAGTATTATACTTTTAAGAAAGCTTCTTCAGCATTTAATAAAAATTCATTTATTCAAGAGAAATGAAAGCAGTCATAGGTCCATAAGAAAGATTTGTTGAAGAATGTTCATAGCAGCTGTTTTCCTAATAGGCCCAAAGCTGGAAACAACCCAAATATCCATCAACGGGACACTGAGTAAACAAACTGAAGTACGTTCATACAATGGAGTATTACTCAGCAGGAAAAAAAGAACACCCTACTGATATGTATAAAAGCCTGGATGAATCTCAGAATATTCTGTCTGATTACATTTACACGGTGTTCTAGAACAGGAAAAAATAGGCGGGGGTGATGGAAATCAGAATAGTGTTTACCTATGGGAGTGAGGAAGGGTCAGCCGGAAAGGGACATGATAGAACTTTCTAGAACGAGGTGATGTTCCTCTCTCTCTCTCTCTCTCTTTCTCTCTCTCTCATTTTATTTTTCTTACCCTTTCTTCCTGACCATGGAGGAACAAGAGAATTTTAGGGAGAATAAGATTCAGATGCATAGCATCATTTTTAGAATCATCTAGAATCATAGGGCTTTGTTGGGCCCAGAAATCCTCAGATAGGTCCAGAAGCTAGACATCTGTATTGGTTAATATTCTTTTCTTTTTTTTGCAAGCAACAGACACTGATTTTGGCTAAGTCAAAAAAAAAAAAAAAAAGGTTTTATTGGAAGGATAGCCAGGAGGTCAGAGAATCAACAGGAAGTGTGCAGAACCAGGCTTGGTGAAGGACAGAAATTGAGGAAGCTCTGGGGGTTCAGGGGGACAGAATTGATGGTCTTCCTTTGCGTGCTAGTGCTGCAATGGATAAGTTCCAACAGGTTTCTCCATCTAAGATTCAAAGCCCTGGAAACAAGTAAAAGCTCAGTTGGCTTGGTGTAAGCCACATGCCTCCCTCTTGGCCTGAGGGGTGAGGGGGTGGGTCCCCTGATTGACATTCCCACCAAGACTATACACAGTGGGGGGGGGGGGGATTAATTCCCGAAAAGGAAATCCAGATGCTGAACCACAAGAATGGAGGGTGGATCCTAAATGGTCCCAGCCAAGGTCCATAACAGAAACTCATGACAAGTCAGGGTACCCACCTGGCTTGTCAACTCTCATTTCATCCATAGGCTCACAGGGCTTCTTAATACCTTTGAGGGATTATTGGAATTGGAATATAACATACAGGTATCACTCTTCCATTTTTCTTGTGGTGTTTACGTTTCTGAAGATTTCTGTAGATAGGCCCCTTTATGTATGCATGACCTGTACCTGTGTGGATCCCCCTTGCTCCTGGACATTGTGCTAACATGATTCAAGTTGACCAGGGAGCATTCACACAGGGGTGTGGGAGAGAGGCTGGGGTTCCGTGGTACCCTTTCCACCCCACTGCGCCCTGTGTCAGATGATCTCAGGGAGCAGTGAAGTGTTAGGAATGACTCTTCCCACCACCCCTGATCTCCACAGTCTGGGTCACTGGGCTAGCCTTCCTGCTCCCCTGTAGGATTATGTGCATACTTCTGGCGTCCACACTGTGTTTCTCTCTCTCTCTCTCTCTCTCTCTCTGAAGAGTAAGGAGAATGTAGGAATGGCACACATAGGAATCACACATCTCAGTTCGTCTTTTCCCCGGGCAATTTAAGATTTTGAAAAGGAAAGATTGAGGGAGAAAATCGTCCCTGCTGGAGGGTATTCCGGAAAGTGTAAATGATTCCTGTAAAAGCAGTTTCTTTCCTGGCACTTGAACCAGTGTCATTCTAAGTAATTAGTAAAGAAGAGCCTCAGGATAGATTTCAACATCGAGTGAACAGATTCATCTAAACATGAAATAACTTTAAGGATTTGAAACCTGGTGTGGAGGTTAAACCCATTGCAAAATATTAAATACTGAGACTCGGTCCTGTTATTTCCCTCTTCCCCAAAGCTCAGTTTTCCACAAAGACTGCCTCCGTCCTATAGTGTGGCTGGTGGGGGTGGGCGAGATCAGGTGTTACTGCTGTGTTCCTATTCTACAGATGTAGGAACTGAGTCCAAGGGATGGATGGTCTGCCCCGGGGCGCAGAATCGCACAGAAGGATTAAGATGAAACAAGAACTTACATAACCACAGCCTGCTGAGCTGAGAGTAATGCCTTGCCTCAGGGGCTCCAGAAGAATTTCTCGCTCTGCTCTGTGTAACCAAGCCAGGACAGATCCGTTTCCTCTATAAACAAACAAATGTGTTTTTACATCAAGACTACCAAGACTTCTCCGGGAAATCCTGGGACTCGGTCTTCATCCCTTGTGCCCCCTGAGCAGAGGGCTCTTATTATAAATCGGTAGGGACGTGTCCCGAAGGAGCAGATGGGACATTTTGTTGCACCTTGCGTGGACATCGAGAAATTAGTTTTGGGCAGACATCGAGAGGTTTTTAGAGTTAGGGGGTTTAGAGCTAGAAAGTAATCAGTGAATATGCAATTTGTACTTAAATTGCAAATCCAGCCTGTCCTTCACGTATTTATTGAAGAAATTCTCCCCTTATCTGCATAGCCCCTCCCCGACAGCTATTAAACCGCAACCGTACCTGTCCGTCTCTGTTTTCTTAGAAATCTCAGTGAGAACATTCCATGGGTCAGTGGGCCTCATTTACAAAGGATTAAAGGAAAAATCTGTTGTCTACCTACGGTTGGGCGGGAAGAAGGGAGAGAGCATGCATCAGCGCTTCCTCTGTTTACCCAGTCCGCTCACCTGCCTCCTCCTACTGCCTACACTGCCTCAACGCACTCTTGGGTGTTGCCACCAGTGTTTGGGATGATATTTATAGCCTGGCTACCCTTTGGAACCACAGTGAATGAAAGGCCCAGTTTCCCCCTTCAGATATTTGAAAGCAGCCGTCTTGTCCCCCAGGACCTTGCTTGAGCAGCCTGCTGAATACTTGTTTCCTTCCATTGATCCCCTGGGTATCAGGGCGTGCCGTTTGTTTATCAGTGTGGCTGTTCTCTTTAGAAGATAGTATGTGAGTCCTACCAAGCAGGTCCCCCAGCCTGTGCTGGCTCTGGCTGAGTGTAGCTGTGCTGTGGGGGACTCAGGAACCAGGGCCATCACTGGGATTGATTAGTGATGTCTTGCACAGGCACGGGAAGGGAGATGGCCACACGTATGCTGCCTTTTTGCTGTCTGCACCCATTTTTTCAGTCTTTCAGATTGTGGCTACACAGGTCCCAGTTAACCCTTTTAGTTGCTTGAAAGTTTGGGATGAGACCCCATTGAACAGAGATGAGATCCCTGAATGATTCGTAAAGTGCACCAAGCATTGCCTAGGTGTAGCTACAGATGCCTGTATAAAACTTCTGTAATCAGGGAAATGATGCAAATAAATATGATGAACACATAACATGGTATGCTGTCTCTAAAATATGTTCACATTTAACAATAAAAACCAAACAACAGGTGGTAACTAGTTATAATTTTCCAAGAGAAGACTTTAGGATAGCTGTCATAGTTGGGGGCAGGCCTGATTTCCAGAATGATCCTTTATTTTTTTTTAATTATTTTTTAAAGATTTCATTTATTCATTCGAGAGAGAGAACACGAGCAGGGGGGCGGGCAGAGGGAGAAGCAGACTCCCCGATGAGCAGGGAACCCGATGATGATGATGATGATGATGATAATGATGCGGGGCTTGATCCCAGGACCCTGGGATCATGACCTGAGCCAAAGGCAGATGTTTAACTAACTGAGCCACCCAGGCACCTTCCAGAATGATCCTTTAAATTAGAGATTCCTTCAGGGGTGCAGGGTATCTAGAGGTGGAGGAATTAAATCGGGAATAATTTCTAAAAACGGGATTGCCTGATATCTATGTATTAAACAGTTTTCACTCTGCTTTTGGAATTGTACTTCTTGTCTGCGTCTGAGGCTGTATCTCCTCCAGCAAAACAAAATAACAATAGAGGCAATTATTTGTATCCGGATTACCCTGCTTCCAAACCCAGCTATCTTCAGCCTGAACTGTGGAGAGCGCTCGTCATCAGATCCTGAGCTCCCATGCATCACTGTCACACCTTTTCCCTGCAAACCCTGGCTGCCCTAACAGCTCACTATTGGAGGTCCTTTCAATCGGAATACTTTGCCACTGAGTATATCCTGGGATATGTTTCTCTTTAAGATTACTGACTGCGGTATATATTATTACCCTGAAATATAAGGCTTTTGTTCATTCACAGCCATTTCTGTTCACTTGGGAGAGATGTCTGGGTTTTTTACTTGTCCCTCTCTTTTCTGTTTGGGGAGTCCCACTTCTCCATTCTTGCCCCTGATGGTATCCGGTGACCTTTGGGCAGCCCACTGAGGAAGACACACTTTCCTGGGCCTGTTGTGCTGGGACTAAGTGAGGTTCTGTAGGTTCCCCCGGGCAAAGCCCAAGGAGTCATCACTACTTTGTGGCATCAGATGCCTCCTGTTCAGCTGACCCTTCCATGGGCCATGCTTAGTTTTTTTTTAAATCTGGATTTTTTCATTCTCTGCTTTGAGGTGTCCAGATACACACCCACCACCACCACCACCCTTTGTTGACAGACTTGTGTTTGGTTATGTTTAAATGGCTCAGAAGTAAAACAAGGGAAGGCCCGGTATGAATTCTAGTTTGGAACTAAAGACTGCAAAAAGCAGATAGCAGTTTTGTAAATGGAAGTGATGAATAACTGAGCAGCAGCTTTGGAGCTGGTCAACAGAATTTCCAACTCAAGATTGGTACTTGGTAATTAATAAAGGTTCGGGAAAACAAAGTTCTACATTATGCTCAGTTAATTTTTTTCCTCCTAGACCTTGCTACAGACAGCATTTCAGCGTGGAGGCAAGGAGAAGGGTGAGTGGTCCCAGGTTGGGGAGGAGGAGACTGAACGGCAGTAGGTTAAGGGTGGAGAGGGCCAGCCCTGGCAGGGGTCAGAGGCACGAGGCAGACAAGCCCTGTCCTGAGTTTAGTGAGTCCAGAAGTCAGCAGCAGACAGAGCAAGAGACCAGCAGGGCAACCGTAGATTTCACGTGGTTACTGAATTTACTTTTGTTTTAAAATTTTATGGAGGGAGCCATAATTTATTGGACTGAGTCAAGTTTTGTCCAGGGGAGTGATGTGAAGTTTGGGTTAATCCCTGAAACAGTTTTCATCTCAAGTCATGCTCTAATAGATGATGTTTGTTTTTCGTTTTTTGTTTTTTTTTTTTTTTTAATTGAGTTGCCCATTAAAAATGGGTCAGATGTATACAGGACAGTGGGACTTTTGGTTTGGGGGAAAACTTACAGGAACTGGGATGAGGTGTCTGCTGTGATCATGAGGCCTGCCTGTCATGGGGAGGGGAGTATATGGAGGGGAGGGCTCTTGCCTTCCAGTCAATACAGGTTACCTCTTGATGCCAACAGTTAGAAAGGGGAAGCATACCAGATGCCTACAGCCCACATTCCTCTTGTCTTAAGGTTACACAAATACTCATCATGTAAGAGCTTGGGCCCTTGTCCGCTGAGCGTGTAGCTGTGGGCGGCTTGGCGTACTCAGTAGGGCCGCATCCATCAGGCGTGATGCCTTGTCCTACACCCGGTTGCTGTGTTTGTTTAAGCAGGCTCTAGAGGTTGTATAGAGAGCGGGGGCAACCTGCTCTCAAACCCTTGGTGAGAAATGTTACCTTAAAAAACCCTTCATGGGGCGCCTGGGTGGCTCGGTCGTTAAGCATCTGACTTCGGCTCGGGTCATGGTCCCAGGGTCCTGGGATCGAGTCCCACATCGGTCTCCCTGCTCGGCTGGAAACCTGCTTCTCCCTCTCCCTCTGCTGCTCCCCCTGCTTGTGCTCTCTCTCTGTCAAATAAATGAATAAAACCTTTAAAAAAAAAAAAAAGCCCTTCAGCATGTTCTTAGGGTTCAGAGGACTGAAGCCACTGACATTTGCGATGTTTATCATTCTTCCTCCATGTCTGTGCTCATGACATCTCCAGGCGGGGAGCGCCGAGGGGCGTCTGGGGCGTCAGCCCCCACCCTGGCCCCCTGGATCTCTGGGGCCTTTGGAATCAGCTGGTGTGGTGTCCTGCCTCACGGGGCCTGGTGAGGGCTGTGCAGGGGCTACCCAATGAAACTGTGCCTCGGGACTGGACAAGCAAAGTCAAGTTCACACAGAATAGGAAGGTGCACTTTTTCTCCTTTAAACATTTTTTTTGCTGCAACATGTTGGCATTAATTTATGCAGCCACCTTTTGTTCTGTGAGAGAGATAGCCCTGGGGCAGCAGGAAGAGCAGTGGGCAGAGGGCACAGCCCCAGAGGCACCAGCCCCAGCCTCCTTGGGCCACAATAAGAAGTTACTTCCTCCTCTTGTGAGGATTCAGTGACACGATGTGTATAAAGCACATGTATAAAGCTACTGACAACTGAGTGCCTACTTCGTGCCCGGCATCCTCCAGGTGGAGTCTAGAAAGGTGAGGAGTATGGGGCACATGCAGATGTCAGGAAAGGCATTCCAGGCAGAGGGACTAGCACGAGCAAAGATGCAAGAGCAGAAAATACAGAAAATGTGCAGGGGAACATCAGGGAGTGTAATTTGGCTGGAGCGAAGGATGTATAGAGGGAAGAAGTGCAGGAGAAGGTTGGGCTAGAAGTTTGGGGCCAGATTATGGAGGGCCTGAAATAGGAAGCTAAGGAAATTGGACTTCATTTTACAGGCAGTGAGGAGCTATTGGGGTTTTTAAGCAGGGGAGTAACTTGATCAGAGCTGAGCTTCAGGAAAATTAATCTGGCAGCAAAATGCTGGAACAAGAAGGGGTATAAATAAATAATTTGAAAATCTGGCAGTAGCGTTTTCAAATATGTTCTGAAATGTATAAGCTGTATATTTTGAAATGATAATGTCTTTCTTGTCCCCCCCCCCCCCGCCACATGGCAGCTAATTTTTTTTTCATTCTCTCTCTGTGTCATTCACTCAGGCTTTCCCTTTGTCCTGCTTGTTTTTCATGGTTAGTGGCATTTTGGGGGTTCAACTCCAGTCAGAGGCAGAGAGTCCCAGGACAGTGTTTTGAGAAGGTCCAGCTGCCGGGCTCTGTGCCCAGTGTACCAACTGTGACTGGGTTCCATTCTGAAGGCAGAGAAACCATCCAACTGATTTTCACCATCCCCAACCACACAAAGTATAGGTATTTTGAATGAGTAGGCAAATTCCTGTCATTCATGTGGCCAAGGTTCCTATAATTGCATTTTCTGGACTCATCACCAAAAAGCTCAGCAGAGTTGTGAAACTCTTGGGTTAGCAAGAACAGTGGGATTTGTATGGATTCTGTAGATATGACCCCCACCCTTGCCCAAGCAAACTTCATAAATGTGTTTGGATCCTAGGTGTTCATGGATTTAACTTGCAGGTTTGTGACTCTCTGTGAGTCCCCTGAGGGTCCATGGCACAAAGTTTGACTGAGATATTGGCTCTAAAAAGTCTGTCTTGCAAGATACATGTACAGAGAAGGGGCATTTAGCTTTGCTGTTCCCTACTTACTTGTGCGCTGGCAATATGCTCATTAATTAATTAGAATTTTTTTTTTCATGAGAAATGGCAGCCAAGCGAGAGATACACCTCAAGTGAAATGTGAAAGTGTGATTCATTTGTAGTGTGTAGCATAAGGCTAGGAACAGAAAATTTATACGACTCTCCATGGAAATGTGATTCACAAGAAAGCTAGGAGCCTCTATAAACATTTCTGTATTTGTGAATCTGGGAATTCAAGAAGGTTCCGGATGTGTGCCTCAGGAATGTCAAGAGTCTGCTGTAAATCCAAATTCACAAAACAGATAAATTATTGAGTGACTATTCAGATTGCAAAATGATTTTTCATTTTATTAACTATTTATTGCTTGCTTACCTTAGAGAAGCCCTTTAGTAAATGTAGTTAATATTTGATTTACAGAAATTCAGTGTATACAACTGTTTCTGGATACGTGTATTATGTTAAGTGGAATCTCATTTTCATAGCATTAGGAAATTTTAAGATACTCATTTCTCCACTTAAAAAATTAATTTGCATAGATGAAAGGTATTTGTTCCATAATTATCCATTTGTTTTTTACCACAAGGAATTTTGCATTGATGATTCTAATTTTCAAAGCTGTTTAATAACAAAGGTTCTTATTTGTTATTCTCAGTTATTACTATATTCACTGTCTTTTGGTTTCGGCCCATGTAGAATAGCCTTTAAAACCCTGACTCTGATGGTTACCTGCTCTGGGACCAAAGGCCTCAGATTCTCCATCAAGAAAATGGGGAAATAGTAGTATCCCCTCAAAGATCTTTGGAAAGATTAAGTGAAATAATTCATGCATCTTGTACCCAGTAGGTACTCAATGAATGTTAGCTTTTATAGTACTACTCTTATTTTTCCAGTCCCAGAGATGAAATCAGTTAACTCAAGCTGAGCAGTTATTTCCAAGTGAGTGTTTTTCATCCAACTTCCATTCTGTATCGAAACTATTGTACATTTCCCCAAATGAGGAAATTTTGGGCATCTCACTTAAACTTCTGGTGTCTAGCAGTATCAGGAGATCCTGCATTATCTGGTGCTTGGATTAAAGTGCTTTAAAGTTCACTGATTTATGGTATCCCTATGCAACTGTACCATAGCCCGAGAAAGAAGGAAAAGGGGGCGAAGGGGGAAGAAGAGAGGAACATGTGTTCCTTTTATGTAAATGTTACGTTGCTCCTGGTGTTTGTCACTGTCTTATTTCCAGCAATAACCTCTTGCTGGTGCAGTGGGGCCTTGGTTCTGACATCAAATCTGGCTCTGCTCCTTGACTTTGAAGGTCTGTATAGTCTAACACCCACAGCTAACCCACAGTTGCATTTCCACTCTCACCAGGTGACTACCATGAACTTGCTCATGTGTCGACTCTGTCTGGGGTTTTCTGCAGTTCACATTCACTTCTCCAAATTCCATCTGGCCTTCAGGACCCGCTCATACCTTATCAGATCCGTCAAGCCTTCCCTGACTGCCTTATTCCTCACTCATTTCTTCCTGAGTCAGCTTATGTTTCTTTTTCAGCCTGGGCCCCATAGCAGAGTACCCTATTATAATTATTGGACATCACAGCCATAATTTCAAACACCCACATCAAATTCTCTAGCCCTCATTTTCACTTGCTGATTTCTTTGGTTTTGCTACCAACCCTATGAGGTAGGCAGGTCCGATATTTTCAGCCCCTACTGTACATGATTATTTGGCCAAGCCCATACAGCCAGTGAGACACTTAAACTCACCCTCTCTACCAGGCCTATTTCCCAAACATGGTTTTACAGCACTTGTTTTTTGTTTGTTAATATCATCTATTTAACTAGTCTGTAAAACTCTTATTTATTTATCCATTTATTTGAGAGAGACAGAGAGAGGGAGAGCAAGCAGCAGGGAAGGGGCAGAGAGAGAGAGAATCTCAATTAGACTCCCCGCTGAGCATGGAGCCTGTCTTGGGGCTCGATCTCATGATGCTGAGATCATGACCTGAGCTGAGATCAAGAGTTGGACACTTAACCCACTGAGCCACCCAGGCGCCCCTAGTCTGTAACTCTTGATGTCAGGGGAAATGTCTTTTTTTTTTTTTTAATTTTTTTATTGTTATGTTAATCACCATATATTACATAATTTGTTTTGGTGTACTGTTCCATGATTCATTGTTTGTTCATAACACCCAGTGCTCCATGCAGAATGTGCCCTCCTCAAAGGGGAAATGTCTTTTACTGCTGTACCTCTGAATAGCATTTGGCCCCGTATCCAGCTCACTAAAGACCTGGTGCTTAATAACAGTAATGTTTAGCAAATGCTTATTATGTGGCAGGCATCATGCTGAGCTTCTTTACAGGCAGTGTCTGACTTAGTTCTCAGAATGCCTCCATCATCTAGGTGCCATTAGTAGGTTTAGGTTCAGAGAGGTTTGGAAACGCCCTTAAGATCAGGTAGATTGAAGAACTAGTAAATAGCTTTAACTCATCACAAAGATCGCTGTTACCATGGGAGGGTTTTTCTGGTATGTTCTATTTACTTATATATTTTTAAAAGATTTATTTATTTATTTTAGAGAGAGAGCAAGCATGAGATCACAAGCGGGGGTTGGGGGAGGGCAGAGGGAGAGAAGCAGACTCCCCGCTGAGTGCAGAGAACACGGGGCTCCATCTTATGATCCTGAGATCACAACCTGAACCAAAACCAAGAGTTGACTGCTCAACCAACTGAGCCACCCAGGCTCCCCTGGTGTGTTTTATTTTTTTTAAATTCAGACTTCTCTATAGCTTACAATTCAGCAGCAGCATTGACAATGAGCTAAATTGTTGTTGGGGAGGGGGAGCAGTCTTTCTGCTCTGTTGAAAGCACAGTGTCCCAGGAATAGTAAATGAAGAATTTGGGTGAAAAAGATCTTGGTTCCTCCCATTTGGATCCTTTATCTTAAAACCAAAAAAACAAAACCAAACAAAAACCCAAAACAAACAAAAAAAACCCAAAACCAAAAAAAAAAAAAAAACCCAAAAAACAAAAACCCAAAAAACAAAACAGCCTATTGATACTTAGCATAATTTCACATTTTGGTTGGATAGAATTATGTCAGTACCATCATGTCCTACTTAAACTGGAGGTACAGAGCTTCTGATGCCTTTTCTCTCAAGTGTGCTTAATCCCAGAGTGGATGAATGAGAACCCTGGGTGTGTGGCCCCAAGTAACACAAAGAAACTCTAGAAATGTCTATACATTCTTAGAAATGCACATGGGTTTTCCACTATACCCAATGTTATATGCATGCTGGTCTTAATAGAAAAATACTTTTCTATTGCTTACCATTGATGAAAATAGGGAGATACTGTTGTTTGGATATTTTAAAATTTGTATTGCTATGTGAGTGCTAATGCTGTATAATAATAGGTTCTGGGTCCAGACAGCTTCTCCCTCTTTCTTGGTGTGATAACATTTTGAAAGCATAAACTCATACAAATAAATGCTGGGGTACTGTGTAGAGGGGGAGATGCCCAGAATGTTGCCAAAGAAGCGGTTCCATGCTACATTTTCAGGCTGCTAGTGATAGAAGTTTCAGTGAGCATTTCTTCTTGCTGGGAGTTCTATAATATTGTGGACCCAAAGCATTTTTGAGGTCAGTAATGGAAATAACTGGTATTCTTTGTTTTGACCATTAAGGTAAATAAACTATCTCAAAGACACATAGTCTCTGGGATCCATGCTCTTCGTATAACTCAGACTTTTTTTTTTACTAGAGCAGTCAGCTCTGCCTTGCAGTGGTGAGTTGAGAGATTTCAGCCCTAAAAAAATTTCCTAAATAAGTCAACTTGAGAATATGAAAATAATTCAGGGTATCCAGGTCTTTCCCCTTTATTTTGAGAACAATTATTCCTCCATTAAGAAAAACAACAATATTGGGGTGCCTGGGTGGCTCAGTCGGTTAAGTGTCTGCCTTCGGCTCAGGTCATGATCCCAGGGTCCTGGGATCGAGCCCCGCATCGGGCTCCCTGCTCGGCGGGAAGCCTGCTTCTCCCTCTCCCACTCCCTCTGCTTGTGTTTCTTCTCTCGCTGTCTCTCTCTGTCAAATAAATAAATAAATAAAATCTTTAAAAAGAAAAGAAAAGAAAAACAACAATATTAAGTTTAAGAACACTAGCCATGATCTATTTTCCCCGCCCCCTATAGCTGGGATTCAACTAGGTAATAGAGCAAGCTTTCGGGTGTACTTTTTATTACAGTGTGTCTAGAAAATCGAATAGTCAGCCACTGAGTGCATTTCATTCTTTCCTTTTAAGAGTGTGTTGTTCTCTGTGGAGGCCCCAGCAGTTTGGGGCACATTCACCAGCCCCCATCCTGGCTGCCATTCTCAATGTTAGGCACAGTCTCTGTGTTTTCAGAGATGTGAGCACCATCCTTACTATGAATGGGATGGAACAGAATGGAATGGAATGCAGTAATCTTACCTTATTGAAAATTACTTTTTCAGATATCCCACAACTAAGCATTTTGCACATTAACAAGCCTTTACAACAACATTATTAACAGAACCATTTTATAGAAACAAATGCGATAATCGCTCATTCCAGACTTCTCAGCTGGCTGGAGAGTCCCTTCATTGCTCCTTCACTTGTGTCTGAAATGTGTTGTTTGGTAATACTCCTGGTTTTTAGCCTGGCTATCTCTTTCTGATCCAAACAAGAAAAGTTTATGTGTATATATCAGGGCATCACCACCATGCTCTTCATGGAGCTTTGTTCACCTCCTAAGGTGTTTCTGAAACTGACCCCGAAGGAAACTTCAAGCAACTTAGTGCTTCACGAATCAGGTTTTCCAATGGATTGTTCCAAATCCCAACTTCTCCATTAAATTGAAAAAAATCTGGGGTGCCTGGGTGGCTCGGTCAGTTGAGCATCCAACTCTTGGTTTCGGCAAAGGTCGTGATCTTACAGTCCTGGGATCGAGCCCCGCAGCAGGCTCTGCGGTGTCTGCTTCAGATTCTTTCTCCCTCTTCCTCCCCCTCTGCCTCTCCCCCCCCATCATGAGCAGGTGCATTTGTGGGCTGTCTCTCAAATAAATAAATAAATAACATATTTTTAAAAATCCTAGTGATTTTTCTTCAAAAACTTGCATAGTTTTAAAAATAAATACCATTGCAAGAAATTGTTTTCATGTAGCTTAAATTCATATTTTTTCCTACCACAATAAAAAAAAAAAACAGGTTTAGGCCCATTTGTATCTCTGCAATGGTATACTTTCATTTGACATATACATAGGAGGCATTGTTAAAATTTGACATATATATATATAAAGGCATCCTTTGCATTTTAGATTGATTGTGACCTGTTTGCTGTAAGTTGGGTTTGGGATCATCCTGTTATTTTTGTTGTTTTGCTATTGTTATTATTATTTCTTGTTGGTTTTATAGTGAGAAAATCTCAACTTGTGTTGATTTCAAATCATTTTGATCTGAAAAACTTCCAGGTTTTTTTTTTAAGATTTATTTATTTCTTTATTTGAGATAGAAAGAGAGCGAGCATGAGTGGGGGGAGGAGCAGAAGGGGAGGGAGAGGGACAAGTAGATGCTGCGCTGAGCATGGAGCCCCATATGGGGCTCGTTCCCATGACCCTGAGATCATGACCTGAGCCGAGATCAAGGGTCGGATGCTCAACTGACCGAGCCACCCAGGCACCCCAAACCTCCAGTTTTTAACGAATGATTGCCATTTCTAGGGCAATGTGGACTCTCGTTTGAGAAGCATGACATTAAAGTCATAGTCACAATTAAATTAATACTAAAAATTGTGACTGCCTGGAAAATATCCCAGAGAAAAGGAAATATTTAGGAAACAAAGGAAAAGTACCCTTTGGGTGGTTGAATACAGCAGTGTAAGATGCTTGTATTTACAGAGGGAAATGGAAGAAAGCTCAGCATCTTACAGAATACCGTGTTAATATTTAATATTTAGAAAATCATAATAGTATCCAAGAAAAACTGAAAATAATATGCTTACTATCCCATAGTGTTTTTATATAATCCTGCAGGTCTAGAATTTTACCCATTGTGCTATCTGTAATAAGCATTATGGGATAATATTAATGTCCTTACATTCTTCTTTGATATGCATGAGGATATTTTTAAATTTAAATGTTTTATATCCAAAGCAGTTCCAGACAGTACCCAAAAAAACAATCAAACTTCATGTGGTGAAGAGAAATAGGAACATGTCCCTGGGAAACAGATAGATATAGACTATAAAAACAGCTTTGAGCGAGGCAAACATAACTTGTGGAAAATCGTCTCGCACGCTTTTGAAATTAGGACGAGCCTCCAGCCACATAGGAGGCAAGGACCACTGTGGCGTCAAATGCCAAGAGGATGAACTTGCATATTTCAGATGCTTCATATTTTGCGTTTGATGTTCTGAGCTGCTGGAGTTGGGTGCAGCCCTGAGATTGATAAACTGTGTTAGGAGATGTTGTTGAGTTCAAGAAGAAATTTTTAGCCCTTCTATGTTTAGAAATGAATGACTTATGTGGCCAAGGGCTGATACGCTCCCTACAATCAACTCGGGAAAACTTTTTGAGAAGAAATCGACTCCCTTTCACCTTTGGGCCATTTTATACAATATATGCAGCACACCCCATAAATACAGGGAGGTCGCCTACAAAGTGTGCTAGGTGATATTTCCTACTGCAGATGCCCTCGTTTATGCCCAGTGAGACATACACAATGTTTAGGAAAAAACTGAACTCTACAGTCCTGCCTGCCTGTTGGCTTGGTATTTACTAAATGCAGTTCTGGGTTTCGATGATAAAAAGGAGCCAGTCCATAGTAAACACCTCATGTGGAAGGAGATAAAGCCAAATCGGAAACTTTTTCTGTCTTGTCGTTCTGATCCATTTTTGAAGAGGCATCCTGACAGCAACAAGGGAATGTCAGTTTGGAATTCATCCCTGTTGGATTTGGCAGATGTGAATAACTATTCTTTCCGAAGATCTAAGAAGTAAAAACAGCAACTGAAAAGCACCTCAGAGATTATCTTAAGTCCCCCATTGTACAGATGGGGAAACTGAAATCCAGAGGTGTTTTGGAACCAGCCAAGGTCAAAGAGCAGGTGAGGGTGGGGGTTGAGAGAACAAATAGCTTGACTTCTGTCACCATCCCATCTCCTGTTGGTCAAGTCCAGCTAGAAGCCAAAGGGCAAGGGCTCCCTCCTGAGACACAGAGCAGGGCAAAGAAAGGCCAAGAACGGGTCTGGGAAGGCAGACAGAGAATGATGAGCATATCTATTACGTCCTTAACGAAAAGAGCTCTTTTGAATGGAGAGTCAGCTCATTGAGTAGATTTCAGTATCTAATTAATCACAACAGCGTCTGCATACTTTTGAAATAGTGCCTTTGCTCATGTGTGAAATGTGTTATGGGCACATTCTGCTGACAGCACGTGGTAGAGTTCCTGTATTCAAGCTCCCCTTACCGCAGTACCAGAACCATCTAGGGGTGTGCAGGCTTCTGCGTGGGGGATTCCTGCATAAAGAAATGAACACTTTCACTGGGCAAATCCCCACCTGGCATTGGTCTCTATTTATCAGCGCGGATTTTTGAAAATAAAATCAGCTCTGCCTTTTAACAAAATAGCTAAATATGACCAGAATTTTTGAATTAGGATTTCGATGGTGAGCCAGACACAATGTGAGGCATCTCTTACCTTAGATTCTCTTGGCCTCACTAACTTGAGGGTCTTGGCTCAGTCACTGCCATACCTGTCCCACTATGGACACCACCCAGCAGCTCCTAACCTCTCATCTGCCACCCTGAAGCTTCCTGTCGACTCTGAGGGGGAGACTCCCAGGGGCCCTCAGGTACTCCGGCATGTGCCACGGAAAATGTGGGGAGGTAGCATACTGAGAGTGAACCTCTCCTAATGGGAAATGGGCGTCCTCCTGGGACATGGCAGTTCATACTGCCTCTAGGGATCCGGTCCTGCATGGTCCCAGGGTGAGTTGCCCTGGACAGCAGGCAGAGGTCAGCTTGGGAAGACACCCCGTCTCATTTTCTGTCTCTCCTTCCTTACTTCACTCCCCATATCCCTCCATTCCGAATAAAGTAAGTAGCTCTGCTTCAGGTAACCCAGGCCAGGGTAGACACCAGGGCCATACCTTTGTGGGTCCCCTTTTGAGGTCCAGTTTTCAAAGGAACTAATTAAGCAACTGTTAAATGAGTATGGAGGACATTAAGAGGACCAATCAGAGACCTAATTATTATAAGTAACTGGATGCCTCTGTGACTCAGAAAACAACAACGACCATTTATCTTAAGAATAAAGAATAATAGAGGGTAGAGTTCTAAACCATCTGGCATTGCCTTACCCTGACAGCTTCTTAGCCCTTGTTTGGGTCATCTTTTATCACAAGACCTGTCTCTTGCCTCCTCCTGACAGGGGAAGAATGATGGGAATTCACTTTCCTATTTTTCTAGCTGAATGATCCCTCCCTGCCAAATAATCCAGAATAAGGGGATGGTGCCAGCGCACAGGGGGAGTACCCACACAGACTGAGCACCTCCTCACCCACCTTTCCCCGGAGCAGATATGCATCACACCCCCCAAAATATTTACTAGTTCTTTCTTTCCAGCAATAGATGGAGTGGGGAGAAGGGCATAAGTTCTGCTCTGGATCAGACTGCCTCAGTCCCTTGGACCATGCATGTCCTATTGGTAGTCCTGGAGGTGCCAGGGCAGTGGGCATCCCAGGAGCGGGTGCTGGGATGGCATGTCCTGGGTTCCTGGCTGAGTGGCCTCTAAGCTGGCTCTTCTGGAGATTCTGTCAACAGCCTAACGTCCTCTAAATACATTTTCCGCTTAAACCAGTGAGGGTGGGTTCTGTGTTCACAAGAGCACAGCAGAACACTTTTAAAATCCATGAATGATGCTGCCATTGGAGGTTTTAGTCCAAGTCCCAGGCTTTCATTTATACATCATTTAGATTTTTCTCCATCTATAAAAGCCGTGCTATAATGTCTTTTGGGGGCCCTCCATGCTGATCAACTTACTGGGCTGCTTTTAAAAATGATCTTTTTTACAGAAACATCCAGGGATCTTGGATGATCCATCCAATGGATCCATCATCCATCCAATGATCTTAGATCCCTTGTGATCTAAAAATGACCTGATTTACAGCCACTGGCAAGAGCTCTTTGCTTCCAAGAACTGAATTCCAAGAAAGCCGAATGCGTGGTAATTAGATTTATTTCAGGCTTTGATTACCAAGAAGAGCAGAGCTACATCATTCATTAGTACTTAATTTCAAAAATATTTATATTATATAAATATCTATTTTAGTCATAATATAGATTTTAGTTACCTTTGTGTTTTGTTTAAAACCTGTAAAACACTTGACTGCATGAAAAAGCTGTTGGCTGCAAATAAGTAACCTTGTCATCACGTGTTAACGTGGTCGGGAGGTTTGTTTCTGCTGCCAATTCCAATCAAGTTATTTTTAACATGTATAATCACATCCTAATTGATCTGTCTTGAAAATCTGGTTTCCTTTTTTTTTTTTTCCCCTTCTGTAACTTTTATTTATGAACACATGCATATAATTTAAAACTCAAAGAGTACTGAAAGGCTTATAATGAAAAACAGTATTCCCCCCAAATCCTAGCCATTCCTCAGAAGCAGCTCTCTTCAGTTTTTTGAGCTGTTTCTCTTGGCATTTAACTCCATAGTTCTAGGCAATGTGAGTTATCCATTTTGCATATTCCTTCTTGACTTCTTGTAAGGAACTGGATTTAACAATCTTCTACCAGCCACCCCCAGCTTCCCTTCCCTTCCCTAACCTGCTCCGTGTAGTTACAAGTGAACTTTTAAGTAATCATTATTTACATGATTATGACTATGGAAATACTGCTTAACTACACTTCGTTGATATGTTTCCATATTACTTTCTAAATAATATATCTGTACTAGTCAGGATTCTCCAGAGAAAGGGTACCAATTAGATGTATGTATACATTTATATACATGTGTGTATGTTTACTGGGAGGAATTGGCTCACACAATTATGGAGACTGGAAAACCCCAAGATGTGTGGTTGGCAGGCTGGAGACCTAGGTAAGCCGATGGTGTATTCCAGTCTGAAAGCCAGCAGGCTCAAGACCCAAGAAGAGCTGATATTTCCGTTTGGCTCCAAAGGCAGGAAACAACTGGTGCCCCAGCTCAAGGCAGTCAGACAGGAGGGGTTCCTTTTTACCACAGGAGGGAGGGGTCAGCCTTTATGTTCTATTTGGGCCTTCACCTGACTGGATGTGACCCACCCACAGTAGGGAAGGGAAGGCAATCTGTTCTGTTCAATCTGCTGACTCAAATGTTAATCTCATCCAGAAACACCTTCACAAATGCACCCAGAATAACGTTTGACCAAATATCTGGGCACCCCATGACCCAAATGAGGTGACACATAAAATTAACTCTAGTGGTATTTTTCTGACATTGTCCATTTTTCCAAGTGCTCATTTACATTTTGCTTTCTCTTTGAGACCTTACTTCACTTAGTCCTCCTCCTCCACCTCCTGCTCCAATGTGGACTGGTTGTGTTCTAGGCTGGGGCACCACTAGCATCCTCTGTTGTGATAGCCCCTGTCTACCATATCCCATAGCCTCTGCTTTCTTGGTTTGGTCTCTTGCTTGGCTGAAACATATCCTTTAGCTGCTTTCTAAGGAAGGGCGCAAGGGAAATATTTTTGGTTTTTGCATATCTAAAAAATGTGTTCATTCCACCCCCAAAGTTGGCTTATAATTAAGCCAGTTTTAGAAATCAGTATTGGAAGTCATTTGTCTTGAGAATGTCCCTTGTGACCCATGCACACGTCCTGATGGGCCTTTAAAACCTAGAAACTCATTCCTGGGTAGTTTCTTTTAATATTTCTTTGATGAGTTTCTTCTCTGTATTTACTGTTTTCTTTTATTTCTGGAACTCCTTTTTGGCTAGTGTCTCAAATTCTCTTTCCTGTTTTCCATTGTTGTGATTTTTAGGTCTATTTTCTCAGGAGTTTGCTTGGCTATCATTTAGATTCTCAGTTGAACTTTTTAATTTTTATGATCATGCAATTTCCAAGAGCTCTTTCTTGTTTTCTGATTCTTTAACATTGTATCCTGTTCTTGTTTCATGGATGCAATATCTTAATGTATCTACCCTCTAAGAAAATAATAGGATTTTAAAAGTTCGTTTTATTTTCCCTGTATTTCCTCCACCTCCAGGTTATTTTTCTGTTTGTTTTGACTGTTCCTTTCATGTCACAGGCTTTCCCTGAATGTCTGGTGACCCATAGTAAGTATTCACATTTGACGGTAAGGCACTAAGATCCAGGTTGAAATTTCTGCGCGCATGGGTGGGGTAGTTGGCTGATGAGCCTTCCTTGGAGAGAACAGAGTTTGAGCTGGCCTTTGTTTTTGAAACCTCATACACAGATGTCAGCCATCTGGCTATCTTTCCTCTGAGGCTGTTCTTTTTCTCCAGAGAAGAATCGTTTAATCTCCTGCCTGGAGAGATGGACATGGGGCTGTGTTGTGGGAGCCCCTTGCCCCTTACCACTGGCCTCCACCAAGTCTGCTCGCTGAGTCTGCAGCCCCCTCCTCAATGTCTCCAGAGGAGACACCTCTTGCCCGCTTGGAGAGGAGAGTGGGGGATACAAGGTGGTCTGGCCGCATAGAGCGTGCTCGGTCCCTGTGTTCCGTCATGTACCTGGGCCCCATCTTTCGTGAAACCGTGCCTCCAAGGGCTGAGCAGCTGGGGCATCAGGCCAGTTGGTGCTGGCCCCAGCAGGGCCCTTCATTGCAGATACTGAGTTTGCGACTTGCTCCCTTATAACTGTTTCATCCACTTCTCTCCAAGCTTGCTGAAACCTTGTCTTTGCTGATGTCTCCTTGTGTTGCCTTTATGCTTGTAGTTTAAATTATTTGTAATTGTTTGACTGACATTTTAGTAGCATTTGAGGAGGGAGAAGAGGTAAAGGCAGATGGGTACTGCTCTGTGTTTATTTGGAAGTAAAAGTCTAGGCTTTCCCTTCAGGCCTGAGAGGTTCACGAGGAACACACTTCCAGTGTCGGGCGAGCGGGGATTGCTGCTTGGGGGACTCTTGAGGCTACCATGAATCCTGGGCGGGGTCATTTGCAGCTCATTTGCTAAATATTTGCCATTCCTATTTTGGATGTTTGTCCTCCTGTCCTTCGCTTTTCTTCATATTTTCCCCGCCTTACTACTTTCTCCCTTTAGTTCCTTCTGTTCTCATTTATCCTCCACTACTACTTAAAATTACATTTTCAGCAAGTCTTTCACACCTCTCCGAGCTAAATGCTCTCAAGCAAGGCTTGATGTCTGCCAGCCTAAGCCTGCTCTACTGTCGTGAGCCGTGTGTCTCTCTTTCCTTTGTCCGCTTGCCTGTCCCAAATGACCCTTCGCAAAGAATGCCTGTTCGTCACTGTCTGGTTGAGTTACCAGGCGCTGACTCCTCAATGACACAAACAGGTTCCTCCAAGAAGTCAGATTTCCCTTGGAACGGATACAGCAAACACAGTGTGGCCTAAGCAAGCAGAGCGGGACGGATCTCTTCTCTCACCTTCTGCCACGTTGACCTTCCTGTCCGATCAGTACAGGCTGAGAGTTTAGGATCCACTGAGGTGGATTCGGTGCGGGAGATACCAGCGTTTCCATTTTTTTCTTCTCATAAAGCAACCTGGTCTAAAGGTTCCCCCACCCTGACACGGGCTGCACGTTGCTCCGTCAGGGCTCAAGCTGCCGTGACCCATCCTGGTAACTCGTGATCCTTGCTCTGTAAAGTCTGTATTCACATCAGGGCTCTCTGATTAGTCCATAATGTAAGCGCCTGGCCCAAAACTTATGGCCTGAGTTTATCCAAGGCCCAAACAATTACCAAACATTCCTCTTAGATAGAATACAGATTTCTTTCCCTTGGCAAAGATTTTCTGCTGAGATATGTTACAGGATGTTTTACATTCTCTTGGTCTTGTAATAACACCACGCCCCATCTAGTATTCGATGCATCGGTGGCCACTTGGAAAGTTGTTATTTTTTAAACATATATTGTTCTCAGTCTGGGGCTGTCGTATCTGTGAAGAAATATAATCCTGTCTCCCCTTTCCAGAGTTTTATGACACCTGGAAACTCGGATCAAGCTGGGGCTGGGACTAAGATCAGAGGGTGCCTGCGTCAGGGAACCTTGAAAGGGCCCGCGGGTGCCCAGAGGCTGGAAGGGATGCTCTAATTGTGGCATCTAGATAAGCAGATTGGGCCGGACATCTGTAGTTTTAGTTAGGCAGGGAGGAAATCATCTGGAATCATCTCTTGCCCAGAGTACTCAATGTCTTCCTTACCAGTGTCATGGTGATTCTGCAGGGTGATGTTATCAGCTCCCATTTACAAATGGAGGGACAAGATGAGACCCAGGAAGGCAGAATGACCTGCCCCGGGGTCACCATGAATTTTGGGGACCAGGATTGGAACTCAGGCCTCCTGACTCCAGGTCCCTGCTCCTTCCACTGCCTTCCAGCTGCTTCCTGAGCCCCTTTCCTGGATCGTTCAAGCAAAACAAGCTGGCTTCCTGCTCTTTGTGGGGGAAAAGGGTTTAGTGGGGACTGACTCATTGAGGTTGGCTGTCCCCTCCGGATCATTTTACCAGGTCATCCCCCAGCCCTCTGTTTCCTTTTGCAGAGATACAGATCAGAGGTCTTCTGGCTCTGTATAAACTCACTTTGTGACCCTGGGTGAATCATTTCCCTTTCTGCGTTTTAGTTTCCTCTTTGTAAGATAAGTGTATTGGAATTCATTGGCTCTCTCATCTGCCGGTAAAGAAATGGCACTGTTGAGGTGTATTTTACGTATTATAAAATTTACCCGTTTACGTTGTACAATTCAGTTGTTTTTAATAAATTTACAACTTGTACGACTATCACCATCAGTCGGCTTTAGAACATTTTCGTCATTCCAGTACGATCCCTTGTGCCCATGTGAATCCCGTTCTTATCCCCTGCCTCTGTCTCCACAGACTTATCTTTTCTGGACATTTCATGGAAATAGAACCGTACAATCTGTGGTCTCTTGCATCTGGCTTCTTTTACTTAACATGAAGTCTTTGAGGTTCAGGGATGTTGCCATATGCATCAGCAGTTTGCCCCTTTCCTTGTTCATTAGTATTCCATTATACTGGTACACTGAACCTAGCCTGTCCATTTGCCAGTTCACGGACATTGGGTCCAGCTGAAGGACTTAGCAGACAGCAAGGAATGCCGCCAAGAACATTCATGCCCAGGTTTTGTGGGGATGTATGTTTTCATTGTTCTTGAGCATATACCTAGAAGTGGAATTGCTGGGTCATGTGGTAATTTTGTGTTTAACTTTTTAGGAAACTGCCAACCCGATTTCCAAAGGGACTGTTCCATTTTATATTCCCACCACCAGTGTGTAAGGGTTCCCCTGGGGAGCTTTTTAAAAATTCTCATTTCTGGGCCTTACTCCCCAGAGGTCTGGAGCGAGGCCCAGGAATTTGTGTTTTATAAGCTTCCTAGGTGGATTCAGGTGCATCTGGTGGGTGGGATGTATGTTCAGACCCACTAAGACCAGGTAACCTCTGAAGCCTCCCTGAGGCCAGTTGTCTCTGTTAGTTTGTGCCTCTGGGGCAAGATGCATATTCCTGCCAAGTCTTTCTTGGTGTTTGTCTTTGGATCAGGGAAGCAGTGATGCAGAGCGGGGGCTGAGGGAGTTGGCCAAGTAGCATGCATAAATCTGTGCAGCACCTGTCCTGCATTATCCTTAATACAGGCCAAAGCTTTGTGTCCATGGTTTCATAGACATAAAATTTTATCACAGGTTTTTATGTGTTATCACACTGTAAAAGTGCCATAAAATCAAGGGTCCAATTTTCAGTGTGTCTGAAAGCGTCGTATTGCTTTAAGTCAATGGCGCTGCTATTTTGGTAACTTATCTAGAAGCCTTGTCCCAACCTTGCCATTTATTAGCTGTGCCTAGTTTCTTAATGGCTCTTATCTGTAAAATGGGATTAATGATATCGACATCGTGGGGTCTTTTGTGAGGATTCAATGAGATAACATTTGAAATGTAACTAAATGGGCCTTAGTGCTCTTTCCTCCCTCTTTCTTTCTAGTACTAGTACTCAGGTGCCGCCTTCCATTATTTTTTAAAAAATTTTATTTTGTTGTAGCAAAAACACATAACATGAGATCTATCCTCTTAAATTTTTAAGTGTGTGGTCTAGTATTACAGAGACGGTGTACTTTTTCATCTTAAGTAATTGAGACTTTATGCCATCGATTAGCAACTCTGCTTTTCTCCCTCTTCCAGGCCCCTGGAAACCACTGTTCTACTCTGATTCTGTGAGTTTGACTATTTTAGATATCTCCTATCAGCACAAGCATGCAGTATTTGTTCTTTTGCGACTGGCTTATTTCACTTTAAGCATAATGTCCTCCAAGTTCATTCACGTTACCACACATTACAGAATTTCCTTCTTTTTCTAAGACTGAGTAATACTCCATTGTATTTATATACCACATTTTCTTTATCCATTCATCCATCAATGGGCATTTAGATTGTTTCTATTGGCGAATAGTGCTGCAAGAACAGGAAAGTACTAGTATCTCATTTCTCTTGGACATATACCCAGAAGCAGGATTGCTGGATGATTTGGTAGTTCTATTTTTAACTTTTTGAGGAATCTCCATACTGTTTTCCCCAGCAGTGTACCATTTTGTACTCCCAGCAGCAGGGTGCTAGAGTTCCAATTTCTCCATACCTTTGCCTACACTTGTTGTCTTTTGTTTTTTTCTTAAAATGGCCATCCTAACCGGTGCAAAGTGATATCTCATTGTACTTTTGATTTACATTTTCCTGATGATTAGTGATGTCAAGCATCTTTTTATGTACCTGCTATTTCTGTGTCTTCTTTGGAACAATGTTTATTTGAGTCTTCAGCCCCAATTTTTAATTGGGTTTTAGTTTTTTTTTTTTTTTTTTTTTTGGCTGTTGAGTTGTAGGAGTTCCTTATATATTTTGGGAATTAACCCCATATCTAATATATGGTTCACAAATATTTTCTCCCATCGTGTAGGTTGCCTTTTCACTCTGTTGTTTGCTTTGCTGTATAGAAGCTTTTTAGTTTGATGTAGTCTCACTATTTCTGCTTTTGTTGCCTATACTTTTGGTGTCATATCCATGAAATCACTGCCAAGACCAATGTCATATAGCTTTCCCCCCATGTTTTCTTCTAGGAGTTTTATAGTTTCACTTCTTACATTTAAGTCTTTAATTCATTTTGAGTTGATTTTTGTGTATGGTGTAAGATAAGGGTCCAGTTTCATTCTTTTGCATGTAAATGCCCAGTTTTCCTAACACTATGTATTGAAGAGACTGTTCTTTCCCCGTTTCTCCTCTTGGCACTCTTGTAGAGGATCAGGTGACTATATATATGTGGTTTGATTTTGGGGCTCTCTATTTTTTTCTATTGGGTCTATATTATGCCAGTACCTTATGATTTTTTAAAAAGATTTTATTTATTTATTTGAGAGAGAGCGAGAGTGAGCAGGGAGAGGAGCAGAGAGAGAGGGACAAGCAGACTCCACACTAAGGGCGGAGCCCACCGTGGGGCTCGATCCCACAACCCTGAGATCATGACCTGAGCTAAAATCAAGAGTCGGACGATTTAGCTGACCGAGCCACCCAGGCACCCCACTTTACTATTTTAATTACAGTAGCTGTGTAGTATATTTTGAAATCAGGAAGTGTGATGCCTCCAGCTTTGTTCTTTCTCAAAACTGTTCTGGCTATTTGGGGATCTCTTGTGGTTCCATGTGAATTTTAGTACTGTTGCTTTCTATTTCTGTAAAAAAATGTAAAAAATTGGGATTTGGATAGGGATTGCATTGAATCTGGAGATTTCTTAGAGTAGTGTGGACATCTAAACAATATTAAGTCCTCCAACCCAGAACACAGAATGTCTCTCCATTTGTTTGTGTCTTCCTTAATTTGTTTCATCAGTGTTTTGTAGTTTCCAGTGTAAAGTCCTTCACCCTCCCTGGTTAAGTTTATTTCTAAGTTCTGGGGTATTTTTTGGAGGAAATGGAATTGCTGAGTTTCCTTTTCCGAGAGTTTATTGTTAGTGTATGGAAATGCAAGTTATTATTTTTTTTTTAAGATTTTATTTATTTATTTGAGAGAGAGAGAATGAGAGACAGAGAGCACGAGAGGGAAGATGGTCAGAGGGAGAAGCAGACTCCCTGCCGAGCAGGGAGCCCGATGCGGGACTCGATCCTGGGACTCCAGGATCATGACCTGAGCCGAAGGCAGTCACTTAACCAACTGAGCCACCCAGGCGCCCACAACTTATTTTTATATACTGATTTTGTATTCTACAACTTTACTAAATTTATTTAGTAGTTTTAACAGTATTTTGTGGAGTCTTTAGGACTTTCTATTTGTAAGATTATGTTATTTGCAAACAGGGACACTTTTACTTCTTCCTTTCCAATTAGGATGCCTTTAATTTCTCTTTCTTGCCTACTTGCTCTGGTGAGGACTTTCAGTACTATTTTACATAAAAATAGCAAGTGAGCATCCTTGCCTTATTCCTGATCTCAGAGAAATAACTTTCAGTTTTTCAACATTGAGTATGATATTAGCTATGTGTTTTCCACATATAGCCTTTATAATGTTGAGGTAATTTCCTTCTATTCCTCGTTTGTTAAGAGTTTTTACCATGAAAGGTGTTGAATTTTTCAGAAGGTTTTTCTTCATTTCTCAAGACAATCATGTGATTTTTATCCTTTATTCTGCTAATGTGGTGAATCACATTAACTGATTTTTGTATATTGAACCATCCTTGCATTCTAAGGATAAATCCCATTTGGTAAGATCCTTTAAATTTTGCTAGTATTTTGTTGAGGATTTTTGTATCTGTATTCAGCAGATATATTGGCCTGTAACTTTATATTCTTGTAGTATCTTTGTCTGGCTTTGGATATTAGGGTAAAGCTGACTTCATAAAATGAGTTTAGAAGTGTTCTCTCCTCTTCAGTTTCTTGGAAGGATTTGAGAAGAGTTGACATTAGTTTTTCCTCAAATGTTTGGTAGAATTCCCTGGTGAAGCCATCTGGTCCTGGGCTTTTCTTAGTTGGGAGGTTTTATATTCTGCTTTAATCTCCTACTAGTTATAGGTCTGTTCAGACTATCTTTTCCTTCATGATTCAGTCTTGATTTATGTGTTTCCAGGAATATAGCCATTTCTTCTAGGTTATCCACTTTGTTGGCATGTAATTTTTCACAGTAGCCCCTTATGGTTCTTTTTATTTCTGTAGTATCCCTTGTTTTTTTTTTTTTTTTTTTTTTTTAAAGATTTTATTTATTTATTTGAGAGAGAGAGAATGAGAGATAGAGAGCACGAGAGGGAAGAGGGTCAGAGGGAGAAGCAGACTCCCCGCCGAGCAGGGAGCCCGATGCGGGACTCGATCCTGGGACTCCAGGACCATGACCTGAGCCGAAGGCAGTCGCTTAACCAACTGAGCCACCCAGGCGCCCTGTAGTATCCCTTGTAATGTCTTCTCTTTCATTTCTGATTTTATTTGAATCTTCTCTTTTTTCCATTATTTTTTTAAATGAGGTGAAATTCACATAACATAAAATTAAGCAGTTTCCTCCACATTCTCACCGCACTTGTTATTTTCCCTTTTAAAACAAATTATAGTATCTTAGTGTATGTGAAGTGGTATATCATTGTGGTTTTTGTTTTTTTTTTAAAGATTTCATTTATTTATTTGACAGAGAGAGAGACAGCGAGAGCAGGAACACAAGCAGGGGGAGTGGGAGAGGGAGAAGCAGGCTTCCTGCCGAGCAGGGAGCCCGATGCTGGGCTCAATCCCAGGACCCTGGGATCATGACCTGAGCCGAAGGCAGACTCTTAACAACTGAGCCACCCAGGCGCCCCTATATCACTGTGGTTTTGATTTACATTTCCTAAATGACTGTTGATATTCTTTTCATGTGCCTATTGGCCATTTGTATATCTTATCTTGAGAAATGTTTCCTCAAGTCCTTTGCCCGTGTTTTAATTTGTTTTCTTTGTCTTTTTGTTGCTGAGTTGTAAGAGTTCTTTATATATTCTGAATACTAGACCCTTATCAAGTATATCATTTGCAAATATTTTCTCTGCCTATTCTGTAGATTGTCTTTTCACTGTCTTGGTAATATCCTTTGGTGCAGAGAAATTTATAATTTTGATGAAGTCCAATGCATGTATTTTTTTTCTTTGTTGTGCATAATTTGGGTGTCTTATTGCCAAATCCAACGACATAAAGATTGATCCCCCGTGTTTTCTTTTAAGAGTTTTATAGTTTTCGCTCTTAAATTTTAGGTCTTTGATCCATTTTGAATTAATTTTTGTATACAGTGTGCAATAGGGGTCTAACTCTACTTTGCATGTGGCTCTTCAATTGTCCCAGCGCCGTTTGTTGAGACTATTTTTTTCTCTTCAAATGGTCTTGGTACCTTTTCCAAAATCAATTGACTGTATATATACAGGTTTATTTCTGGACTCTTGATTCTGTTCCATTGAGCTATATGTCTAGCCTTATGATAATACCACATTGTCTTCATTACTGTAGTTTTGTAGTTAGTTTTAAAATTGTGAAGTTTGAGTCCTCTGATTTTGTCCTTTTTCAAGATCCTCTTCCATTAGTCACTGGCCATTCCAGTCTTCTGCGTACCCACTTAAAAACACATTTAAAAAAACACAACACATTCATTATTTTGCTACTGGACCAGGATATCAACTTTGTGTACTATAGAGTCAGCTACACATGTCTGATCTCACTGTTTCCTTTTCACCTGATGAGGCTTCATTTCTTCTCTTCTAGGATCCCCTAGATATTCCCCCCTTCAAAATGATGGACTCCATCTCTCTCCTCAATCTGGAGTTTTACACCTAATTTCTCTGTAAACCCCGGGTCCTCTTTAAGCCTCTTTAAGTCCCTGCTGACCTTTTTATTTATTTCCTATTTATTTCCCCTTCCATGTTTGGGGAAACAGAATCTTTGTTGTTGGGTTTCGAGGATGACTTTGGCTTCAGCCTTAGTTCTCCCCTTGTGACCATCCAGCCTGGTTAGGGACCCTTATCTCAGGAGCCCTCTCAAGGTGCCCAAGACCCCATCCAGCAGCTTCTACCTTCCTCATTTACCCTGATACTGGTGCTCCTCCCACAGACTGGGCACCTCTGCATCAAATCTCAATGAGCCTCTTGGGTTTTATTATAATCAGAATTGTAATTTTTACCATCACTGCTCTTGGACCTTCCCAATTCATCCACACTTGTACTGTTTCCCCAGAGATCTTTCCCAGTTAGGAAGAGTTGAAATCCATGGTTAGAACACTGATCTTCTGATGTCAAGTCCAGTGACTCTGCCTTCTTTCTTGATGGCTGTGTTTTCTCTCTGTCTCTTGAGAAGAGCATGAACACTGAATTCAGACAAATGTAGGTTTGATTCGAGGCAAGGCCCTTGCTAACTGCACAAACTTGGGGCCATTTCTTAAACCCTGGGAGCCTCAGGTTCTTCATCTGTGAAATAGAGATAGCAGGGCTGACTTTGCAGGATTAATGCTCAGATCAAATGAAATAAGGAATGGAAACTACCTAGCACAATACTTGACACAGGTGCTGGATATCTTTAAAGACCTCCAACCTCCTTGGCAATGATGTCTCCCAGTGTGTGGACTCTCCAAATTCCCGCAGAGTACTGCATTCCTTCACACATGGCCTTCAACCTGCACACCCCCCAGTTTGGTGCCAGACATCTCCATCATCCCGTCCCCCTGCACCAGCCTGGTGCTCTCAGAGTCAGCCCTGGGCTTCTGTGAGTCTCTGCTCTGAGCTGTGCTTCATCCTGCTGAGCTGGACAGTGGGGATGAGAAACACAAAGCAGAATGATAATGAAAAGAGGGGGGATGGAGTTGGGTGACTTTTATGGAACTGTTTTAAATATTTTACTGAACTTTGAATGTTTTTGAAACTTAGGGCCTGTTAGAGTTCTTATTTTCAAATGTTCCATTTCTTTTTTTTCTTTAAATTTTTTATTGTTATGTTACTCACCATACATTACATCATTAGTTTGTGATGTAGTGTTCCATGATTCATTGTTTGTGCATAACACCCAGTGCTCCACGCAGACGTGCCCTCTTTAATACCCATCACCAGGCTAACCCATCCCCCCACCCCCCTCCCCTCTAGAACCCTCAGTTTGTTTTTCAGAGTCCATCGTCTCTCATGGTTTGTTTCCGCCCCCGATTTCCCCCCCTTCATTCTTCCCCTCCTGCTATCTTCTTCTTTTTTTTTCTCTCTCTTAACATATATTGCATTATTTGTTTCAGAAGTACAGATCTGTGATTCAACAGTCTTGCACAATTCACAGCGCTCACCATAGCACATACCCTACCCAATGTCTATCACCCAGCCGCCCCCTCCCTCCCACCCCACCCCCACTCCAGCAACCCTCAGTTTGTTTCCTGAGATTAAGAATTCCTCATATCGGGGCACCTGGGTGGCTCAGATGGTTAAGCGTCTGCCTTCAGCTCAGGTCATGGTCCCAGGGTCCTGGGATCGAGTCCCGCGTCAGGCTCCCTGCTGCTCGGGAGCCTGCTTCTCCCTCTGCCTCTCTCTCCCTCTCTCTCTCTGTCTCTCATGAATGAATAAATAAATAAAATCTTTAAAAAAAAAGAATTCCTCATATCAGTGAGGTCATATGATACATGTCTTTCTCTGATTGACTTATTTCACTCAGCATAACACCCTCCACTTCCATCCACGTCGTCGCAAATGGCAAGATCTCATTCCTTTTGATGGCTGCATAATGTTCCATTGTGTATATATATACCACATCTTCTTTATCCATTCATCTGTCGATGGACATCTTGGCTCTTTCCACAGTTTGGCTATTGTGGACATTGCTGCTATAAACATCGGGGTGCACGTACCCCTTCGGATCCCTACATTTGTATCTTTGGGGTAAATACCCAGTAGTGCAATTGCTGGATCTTAGGGTAGCTCTATTTTCAACTTCTTGAGGAACCTCCGTACTATTTTCCAGAGTGGGTGCACCACTTGCATTCCCACCAACAGTGTAGGAGGGTTCCCCTTTCTCCACATCCCCGCCAACATCTGTCATTTCCTGACTTGTTAATTTTAGCCATTCTGACGGGTGTGAGGTGGTATCTCATTGAGGTTTTGACTTGGGTTTCCCTGATGCCGAGCGATGTTGAGCACTTTTTCATGTGTCTGTTGGCCATCAAATGTTCCATTTCTTGATAGGGGCAAACTAAGGACTGTGGGTGTTTTGATATTCTTCAAATATTTCTTCCACGCTGTTAAGAAGAGAAGCTGATTTGAGTGATGGGGGAGAGTGGAGGACTGCCAGGGGCAGCCGCTCTTTTGTTGCTCTGTCCATTTCACTTCTGTCCTCAAGCTTGCAGGCCACACTGAGCAAAATAAAAATGATGCCTTTAACAGGATCCGCCTACCTGAGGAAGCCTTTTGGTGACCAGCTACTGTCCCCTAAGTGTACCTCTTACTGTTGTCATGGCCCCCACCGGCCCCCTCCTCAGAAAACTTTCAACCATTTACAGATCCTCTTTGAAAGAAGTTCTGGCAAATACTATTCTCTCTCTCTCCTCTCCAGTTAGTTTTCCTTATATTTTGGCATCCTGGCAGCTTCCTGGCTAGCCTGCCCCTTAATCTGGCACCAGAAGAGACCCTGACCTTTTTAAAAAGCAAGTTCTGAAGAGCATTGTAGCTGAGGGCCCAGGGTGGGGTAGGGGATTCTGTAAGAGAAAATTGCTGAGCGTACATGCTCTCTGGACCCAGAAAGCCCTAAACTAATGGAGGTTAACTCTCACACTCCCAGGGGATAAGAAATGGAATCTTCATGTCTGTGCCTTTTGATAGTTTTTTTTTTTTTTTTAATCTCTTTGGAATATATTCTTACATTGGAGCAGTCTGGAACATACTGATAAATTCTCACCCCTATTGTAAAGTGAAGGCCAAGCTTTAATATAAAGAAAGGTTTTCTATCCATAGATGTTTTCCTCCAAATACTTAATAGAACCTTTTCTTAAATCTTATTTTTATCTACTCTGTCCTCAAGGATACACCATTCCTGTGCGTGTGTGTGTGTGTGTGTGTGTGTGTGTGTGTGTGTGTGCGTGCGTGCGTGTTTCCTTCAAAACCTACCCAGGTTAACAGAGGAACAGAAACAGCACCTTTAATGGGAATCAGAGCAGTATCTCTCCAGGATGAGGACCTTTTGTCTTGAAGGGGCTCTCAGAGCTGCACAGGATGGCTGGGAACTAGGGATGGATTAACTAATGCTGATTGTTAGAATTTGGCTTAGTTGTTATTTCTGGACCAGATGCTGTGTTCATACAAGTTTCTCATCACTTCACCCACTAAATCACTCAGTTCCTACCCTACGCAGAGTTTGGCTTTTTATAGCCATAACACTTATCAATCCCCCAAAATTATCCATGAAGATAAAAGTATAAGAGTAAGAGGTAACAGTAAAAACCTAGAGAGTATAATGTGCTCTTTTTGATTGCTTTTTCTGCTTTCAGCTCTGTGTGTAATGTCTGGCAGTAGCGAGGGTATATGAGAACTCAATTAAGTTCCAAATTAAGAAATCATAAACCAGATAATAAAATAAATGGATCGTGCTGGCAAGCTTTAAGAAAACAACAAAGTGCCTTGATAAACATCTTCTTCCCAGAGAACCATCTCCCACCTTCTGAATCACAGCCAGGGGAATCTCTTTGCTCTGAAATTTTACCATTGTCTGAAACAGTATCTGTTTAATTGGATAACCCCTTTTAGGACATAAGAATTCCTTTCTTTCTTTCTTTCTTTCTTTCTTTCTTTCTTTCTTTCTTTCTTTCTTTCTTTCTTTCTTTCTTTCTTTCTTTCTTTCCTTCTTTCCTTCCTTCTTTCTTTCTTTCTTTCCTTCTTTTTCTTTCTTTCTTTCTTTCTTTCTTTCTGTCTTTCTTTCCTTCTTTCTTTCTTTCCTTCTTTCCTTCTTTCTTTCCTTCTTTCTTTCCTTCTTTCCTTCTTTCTTTCTTTCTTTCTTTCTTTCTTTCTTTCTTTCTTTCTTTCTTTCTTTCTTTCTTTCTTTCCTTCTTTCCTTCTTTCCTTCTTTCCTTCTTTCCTTCTTTCTGTCTTTCTTTCTTTCCTTCTTTCTTTCTTTCCTTCTTTCCTTCTTTCCTTCCTTCCTTCCTTCCTTCTTTCCTTCTTTCCTTCTTTCCTTCCTTCCTTCCTTCTTTCTTTCTTTCTTTCTTTCTTTCTTTCTTTCTTTCTTTCTTTCTTTCTTTCTTTCTTTCTTTCTTCTTTTCTTTCTTTCTTTTCTTTCTTTCTTGGGATGGGGGGTAGTGGTAGAGAGAGAGGGAGAGAATTTTAAGCAGGCTCCACACCCAGCATGGAGCCCAGTGTGTGGCTTGATCTCACAACCCTGAGATCATGACCTGAGCTGAAATCAAGAGTCAGACGCTTAACCAACTGAGCCACCCAGGTGCCCCAGGACATAACATTTTCTAAAGGGGAAGGTAGAGTCTGGACAGAGCTTATTTTATTTAAAATAATCTGTGCCTTTGCTATAAGACAAGGCAAACTTCTCTGCCCTGAGGTCTTTGTCTCCTAAATACTTAAAAATTTTATTTCATTAAAGGCTGGGGGGTTTTGTTGTTGTCTGTATGTTTTTAAACAGAAATAGGGACTGAAGGTAAAAGAGAAAATATCAGCTCTGATTCCACCACTCAGAAATAACTGCCATAATTATTTGATTTTATAGATTATTTAATTTTTTAAACAAAAACTGAGATCATATTATTTATAATGTTGCTTAGCCTGTATTGCTAGGTCAACAGAGAGAGACTAAGATCATGATTTTTAGTTGCTCCAAGTACCCCCATTTAATGGATAGATCATCACATGTTTTATTAATCACCTACTGATGGCCATCTAGGTTGTCTGTAAGATATTGATATTTAAAACAATGTTTGGGCGCCTGGGTGGCTCAGTTGGTTAAGCGTCTTCCTTTGGCTCAGGTCATGATCCCCGGGTCCTGGGATCGAGCCTCATATCAGGCTTCCTGCTCAGCGGGAAGCCTGCTTCTCCCTCTCCCTCTGCCCGCCACTCCCCCTGCTGTGCTCTCTCTCTCTGTCAAATAAATAAATAAAATCTTAAAAAATAAACAAAACAATGCTTCAATAAACATCTTTAAACATATACTTTTGTGCATTGGGGATAATCATTCTTTTCCATCTTTGCTGTTCTAAAAATGTGGTATTTCTTAGTTTCTTTTTGAGCACTTTCCCAGGTCTTCTGGACATTTATATTCTACTTTTATGAGTTGTTCGTTAATGTTTTTTGATAATGACAGCTTCTCTTTAGATTTCTATAAAATTTTTATTTATGGGGTGAAGCCTGGCTCTCTTTGGACTCCTCTACCAGGCTCTGAACTCTAGCCCAGAGGTTTCTAAACAAGACAGAACATTGAAGTCAGTTTTCTGGGGAACTCTGCAGACCATGCAGCCCGGCTCCCACTCCCAGACATCGGTTTGGTGGGGATGACATGGGCCACTGCTCTGGGGACATCAGTCATCATGCGTGCTTCCATAGATGTGTGTATTTTTCCAGTTTGTTCCATTTATATTTTGTCTTGAGTTTACTCAGAGTCTATACATCTTCAATTCTGCCTTTCTAAAGATTTCATATTACATCATAAGCCATTTTCCAAACTGCCTCTTTGTTTATTAGCCATCATTTTAGGCCTACACTATACCATTTCGAGTTTGTTAGCAATAACTTATTTAAAATTTATATATATAAAGATATATATAGTTTAAAGCTTTTTCACATTTATATTTTATGAGATATTTTTAAAACTATTATAATAAACAAACAAATAAATAAAATTTTTAAAAAATGGGGCACCTGGCTGGCTCAGTTGGTTAAGTGTCCAACTCTTGATTTCGGCTCAGGTCGAGATCTTGGGGTAATGAGGTCGAGACTCGGGGTTGTGAGATCAAGCCCTGCATCCGGCTCCACACTGGGTATGCAGCCTGTTTGAGATTCTCTCCCTCTCCTTCTGCCCGTCTAAAAATAATAATAAAATAAAATAAACTGTCTATTGCATCCACTACTATGATTCCATTATAATTCCTTTGTACTATGTGTTGATATCTGGAAAAACGGATTTCCCTTTATTACTCTGCCTTTTCCAAGACTCTCCTTGCTGTTCTGGGCTATCCTTTTTCCAGATTAACATTAGAGTGATTCTTGTGCTTTGCTTTAAGGAGTAATTTAATATCTCTTTTATAACACTTTCTTGGGGCTACCTGGAGATTTCCTCCAGTGATTTGAAGAGACTCAATTTATAACCCAGGGTCTCTGATTGGAATGTGTGCTTCACCGCAGCTCAACTGTATTCTGCCTGGGCACCTGCGTGATAAGTGTCCACTCTTCTAGCCAGTAGAACTTGTCAAGAGTGGAGGAGACACCACTCGGTGTTAGCAGTACGTGACATCAGATATGGAGTGCCTTTTGATCCCTCCTTCGGGGGCTGGGCCTTGAGGGGAGCTGACCTCTGCTGCCTGATGAACACACTGGTCTGCCACAGCAACTCCAGGATGCTCTGATTTTGTATGGTCAGGCAAGAACTGGACAGTGTGTCTGTGGGAGCAAGGTTGAACTGGTTTATTTGGGGACACATTTCTGAAGACTGAGGTTCAGAGTAGTAGATTCCAATCCAGAAAATCTTTCCGCACACAAGATGCGAGTTTCCAAGTATGATTGTCTCAGTCTCCCTTCCCTGGTTAAGATTTTCAGTCCTTGTTTCGGATGGAATTCCATGGGCCTGAGACCGCACAGACATTGTCTTCACAGAAGTGGCAGAAGGTGGGGGGTAGGTAGAGGACACCAGAAGTGGCAGAAGGTGGGGGGTAGGTAGAGGACACCAGAAGTGGCGGAAGGTGGGGGGTAGGTAGAGGACACCAGAAGTGGTGGAAGGTGGGGGTAGGCAGAGCGGAGCTGAGACCCAAAAAGAGTTGGGAAGCCAAACTCTGATGACCCCAGGAGGGAAGGCCAGTGAGTCAGCAGAACCAAGAGGTCCAGAAACAGGCACAGAAGCCAGAACACCACCGGAAAGGCCACAGTCAGGGAGGGGAGAAGAGCAGGGCCAGCAGTCCTCTCCACAGGGGAGGTGCTGGACTGCTGCGCAGAGCAGGCCCCATCTTTGGCTTGGTGCATACTACTGGCAAAGGACCCGCTAATGTCCAGGACCCAAGTGAGACGGCCTGGGGATGCTCAGGGGGAATGAGCTAAAGCCACAGGTGAAAATGAAGGCCTGCTCTCTCCAAACACACTCCTACCAGTGCTGAGCCCAGTGGGCACATCCCTCCTTTGGGTCAGCTGGACACCTCCTTGGCTGGAGGAAGGTGGCATGGACTGATCTGTCAGTCCCTTCCCCTCATCCGATCAAGATTGTACCCATTTTCCCCTTATTGCAACACCGTGGCTCCCAAGCTGCTATGCCTTCTGGCTCCTCATTCTGTCCTCCTTCCTCTGCCACCCTGCATTGTACAAGGGGCTCAGGAGGGCACCCTTCCCTGTGAAGCCTCGGTTCGGTCCCTACAAATGGCAGTCTGTTTTGGAGACATTTGGAGAATGTTACATGCAGCTCTAGGTCTGCTGAGCCCTGATGTAAGGTCTGCATTTATGAGGTGCGTACCTCTTGCAACTCTTGCTGTTCCGATTCCTAAACTCCCGCACCTGGGAGGACACTCTGATCTGCCAGTCCTGGGAGAAACAGTGGGGTCTGCGTTGATAAGGGCTCCCCAAGTGACTCCGGCAGTCAGCACGTGTGGGTGTCACTAGCTCCGGGCACCACTACGTCCCCCATCAGCTGGGAGAGAGGCTCCTGGCAAGGCCCACAGAGCCTCAGATGAGAGAGCATAGCTCAGGAAGCAGGCAGTCAGCATGGGCTGTTTTTACAAATCTCTGGCAGACAGTCTTGTCTGCTTTGGCTAAAGAGGGAATGGGGAGGCAAATGAGAAATGGTCTCTCAAGTTGTCATGAATAATGTGATATGTGCTAGCTTATAAATGTGGCACTCCTACGAGCCAGTGCTGTGGATAAAGCAAGACATTTTAGATGAGTTTCTGCTTGTTTGTGTTTGTTTTTGTAGGAAGGACCAGGGCTGTGGGCCTGATAGCAATTGGTATTGGGTCTTGACTATGTCGCCTCTTCTAGAACCTTCCCATTCAGGTTTTTCCATGTTACTGTTGATACTCCTACCCTGGAGTCTTGCGTTTAGTGCCATTCATCTGGGGGACACTGCCTCATCACCGGCTGTGATGCTGGTGCCTGGGGTCCTCAGGGAGAATATTTCACTGGTGTTCAGGTTAGTCTGAGCCTGACATTGTGGCGTGGTTACTGAAGGAATGTTTCCCTAGAGAACAGCCCTGGGCAGCTGCAGGAGGTCTTCCAAAACTCACCGGCTATTATGTCTCCAGACCCCTCGTAGTTGCTCCTCACACTAGAAGCTTTGGGCTGCTCCACCTTGGTCCACAAGGGTTCCTTGGCTTGGACCAGAAGCAGGTTCCTTTGGTTCCCTTTGCCTGGTTGGTTCTAGATGGGCCTTCAGGATCAGGGAGCAAGAGTCAAGAAGGACATGTGTCTAAGGAAAAGTACTAGGGGCTGAAGAGCAGAGCTGGCCCCAGCTGCCCATTCCATTTTTTATTCCATCTGTGGGTAGGATGCCTCCCACAGTGGCAGCTCATCGCAGAAACCACCCAGGAGGGGAACTTGCTCTAGAAGGCCATCCAAAAGGACTATCATGCAAAGGCTGGGACCTCTCATGCTTTGTGAAATATGAAAAAGCCTGCCCCATCTGGCTGTGACCAGACCCTTTGGAGGCGACTGTCTGGGCTGCCCTCCCAGGTGAGGCCTGAAGGGAAAAGAGAAAGTCTTGTGCTCCTTTCAGAGGTTGGGTGGTGCCTTGACAATTGTTCCTTCAGACTGTAAATCCTCCTGGATGGCGTTCAAGGGGGACATCACTTATCCTGAAGTTGGCCATATAGAGAACAGCATTTCTCTTCCAATGTATTCCAATGTATTCTGTCTCCAGTGCAGTTATAATGTATGGTATTATACTGCATATTTAAAAATACGTTTGGCAGTAAATTTTTCAGTCTTATCACTAAAATTTTGGCCCAAATTCTCTTTCCTACTTTTTTTGTTTGTTTCTTGCTCAGTTTGAAGATTATATCAATATTTCCCCTTGGGAAAACATAAGCACATTACCTGAGAACCTTGAAATTATTTTCCAAGAACTCAGGTGCTGCTAATTTGGAAGGAACCAAAATGCATATTTGCCCCCTCTCAGATAATTAATCTCTCTAACAGACGTATGGATTTATGCAAAAAGAGTGGTAGGATATAAAAGATCATTAATCATCCTGGCATCATGATCTCATGTTGTTATGAAATAAATATGCTTACTAAATGGATCCAGATGCTATCAGATATGTGTGTCCAATGAAGACTATTTTCTCTCCTTGGCTCGGGCAATAAACACACCAGGCTTGTTTATAACACCTCTCTTCCATCCATCACCAGTGGTCCCACACATATTTTTTGAACCTCTTTCCCCACCCGCTTGGTTGCTGGTGAAAGGTGGCTGAGTGTTTTCTGATACAGATTCTAGGGAAAACCCTAAGGGAGGTAGGAGACTTTTCCCCATGACCCAGAGCTGATGGGTGATAGGGGAATGAAAATTACATGGCCAATCATCTACCAACCTGGAACCAAGAAGTTTTTCTTCATCAATCTTCTTTCCTAAAACATCGAAGTACAAATTTCCTAAAACATCGAAGTACAAATGGAAGACATTACCAGTCCCCAGAGGACATACTTGAGTCCTCGAGGACCCCCTGCAATCTGCCATATAAGGATAGAATGATAGAAAGATGAAGACATTTTCACTTATCCTCCAACACCAGGTTCTTGATGTGGGTGAACTTTCTTCCCAAGACCACCCCCAGGAGTTGGCTGCAGGACTGCAAAGCAGAGGAGCCCACTGTGAGAAAAGCTGGAGCTCATTGTGAGCTGAGGGCAGTGGTTAATTGGGATTTGAAGCCAGATACATCCCGGTTCCAATCTTGTGACTTTCAAAGATACTTTACCTCTCTTTGCCCATCTTCTTTATTTGTTAACTCTGAGTTGCTGGGAGAATTAATGAGGTTGTTATTATAAGCTGCCCAGTGCCCAGGATGCACCTACAATGTGGTAGCTATTATCACCCTATTTACAGGATTACCGCTGATGCAGAATGACGTTGTCCAGGAGAAGTTTGTGAGTGAAAGCTATTTACTCTAATGGCAGAGTGATGCTTACACGTGCCTCTAGCCACAGGGCCTCCTCTGCTGAGAAAGGCCTCCCCTCATGGCCAATTCCAAATCTATCCTAGAGTTCCCACTCACCGTCATCCCCAGTGTCCCTGGTTCTCTGGGTCCTGGAATTGGACAGGTTGCCACCACCACCATGATGACCAACGTGCATACCTTCCCGTTAACACTGGAGGAAGTATGAAGATGCCTACTTTGCCCTTTAAACAGCTATAAGATCTTGAATCCTCAAAGATAAGGATGGAGACAGAGGGAATTACATACTTATTGTTACCTTCCCTTATGGTCGGCCCCTTGCTAGGTAATTCAAATATTTTATCTCATTGTTATCCTCCTAACAACGCTGAGGAGTGTGATCACCACATCTGGGGAAACTGAGGTCACATTCAGGTCTATCTTCCTTAAAAGCCTGCACTCATTCCAACATACCTTCTGCTTCTCAGATACTTCTACTAAGAAACTAAGGTAAGCAAAGCATCGCACATGCAAGACAGTTCACAGGAGGAAGAGTCTTGAAACAAACATACTTGTGTTTTGCTGAGTATGGGTTTCCATTTCCCTGGATGAACAGTATTTCTCAATCTGGTGTTTGATCGAATGGATCTCTGAAATCCTGCTTGGAAGGGAAATCTGTGGCCAAATATAGTTGGGAATGCTGTGTGTTGTATTCCTATCTTGACAATTCATGGTGCAGATTAGGATATTAAAGGTTCTGAGAAAGTCCTGCGGTTAAAAACAACAACAAAAAATAGGTATATTTGTTTAACCCAGTGTCTTCCAAATGTATTGAAGATCTCTGTGAAACACATATTAATATCCTGTTGCACTTCTACTTCACAGATCATTCTATGGAAATAACGATATGAAGAACAAGCATAAATTTCTTAGATTTCTAAGTTGGCACTGTTTTCAAGTCTGGAAGGATATTTAGGCTCCATGCCAGAATTTTCTCTCTATGCTCTCTCCTGGTTTTGCTCTGTGGCCATCCCTCAGATCCTACTCTTGAGGAAACCACATTTCTTCTAGGCTTTGGGATAACTTTGTCTCCTTTGTTTCTTGAGGATTCTCTGGAGTTCTGGTCTGTGAACGTTGCTTTTCTCGACTGGGACCCCTTTCCCGCTAGCTGGTTATTAAGGCTAGCTGAGTAAATGTGTTCCAGTCCTCCACTCAGTCCCTAGGTTTCCATCTTGCCCCAGTTACGGCTGTGGGCTGTGGTCAGTTTCCATCTTTCCCTTGTGTGACTGAATATTATACTCAGCTTCTATACCTCTGTGATTTGCTTGTATGTTAAGTACACTGGATATGCCAGCATACTGAACCTTCAAAACTCATGTGTTAGGGATTCGCAAGACCACCCTCAGGATTGACGATTCGATAGTTGGAATCACTGGACTCAAGAAAGGTGTTGTACTCACAGTGATTGTTTATTACAGTGAGAAATTACAGATTACAGTCAGTGAAGGGAAAAGGTGCCTGGGGCAAAGTCCAGGGGAAACCAGGTGCAAGATTCCAGTTGAGTTATGCAGGGACACACCTAATTCTCCCAGCGAGAATGTGGCAACTCATGAGAAGTGTTGCCAACCTGGGAAGCACACTCAAACCTTGGTGTCCAGGGTTTTTATTGAGGTCAGTCATGGGGGCATACAGCACCTGCATGACTGACCTCAGATGCTCAGACTGCACCTCCCCACTCACCTCCCCAAGCAAAAACAGGTTTTCATCATGAAATCACATTGCTAGGATCAACTTGTGTCATCACACTGTATAGTATGTCCAAGGCCTTGGGCATATGTAAACACTCTCATTGGACAATATTCCAAGGGCTCAGGGCTTATCTTCCAAGGAGCCTGGCCAAGGGCCAGTCCTGAAGACAGGTCTTTCTCTGAAATGTACAGGGTTTGGGCATCACAGGCCTCCTGAGTTAGTCCTTTCTTAACCCTTTCCTGCCTACTAAGGTTTAAATTGCTCCTGTAAGTTGCTACTTTCTCAGAATGACTAAACTCAAGTAAAATGACAGGTACTTCACATTGATCTTTTTTTTTTTTTTTTTTTTTTCACTGCCTGAGTGCTTATTGAAATATGGCAGAGACAATTTTTGGCCTTGGTTTGAAGGTCAGGATAGCCCTGTCTCCTTTCCTTCTCTTTATTTTATTTATTTTTACAGATAAAATTCACAAAATGTAAAATTCACTCTTTTAACCATTTTACAGTATACAATTCAGTGATTTTTAGCATGCTCACAGTGTTGTATAACTATCATCACGACCTAATTCCAGAATGTTCCTGTCATCCCTAAAAGAAACCTCTTATCTCCCATTGACCCCCTCCTCCTGTCGCTGTGGATACTAATCTACCTTCTTTCTCTGGACATTTCACATAAATGGAATCATACAATAATATGTGGTGTTCTGTGACTGGCTTCTTTCACTTAGAATATTTTCAAGGTCTTCCATGTTGTAGCATGGCTCAGTTCTTTTTTTTTAATTGACAAATAACATTCCACTGTGTGGATATGCCACATTTTTATCCATTCATCTATTGATAGACATTTGGATTGGTTCCACTTTTTAGCTAACCTGAAAATACTGCTGTGAACATTCATGTACAAATTTTTATGTGAACGTGTATTTTCAATTCTCTTGGGTATGTACCTAGGAGTGGAATTGCTAAGTCATATGGTAACTCTATCATTACCTTTTTAAGGAATTCCAACTGTTTTCCATAGCAGCTGCACCATTTTACAGTCTTACCAGCATGTATGGGGTTTCTGATTTTTCCACATCCCTGCCAACCTTTGTTATTGTCAATCTTTTTCATTTCAGCCATCCTAGTGGAGGGTGAAGTGGTATCTCATTGTGATTTCATTTTGCTTTTCTTTAATAACTAATGATGTTGAATATCTTTTCATCTGCTTACTTAACATTTGTATGTCTTTTTTTGAGAAATATCTATTCAAATCCTTTGTCCATTTTAAAATTGTGTTGTGTTTTTATTGTTAAGTTGTAAGAATTCTTTATATAGTCTAGACACTTACCAGTTACATGCCTTGCAAATATTTTCTCCAATTTGTGGGTTGTCTTTTTACTTTCTTTATAGTGTCTTTTGAAACACAGAAATTTTTTATTTTGATGAAGTCCAATATGTATTTTTTTCTTTTGTTGCATGTGCATTGGGTACCATATTTAAAAATCCACTGCCTAATCCATGGTCATGAAAATTTATACCTATGTTTCCCTCTAAGATTTTCAGTTTAAATGTCTACATTCAGCACTTTGATCCATTTTGAGTTAATATTTGTAAATGGTGTGAGGAAGGGGCCAAACTTGATTCTTTTGCATTGGGATATCCCGTTGTCCCAGCACCATTTGTTGAAGAGATTATTATTCCCCCATTGAATGATTTGGTGCCTTTGTTGAAAATCAGTTGACCATAGATATATGGGTTTATTTCTCCTTCCCCCCCCCTCCTTTCTTCTTAACAAAGAGATATGCTTGACAGATGAATGGATAGCATGCAGGCCCTGCTACACTGACAATACAGAATACCCAGATAAGTCCAAATACCGATCTCCTGCTTTGCTCTCTGCTCTGTGTACACTCAGACAGACCTCCAGTATTGATGGCTCCTCACCTGTGTAGCTTGTCTTCACCCAGAATATATTTACTATTCACGTAACTCCTAAAATACAACTGTTATCAGCTTTGCGGGAGAACATTAGCTGGTAGATTGTAGAAAGATGTCAGTTCAATAACTCCAGCACCACTGTCATTTAGGGCAGTGGTTTTCAAATAGTGGTCCTTGGAGCTCTGCCCCTTTTAATCCAAATAGTTATGCTCTTAAAATTTTACCTACCTGTCTACCTAGATTTTATCATAGGAACCCAGCACTCTTGTATACCATGGGATTGGGAGAGATTCTTTAGAAACGAGTTATCACTAAATTGAAAGGATGCTTAGAACAGGGTGTGGTTGACTCCACCACAGTGTGCCAACGACTATATCCCTCTCACATTATATCAGCTCAGATTTAGTTCAGTGTTAAGAAGCAGAGATCCAAAACAAAGTGGCTTAAACAAGATGGAAGTTGATTTCTCCCTTACTTAAAAGTCCAGAGGAAGATAATCTGATGCTGGCATGCTGGCTCAGCTCCACAAAGTCTCCAAGACCTACAACCTTCCACCTCATCCCGTTCCATCCATAGAATTTGGTCCTAATTCTTAGATTCCAAGAGGCAATTAGAGTTCCAGCCATCATATTTTAATCTCAAGTGGCAAGATATTGAAGAAGAAAGGAGAGTAATGAGCAAAGCGCATAGACCTGCCTTTTTACATGTAGTTGCCACATGACACCTCCACTTATATTCCAGTGGCCAGAAAGACATCTTGTGGCCACACCTAGCTGCAAGGAAGGCCCAGAAATGTAGTCTTGGGAGGGGGCATCCATAATCTCATCTAGAATTTCTATTATCATGAAAAATCATGGGTTTTGGGAGACATCCAACATTCTCTGTCACACCCATGATTTGAATAACTCCTAGAATCCAGCCTCTTCCAAGAAATTGTTTGAACTGATTAGAAAAGTACTGTGCTCTTACCCTTCTTAGTCTGATCCAGGGATTTCCTGATTTGCTTTCTAACTGGCCACTTGGCCCTGCTTTCTATCTTCACACATCTGTTTTCGAGACTTCTAATGATGCACCTTGCATCATGTGTTGAAGTCATGTTTCTCTTTTATGCATGTGTGTAATATAATAAAATGTTTCCTTCTCAGTAAATGGCATTACTGCCTACCCAGTTGCTCAAGCCAAACCGTTGGGAGTCAACACTTGAGAGTCTTAAGGCCAGTCTTCCTCTCATTGCTCCTGTTCAATCCATTCACAAGTCCTACCTTCTCTACTTCCCACATACATCCTGTATCTGGCCTCTTCTTTCCACCTCTGTGCATCCACCCTGGTGCACACCACCACCAGTGCTTGTCAGGGCTGCTGCAAATACCCTCCCAAGTGGCCTTCTTTCTCTCACCTCCAACAGCTCCTCCCCACAGTCCATACTCCATACAGCACGGCAGGCAGTTACTGTTTGTTAGGCTGCCCTGCTTCAGATTCTCCCTGGCCTTCCTGTGTGCTTAGGAGAAAATTCAGAATTCTTTTTGGGCAGAATGTTTCCCCCTGAAATTCATATGTTGAAGCCCTAACTCCCACGAGCTCAGAATACGACTGTATTTAGAGATAGGGCCTTTCAAGAGGTGAAATTAAGATGAGGCCTTCAGGGATGGGCCCAGATCCAGTCTGAGTGGCGTCCTGATAAGAGATTAGGACACGTGGAAAGCAATACAAGGGACGAGTATGCACAGAGAGACAGTCCTGTGAAGTAGCCTCTAAAGGGTGGCCATTGGCAAGCCAAGGAAAGAAGCCTCAGAGGAAACCAACCCTGCCAGTATCTTGATCTTGGACTTCCGGGCGCCAGAACCATGAGAAATAAATTTCTGGTGTTTCAGCCCCCTAGTCTGTGGTATTTGTATGGCAGCCCCAGCACACTAATATAACCTCCTATGCACACCTGATCGATGCCTCTGGCTTCATACCCCTTCTCCCTCTCTCACTCTACTCCAGCTACACTGGTGTCTTTCTGCATTCCTCTGGCAGGACCTTTGCACATGCTGCTTATACTCCTTGGAATGATCTGGCCTCCAGATCTTCCTAGGGTTCCATCTGTGTCATTCAGGTCTCACTTCAAGTCACCTCCTTTCAGTCGCCTTCACAATCATACCCCACCACCCTCTAATGCATCACCCTGTTTATTTCCTTCAGAGCATTTGCAACTGTCTGAAATTCATAGAGTTTGTTTATTTATTTGCTGGAATGAAAGCCCCATGGGAGCAGGCACTTCCTCTACCTTGTTCACTGCCATATCTCCACCAGCTAGAACAATGACTGGCACATAATGGGGCTCGATAAATATTCATTGGAATGAATAAGTAGATACTTATTCATTCATTGGAATGAATAAGTATCATTACTTATTCATTCCAATGAATAAATATTCATTGGAATGAATAAGTAATGATAAAATTAGTTTTAATAAATGAATAATTTACAAATTTTAAAAACATCGCCTTGAGGGAAGGAACAAGTCCACCTCTTGCGGTAGTTTCTTAGGAGAATCGTGTCATTTTTGACTTCTGTTTTGTCATACTTAGCCTTGCCCCCAAACAACTGACCTCTTGGTTGTGGTGTGTATACTCCCCTCCATCTCGGCAGATTCGTACTGACACCAGCCCTCTGAGGCTTTGATGCCTCACGACCATCTCTTTAGCTGAAATTTCTCTGTTAGAACAAGGACTCAGGTAGTGAGAAAAAACATAGCACAGGTTTCTACTAACAAAAGCAAATGAAATCTATCATTTAAATGAGCTCTGATGGAAGTATTGAATCACTATATTGCATACCTCATGCTAGTATAATGCTATATGTTAACAGAAATTAAAATAAAAAAAAACTTAAGAAAATAAATTAGCTCTAAATGTCCTAATACAGGTGATGAGGCATATAGAGGCTTTTTTACTGGGGGATTATTTTGTCTTGAGGGGCTTTGAATACAAACTTGCTGAAAGTCCCATGCTTTACCCAGTCTTTAGAGACTATTGACCCTAAAAATGTTTCTGGGTGAGTTAGAAAGTATCGCTTTAGTCATATGATCATAGCTCTTTTTAAAGGTTTGGAAACAGTCATGATTTATTGAGAAAGATTGAATGTTTCCCTTTGGGTTGGGAGCAGGGAGGTCTTGTTTATTGTTTGTAAGTGTGTTTGTTTGTTTTGAACAGGGGATTTAGTTTTAGATGTACTTAATTGGAAGTAAAGTTGGGATATTAAAGAAGAACTATTGAGCAGAAGTTGGAAATGTGAGAATGAAAAGCAGGGTAGAGGCCAGGAATGGCAACAGGGATAAATTACTGCATGAGCAGAATCAGGTGGTATGTGGCTTCAGTCCTAGCCAAGAGCCTGTCTTGGAACCAGATTCCCATACAGGCTGAATGTCAGACCTGAGAATTTTAGAAACATACCGGTAGGATTTACCCATAAATGCCTACCTTTGTTCTTTTTGTTCTGTACCACTAAGGATGATTTCTGCCTAGTATTGAAAACTATTGGTTTGTCCCCAGAGAGTTTTATCCCCATTTCCAGACCAGTCCCTGCTTGAAAATGACCTTTGGGTCTACAGAAAAAGAATAACATGAAATCAACGTGAAAGTTACCTTTCCCTTGTTTGAATTCTGTTAACGCTACTTTAATCACAACTATTTGATGACACTCTAGCTAAAGGAATCCAACCTCTCTACAAGTAAGAGATACTGAAACATTGTGGGATATGTTCAAAACAACTTTGATTTTGAAATTTCACATCTAAGTTTCATTTCTAAGTTGGATATCTTTGTACTTTTCCAGCACCACATTTCTGTTCTTTGGGAAATTTAGGCTACTGTGTCCTTATGAAAAATGTTCAGAGCAGGAATCATGAATAATGTGATACCCATCCATTACATTGTACACTTTCAAGATGGTGCCATATTTTGGGTGATCATGCTGGAACGCTTGTTATCCCTGAATAAGTTTTCCAAGAAAGGATTGTATTGAAATACATGATTAAATATTTACATGGTTGGTTCTGATTGATTGGCTGATATTTAGTTACATCAAAGCTTACGGAGTATCTTGCAACACATCTTCACTTCGCTATTTGAACAATTACTGTTTAAAGGTTCTTTTTGTTAATAACCCCAGAATTTGTATTATGGCCTTTTGATAGATTTTTAAGAGTAAAGGACAAGATGCACAGGAAGGAGAGGTATTTCGAGAGCCTATTGAAAATTTCTGGGCTGAATTATCTTTTTTATGGTACCAGGGTGAAGAATAAGTAGAATTAAGACCATAAGAAAGCCTTTCTTTAACACGTTGGCTAACAGAAATTAGCTACTTTACACTACTTGAGCAGCGATGATCCTATGTAGCTGTTGAAGGAGAAATCCGAGGTGCTTGTTGATTCTTGTGCCGACTAATTTGTGCCAGCATCTTTTTGGTTTGTTGAGTCAGGTTTCTGCCAGGTTTGCATATGTAACCCAAAAGTGTCATATGCTTTGCTGGGCTAAGTGATGGTACTGTGTAATGGTCACTCACACTCCCTTGTGAGCCCAGCTTTTTCTGTGTGGACCATCTTCTTTCTCTCCAGTTGCCCTAAGTTTGTAGTCCGTGTGCTAAACTTGAACAATATAGCAATGTCAAAATAGGAGAGAGGGAGACCGAGTAGCCACTCTGACAGCACCCCTAAAAAGAGGAGACTTGTTGAACCCAACATTACAGAGCCTGGTTCTCCCCTGTGGAAGCAGATGTTACATGTTAGTGACTTGGATTACATGAGCTCTAAATTATTAAGAGTAGTTAAATGCAACTGCCAGGTGACCTAAAGACAGAGAAGTTAGTCCCCACATTCTTCTCCCTGGAGGAATACGTGTAGGGGAAGCCAGTTATTATTCTGGTTGAAGAGCAGTTATCCTAATATGATGTAATGAACATGAGCTGTTTTGCTGGACAAGGATAACTTAAAAATAAGTTGGCAATTCAGCCCTACCATTTACAGTGTGAAGCTTTTGTGATCTTAAATTCACAGAACCTCAGTTTTCTTATTTACAAAATAGGGTGGCAGTCATTCATTCTACTGAATTGTACTGAGGATTACCTGACATAATACGTAAGTGCCAAGCACCAGGGTAGTTGCTGATATTACAGTATTTTTATTAAAAAGTCATTTGACCATGGAATTTGAGCAGAGGCACCCTATGAGGGCTTAATGCTTTGGAGTCTGATGTTTCTTGTTTCATGATCAGAAAGCCTGTGTCCAAAAAATAGACACTCATCCGATTTGCCAGGACATGCTCTCCCTAGGGTGCAGCTGGAGGTCATTCATATTTCAAGGCCTCCCCTTCCTGAGACTCCAGGCGGACAGCCCCCTTCTACGGATGCAGTCCTTCTGTGAATTGCTTTTCAAAGATCACCTTCAAAAATAAATTTGGCCAGGTCTTACTTACCTGTTCTGACAGACTTTCTGCCTTCAGGGTGAATTATGATTGATGCAGTCTTACTCAGTTTTTTTTTTTGTTTTTTGTTTTTTGCATTGGTTGTACCAATTTATGCTTAGGGCTTTACTCACAGTACTAAAAATAGTAATTATCATATCCATCGTTCATTAAGCAATTATGACATGTCTGCATTGTGCAAAGTGCTTTACATGGATTATCTCATTTAATTCTCAAAACAAACCTATGAGGTAGATATTCTCTTTATTCTCAGAGTGAGACCAAGGGGCGTAGAGGGCTGGAGCAACCCCTGGTAAATATCAGAGCTGGTGTTATTGCAAACCTATACTGCCCCCATGTTTAGGGGACACGGTTTTCTTTGCCTTATAATTTGGTAGCTGCTTTTAAAAGGTTTATCCAATGATTTGGGCTTTTTTATACTCTCATATTATTGTTATTCAAATTAGAGAACTTTAAATGTAGAGAAAAGTACAGAAAATAATACATCATGGCGTACTCACCACTAATATTTACTGCGTGCTTGCATTTTCCTGTATTTAACACAAATTTTTTAAAGATACAGAGGTAACTAAACCTGCCTCATCATTTCTTCATATTCTCTAATCCCCTCAGCAGAAACTACTATACTGCAGGCCAGGAGTATTTTTCTCTGCATGTTTTTATGGTTTATGACTTGTGTACATCCCTAAACAATGTATGGGGTATTTGTTCCATGTTTTTTAAAAATGATGTCATGTTGTATGTTATCTTTTGTGACTTTCAGTTGAAATTTGTCTTTGTCGATATATGCAAACCTAATTCACTCCTATGGTATATATTCTAGTGTGTAAGCACTTCACAGTTTATCTCTTCCCACACTGAACGGGCGTGTGTGCTGTGTTCATTTATTAGCCCCTGTGGACAGTGCCTCCTTACACACACACATGAATTGGGCACACACTAATCTTTGGTCAGTTATGTGTGTGACAAATAATGCCTTCTAAACCAGGGGTCAGCAAGCTCTTTTTGCACAGGGCCAGATAGTGCTAGGCGGGGTGGCCCACAGAGTCTCTGGCGCAACTATCCGACTCTGTCCTGAGAGTGTGAGAGCCGCCATAGACAGCCAATGGACAAATAAGCTCGGCTGTCTTCCGGTAACACTGCATGCACAAAAAACAGGCAGAGGGCCAGATTATGGCCCAGGGGCTACAGTCAACTGGCCCCTGCTCTAGATTATTGCTTATCTTTTTGTTTATAAAGGCTTTTGTTATACTGAGCTCTTTATTTGAATGTAATCAGTTTTCTTCGGGTCTTTTCCTGTTTGGTTGTGCTTTTGTGCCCTGTTCAAGATACTCTTCCCTACTGCTCGTATTGAAGACTTTGTTCTAGTTATACCTCTAAAAGCTCTAAAGTTTTGCCTTTTACATTTAAGTTTTCAGTCAGCCTGGAATGTATTTTTGTGCAATGTGAACTCCGAATCCGTTTTTAATTTTCCTCTTCTGGGTCACTTGTCCTAGCCACTGATTAAATGGTCCATCTTCCTCCACTGATTTGTCAAATTGCCTCCTCTGCTTATACCCATTTGTGTAGATATAACCCTTGTTAAGTTCTGCGGAAACAACACTAAGCTGCTGCCTATTGGTTGCTCTTTACATGAAGAATTAAGCCCAGCTTGAGGCCTCTCAGTTGGGCAAAATTTAAATACTCCTGTTGAGAGATACTTCCTAAGGATCCCTGCCCAAGAAACAGGGTATAATTAGTAACTTAATCTCATGACTGAATGCTATCACAAACAACCCCCAGATCTCAGTGGCTTACCCCAATCAGGATGTATTTCTCACTCACATCACAGACCAGGGTGAGTAGGTAGTGGGTAGGTGGGATCGCTCAGTTCCACAAAGTCATTCAAGGACTTTAGCTCCTTCCACCTTATGGATTCACTATCACTTAGTGCCTCGGGGACCTTCAGTGGGCCCTCTGCCATAGGGCTGTTCATGATGGAAGAGAGAAAGCATATGGGGTTTGGTGGGAGGTTTCATCTGCAAGGTCTGGAGGTAGTGTACATGGCTTCTACCTGCATTTCTTTGGCCAGAACTCAGTCATGTGGCTGCACCAACTATGAGAGGTCCCGGAAAATTTAGTCCAGCTAGAAGAGGAAATGGGTTAGGTGAACAACAGGTGAATATAGGTACCCCTTCATTCAGACCCAGATAGGATTCATAGTAAGAGCAGGACGATATTTATTGTACTCCTCCATCTCCCTAGCAACGGAAACAGTGCCTGACTTATGGTAACGGTTTAATGAAAAGGAAGGAAGGAAGGAAGGAAGGAAGGAAGGAAGGAAGGAAGGAAGGAAGGAAGGAAGGAAGTAGGGGAGAGTGGGGGGCGGGGGAAGGAGAGTGTGAAGGTAGATTGACAGGAGAGTGAATGAATGAATAAGGAAGCCCAACAGGTTACTGAGGTGATTGTTCCAGACTTTTGCAGAGTCTGTCGGTCAAACACAGGTCTACCTTTATGAGGGCAAGTGATAGAGAACTGTGACCCTGCAGGGCCTGGGTATCATTTGCTCTTTAAATGTATCACACCCCAGTCTCAACCCATTGCAGGTAGGGCTGGAGGCTCACCCTGCTTCTAGGCTTGGTTCCCAGGGGCTGAAGGACTGAATAGGAAGGAACCTTCAGTTCCAGCTGCCAAGCAGAGTGGGGCTCCCTGGATCTAGGGCATCTCCTGGGTCCCCAGTGAGCCACAGGAATGGGCTGGAAGTCTTACATTCAAAGCCTCTCAGTGGAGTTCTAAGAAGACAGTGTAGTGTAATGGATGATAGGACCAGAATCTGAGGAGTCTCAGCTAAAACCTTTTTTTCTGCCTCTTCTGGGAGAGCCCATGCTGGAAAAATACCCAAAGTATTGTACTTTATAGTTATCAGTGGGACCTAATAAACCATTGCCAATCTGACATTTATATTTTCATGCAACCCACAATGAGCCATGGGAACTGCCTTCCAAGGCCCCTTCGAAAGTGCTGGCAGAACCCAAGGTTTTTTAAAAGATTGGGTGGGATATAAATGTTTGGACAGATTAGATTACCTAAGCGTTTGCTGTGTATAAGAATAGTCTGATTAAATGGCACAAGTTTAGTTCTCAGGCTTGGGTATGAGTGTCTAAAGCAGCTGCTCCGGAAGTGACTAGCTCTCTAGCCTCTTCATCTCGGAAGCAGACTTGTGGTCCAGAGAATTAGAAGTGAGGTGGAGCTACGGAGGGAAAAAGGGTGTTTGTCTTCTGTGAACCCATTTCTGTGTACATATGATGGAAGTTGGGAGAAGGTGATAAAATGTGGCCGTTGGAAAACTTGCTTTTCCTGAAGATTCCAAGGGAGAGGTTGCGAAAGGGGGCAGCCGAATAGTTGAGGACTAGGGATGATCTGGTTTCAAGTCCTGGACCCACCACTTAGCACTGACATTTGACAAATTGCTCAACCTCTTCGAGCTATCTTTTCCTCCTCTGTATACATGGGGGAAACCATAGTGCCTACCTTCATAGGGTTCTTGTGGTGTTAAATGAGATCGGCCACCTCACATGCATGATGACCCAAATGCCTGATATGTCCCAAAGTCCTTCCTGAAATTTCCAGGAAATACTTTTACCTTAATTCCAGAGTAAAGCCACTCTTTCTTAAAGCATTTAAGAAAAGAGAACATTGTTTCTTCCTCAGTATTTTCCTTTGTCCTGGTTCCAGAGTGCCCAGTTGGGGGTGGTACCCCATTAGAAATCAGTTAGGGTGGCTGTGAATATGAGTTTTGCTAGGCTATTAATGAAAGCTTGTTTTGTCAACAAATGACAAACATGATCAAATAAAAGTGAGCAAATTCTTTATTACAGGACTTCTTAGATCTTTTACTGTACTAATGTGGATTATAGATTTTTAAGAGGATGGTATAGTAAGTAGACTTTACCAAAAGGGTCACAGAACCTCTTTTAAATTTGGAGGGTTTTTTCACAGAGTTCTTTTGGTGCTGACATTCTTGAGAAAGTGCTCTGGGAAATGCTGACTCAGGGATTCATGTTTGCTGAGCTCAAAATTGACTGGGTCACCCCTAGATGAACTCCCAGTTTCTCGAAGTTGGCCTTTGAATGAATCGCCTTCCCACATCAGTGTGAACTGCGTAAGGGTCATTCTTCTGTCACTCATAATAACCACATCACAGTCTAATGAGATAATTCCATAATGCCTTACATTTGGTGTAAGATTTGAGTTCATAAACACTTTTGTATATTTGGAATGTACTAAAGACCATCAGTTATCCCAGACTGGAACCTCTAAATTATTTTTGAGTGTCTGTATTGTAGCAAATCCCCTTCTCCCAAGCTCTTCCCTTTTCCTCTTTCCATGGGGGAGCCACCTTCTAGCAAAGGGGACTCTCCTTTGCAGTCCCAATTACTCCCCTTCCCAAAGGTCCCTAATATAATAAGCTTTAAAATAGGGGTTCCTGGGTGGCTCAGTTGGTTGAGCGTCTCCCTTTGGCTAAGGTTATGATCCCGGAGTCCCCGGTTCAAGCTCCGTGTAGGCTCCCTGCTCAGTGGGGAGTCTGCTTCTCCCTCTCCCTCTGCCCCTCCCCCCCTGCTCCTTCTCCCTCGCTCTCAAATAACTAAATAAAATCTTAAAATAATAAAATAAAATAGATCAGCTTACGTTTCTGGCCTTTTAACAGAATACCTTCCATCTTGGATTGGTAAAGAGACAGTACATAAAAGAGAAGATCTGAGGAGGCAGGAAACCTGTTCCTGGAATATCATTAAATGTTTTGTTCCACAACATAGCTTACACCGGGTTTTCAGAAAGTATGAGACTACTCACTTCCGGCAGAGTAGCTCGCCCTTGACTTTAGGTGAAAACAGAAACCTTATTACATGACACTGAATCATAGAGTGAGAAAGTCGTGCTTTCTAGTTCTCTTTCAACCCCAGGTTACATCTTCTTTTAACATCAAGAAACATGCCTCAGGGCGCCTGGGTGGCTCGGATGGTTAAGCATCTGCCTTCGGCTCAGGTCATGATTCCAGGGTCCTGGGATCGAGCCCCGCATCGGGCTCCCTGCTCAGCGGGGAGCGTGCTTCCCCCTCTCCCTCTGCCTCCCACACTGCTCATGCTCTCTCTCTCTCTCTCTGTATCTCTGTGTCTCAAATGAATAAATAAAATCTTAAAAAAAAAAAAAAGAAAAGAAAAATGGCTCAGTTGGTACCAGTTATGCCTTTAACAATTCTCAAACTGGGCCAGCCTTCGGTAGTGCCTTGCTAGAATTTAATAACTCTGCTGGTTTTCTTTTGTATTTATTCTACTCTGACCTCTCCTTGATGGAAAGTGCTGTAGGTTTTCCATCTACCAGGGTAAGATAAAATTTTTCTTGAGAATAAATTTTAAAAATTTTGAACATATAGAAGTCCGTGTGATGGCAGAAAATGGTGAAGATTGGAGCTGCTGTCATAACAGTTGCCATGTCACCTTCCAAATTTGGCCCCAAATATAGGATGCGTCATTTCACAGATGGGTAAACAGACTCGGAGCTGTGAAATGGCTTTGACTCAGTTATTTGGCTAAGATGGCCAGAGCTGGAACCAAGATCTTCTGAATTCCCATGAATACTCATTAAAACCTCTATATTGGCACTTTGTACTAAGACGGAAGCTTAAAGTAGTCTCTTACAATAGTTTTTCCTCTCCTCACCATATTTTGTAATCATATTCCAAAAATAGATTAGAACTAAATAAAGTATTAAAATATTAAAAGCAGCTATGAAGGTAAAAGCACTGAAATAAATGTAATTGCATTCTTAAGATGGTTTAAAATCAGATGATGATTCCTAAGTGAAAATATTTAACCAAAAAACAGCTGAAACAACTTAAGACCTGTTAAAGCAACAAATGGGCAAATGTGAGCAAAGTTGAAAAGAATCTTAAAATATTATAGTCAATTTAATATGGGCAAAAAAAATTACTTTCTTAAAACCCTGGAAAGTAGCTAAAAAAATTCAAGCCAGAGTCAAGAATTGCAAATGTGAATAACAATCAAAACCCGTTAGAACAAAAGGGCCAATTTAGAACTGAGTAAAATGATAGCATAGATTTCTGTTTTGGCTTTTAATGTGGGTCAGATTAAGTTGAAATCAAGCTTGGAGTATATTAAAATGCACCTACTAATGGTTTTTATTTTTTTTAAGATTTTATTTATTTATTTGTCAGAGAGATCGAGAGAGAGAGAGAACAAGCAGGGCGAGTGGCAGGCAGAGGGAGAAGCACTGTGGGGCTCGATCCCAGCACCCTGGGATCATGACCTGAGCCGAAGGCAGACGCTTAACTGACTGAGCCACCCGGTGTCCCTACTAATGGTTTTTAAAAATCCACTTCAAGTCAGGTCAAGCAGTGTTGTGGAATTCTGCCTGGAAGTCATGGGTGACTTTTTAGGAAGTTGGAGGGGTTGTACCCCTAGTCTGCCTGATTTCTACCTATTGACTCACTTGCTGGGAGAGAGGGTTTCCATGAGGTAAAGAGACCCAGAGGCTGAGATTGTATGTGGGCTGACAAACTCAGGGCCTGCTGGAGAATATTTGGTCATCAGAACCATCCAGGAAAAAGTGAGGAAGTTTAGTGCAGGGAACAGACCAGAATAACTTATTAAGACCGATGAATCATTGTTATTTCCTCTTGTTTTAAAACTTGCAACCCTGTCTGTTTCGGGGGTACTGGGGTAGAATTCTAAAAACACAAATGTATTAGTTATCTATCGATGCGTAATGAATTATCCCCAAGCTTAGTGGCTTCTGACAAAAGTTCTTTGGGTCAGGAGTTCATCAGTGCTTGGCCAACTGTTTCTGGTTGGTGTCGCTCATGCGGTGTTGAGAGTCTGAAGTTGGCTGGGGCTGCAGTCATCTGAAGGCTTGACCGGGGCTGGGGGATAAACGTCCAAAGTAGCTCACTCACAGGGCTGGCAGGTCGGTGCTGGCTGCTGTCAGTTCCTCTGCATGGAGGCCTCTCCACAGGGCTGCTAAGTATTTTGCTCACTTGGTTGCTGGCTTTCCTCAAAGCAGGCAGTCGAAGAGGCAACGTGGAAGGTGCAACACCCATAATGTCCTCATCTGAGAAGGCATAAACTGTTACCTTTGTCATTCTCTGTCGGTTACGCAGACAAGTCCTGATGCAGTGTGTGGGGAGACTGCACAAAGGTGCAAACAGGAGGAGGAACTGGTCATGGGGGCCATTGGAGAGGCTGTGTACCACAACAAAGAATTAAAGGTCACAAAGAGAGCAGAGAAACCCCATGTTTGCTCTCTCCAGCTGCGCAGGAGGCGGAGGTCTATGAGATAGACAAATGGTGGCAGCTTGGAAAAGGGGAAAGAACCAACTAAATCCCAGTGAGGACGGTTGGAAAGAAGACAGGATTATTCAGACACCCATCGAGGAGCTGAGGGGGAGCATAGCAGGAGAGGGGTGGGAAGTGGGGCACTTAGAATAGTCTGTTCAGTTCTCAGATTCCCTGAAAACTGGCTGCAGGGCTTTGGGCTGGTTTGGGTCCCAGGTAGGTCATCTTGTGCTGAAAGCTTTGGGCTTTTGATGCCATGGCGGATCCTTACAGTTAAGTTGTATGAGTCCCCAGGTGGTAAGAGAAAAGCTTGTTGGTAGGAAGAAAGATTGAGGATGAAGCAGTAAATATCAAGGGCTCTGCTGTTCCCTCTGGTTTAGCTCAAGACGAACAATAATCTGATTCCTAGAAACACACGTAGAGCCCTTTTTCTTGTAAGGAATATATTTTTGATAGGAACTTAAAAAAATGCAGGTAAGTAAGAAGGTCGAAGTAATCTGTAATCTCACTACTCAAAGAAAATTATGGTTTCTGTTTTTCCCAGTGACAGTATGTATCTCAGTATCCCTGTGTGTATGTGTATTGGCTTTGTGTGTACGTGTTTTTACCAAGGCAGTGTCATGCCTCTGAAGCCTACTTTTCTCATGTAATACTCATGTTTAATGTATCATGGTTTCTCACGTTTAATGTTGATCCCTGTCATGGATGATTCTACTACAGAAGTGTTTCTCAACCAGCATGAAGTTTTAATACCACAGACACACTGTATATCTGTTTATATATTGTCTTCCTTTGGAAGGAGCAAATAATTATATAACATCTAAGGTTTTTTTTTTTTAACCTCCAAAGAACAAATGTTTGCCTCCTTTGACACTGCATGTATTGTAGCAACATTTTCTATAGCTTTATGGTGTTTCATTATATGAGTGTATAATAATTTATATAAAACCCCTCAATACTGAAAATGTTTTACTTGTTCTGTACAATGTTGCAACAAACTCCTCACACATGTTCAGGTATCATTTCTCTCATGCAGAGGAATCAGACTTTTATCCATAACCTCCAGTCTGATTCTGATCTCCCCCTTCCCTTTTGATTTCAACACTGTGAGTTTTCTCTCTATTCTCCAGTTCAGTAGTGCATGAGTGCCTACCTGGTGCCACCCAGTCCTGAGTCTGACACTGGTAATAGAGAGATGACTGAGAAGCCCATTTTATCTGTCCAGAGCCCATGCCCACTGGAAGGAAGCAAGCAAACGTGAGGATAAAAAGGAGGCAGGGAGGGCGCCTGGGCGGCTCAGTCGGTTAAGCGACTGCCTTCGGCTCAGGTCATGATCCTGGAGTCCCGGGATCGAGTCCTGCATCGGGCTCCCTGCTCAGCAGGGGGTCTGCTTCTCCCTCTGACCCTCCCCTCTGTCATGCTCTCTCTATCTCATTCTCTCTCTCAAATAAATAAATAAAATCTTTTAAAAAGGAAAGGAGGCAGGGAACTTAGGTGCCCAGAGAAGTCCTCAGAATGGGCCAAGGCGTTCAAACATGAGTTATGCCATAGCTCCAGTCCTCCTTGGAACTCAGGTCAGGGCATAAGATCACATGATTTGTGATTGTTGCAAACCTCAATTTCCACATCAGTAAAATGGGCTAGCAATACTGGCTGCACAGGGATTTTTTTTTTAAACCTTCTGCAGTTGGGGCTCAGCTGCTGAAATGACAAGCCCAGAGCAGAGGGAAGCCAGAGGAAATGCAAATTAGAGCCAGTATGATTCCTGAGTATGACCTTAATTAAACAAAAAACTCCCTAGAAATTCTGGATAGTTTGTCCAGAGGGACATTGTGAGTTTATGATGACATCAAAGCCAGAAAGAAATAAAGATTTTTTTTTGTTTTTCCATGAAAATAAAGATTTTCCCTGGGAACCTTTTCCCTCTAACTCCTGAGTAATTCTAATGATATGCATGTAAAATACATTATGGCAAATCCTCTAACAATTTCCGCCTCTGTAATAAATGTTGCATTCTAGTAGAGCAAGAACATCTGCTTAATAATTTCATGTAACTGCTTTGCAGAGCTGCCAGGGGTAGAATTTGGTCAGTTGGGTATAGCATGAAGTGGATGGCGTGGGAGAAGAAATGACACAGTTTGAACCCAGATTCAACCACTGTTGTGACCCAGGGCAAGTGATTTAACTTCTCCAAGCCTCAGTTTCCACATCCACAAAGTGGGGATAAAAATGACATTCATATACCATACAGGGTTGTTGTGAGGAGTCAGTGAGTCACTATATGTCAAGGGTTTAATATTAATACCTGCTCCAGAGCCAGTTTCTGGTCCAGAGCAAACACTCAAAAAATTGTAGTTGATGATGGTAGTGGGAGTGATGTTGATGGTGGTAGTAGTGGTGATGGTGGTGGTGGTGGTGGTGATGATGGTGGTGGTGATGATGATGGTGGTGGTGGTGGTGGTGGTGATGATGATGGTGGTGGTGGTGATGATGATGGTGGTAATGATGGTGGTGGTGGTGGTGATAATGATGATAGTGGTGGTGGTGATGGTGGTGATGGTGGTGATGATGGTGGTGGTGGTGATGATGATGGCGGTGGTGATGATGATGGTGGTGGTGATGGTAATGATGATGGTGGTGGTGGTGATGATGATGGTGGTGGTGATGATAATGGTGGTGGTGATGATGATGGTGGTGGTGGTGATGATGATGGTGGTAATGATGGTGGTGGTGATAATGATGATAGTGGTGGTGGTGATGGTGGTGATGGTGGTGATGATGGTGGTGGTGGTGATGATGATGGCGGTGGTGATGATGATGGTGGTGGTGATGGTAATGATGGTGTGGTGGTGGTGATGATGATGGTGGTGGTGATGATAATGATGGTGATGATGATGATGGTGATGGTGGTGGTGGTGATGGTGGTGGTGGTAGTGATGATGATGGTGGTGATGGTGGTGGTGGTGATGATGGTGGTGATGGTGGTGGTGGTGGTGATGCTGCTGATGGTGGTGATGATGATGTTGTAGTGGTAGTGGTGGTAATAGTGACAGTGATGATGGTGGTGGTGTGATGGTTATGATTAAAAAGTGAAAACTATATTGCTACTATGAATCAGGAGTGTTTTTCTGGTATTGCAGCTCTAGCTGAGATGCAGGGACAAGGGAAAAGTCTAGCAATTTCCTTTTGGACAGCATGAAACTTCTTCGGCAATGGGAAAGCATAGAGGGAGGAGAGGGGTGGGAGGCCGACAGACCGAGAGCAGCATTTTGCCCCGACCCTCATTGACTCTGTGATGTGTAGTCTCTGTGATCCTCAGCTGTCCCCCGTGAAATGGGAGCAGGACATTCCCTCAGATTGCAGTGCTGGTTGAGGAGCTAGTATGTGTGAAAGCAGCTGGTGGTGGGCAGGCCCAGTAGACGTTGGTTGTGTTCATGAAAGGGATATTCAGTTAACAACTTGAACACTCCTATGGACCACTCTTTTTATTGCATTTCCTCCCTTTGTTTATGGTGGCCTTTTATTCCTCCTGTGAAATGCATGAATTCCCATGCTTGTGGAGGGGCTCACAGTGTCCAGCCACCCACCATTGTTTCAGGCAGCTCCTGCCAGTCCAGATCTTAGCCTTCCTCCACCAGGTTCTGGTCACCTCCATCAGGAAGCCCTCCCTGACTGATCTGACCCACCTAGAGCTCACTTTCTTGGGACTTTACAAATCATGCAATTTATAAATCAATTCACTCATGCTTTACTGTGCTAAGTATGTATATTTATTTTATACATAAATGTGTTTGTTTTGTCTCCCTAATAAATTAGAGTTCTGTGAAGTCAAGAGTTCTGTTATATTTATTTTTTGAATGTCATCTGCTTTCTCTTACCCCAAATCCCAACATCCCCCTGCAATCCTTTATAATGTAGTACTGAACATATAATGGGCATTCAATAAATAAAGCCATATTTGGATTCCCTTTTTATAAATTCTTTTTGTCTTGCTGCCTTTTCTTCACCTCACTCCCCATATCATGTGCCTTAAAATATACACAAAGACAACCTTTTATGTTTATATATTTAGTGACCTGCTTGTGAAAATAAATGTGTTACCATGTGGGGCCTGGGACACCTGATACCATTTGAGCCTCAGAATATATTAATTAATTTAGCTGTGTCTGTGAGAGAATACTGCTTTCTCAATATAAACAAACATACTGTAGTGAATACAGTCTGTAGTTACTAAAATGAGGAATGGGACAAAAAAGGTAAAGCTACTCTCTTAACTGCCTCGCTGATTGGCCGTGTGTCCTTCTCCCCGAACCCTGATATGATCTGACTCTGAAAACATTGAGGACTCTGGCTCAGTGGAGAGGCCTCGGTTCCAGGGCTGCATTCTGCCGTGCAGTCCACTGCGACCCCTCTGCTATCAGCAGGCTCTGCAGCTCTTTCTGGTTTAGGCATCTCCTTCCTATCTCTTTTTAATTCAGTCTTCAATCATACAGTCTCACCCTCTGTGTGAATGATAGTGGCCATTTGCGCATTTCAGGCTGCCTTTTATTTCAGCCCAGGCCTTTATCTGATTCTCCTAAAAGACATCATTGGCCACATACCCTGGCTGGGAAGAAGGGAAAAGGTCAGCCTCGCTTCCTTTCACTCGTGGCTGTGTTTTCTCCTACCTACCAATAGTCAGTTCCAGCCTGAGGCGTATCTTTCTCATATTGACTCATTTGTTCATTTATTCGGTCAGTCTGCCATTTAATAAATATTTATCATGTTGCCGACTCTGAGCCAGGTGCTATTCTGGGCTCTGGAGCTAGAACAGTGAATAAAAGTGATAATACCCTCCTCCCCGGGAGCCAACAGTCTAGCAGGGGAGAGAGAACAACATACCATGCTGGCTTTTTTCAGTTGGAACTTTTTATAAACTCTGAACCTTGGAAAAATTCCACTTTCCATGGGCTTATTAAATATGCTGAACCCGACAGTTACTGCTGCTTTCTGGAGATCAGGGTTCAACAAACTTTAGTTCCATGACCCAGAGCTTTTGATTTTATGATTTACAAAACAACAACAACAACAAAAAATGATGATCCTCTGCAGATGTCACATCTGATTTGGTCACTGTGTTTCCCAGAGGCAGTGTGGTGTCGTGGTAAAAAAGTCACTTCTGCTCCCTGGGCCTCAGCTTCTTCATCTGTAAAATGGGGGTGGGGGAGATAATATCTATGGTTCTCTCCAGCTCTCCGGTCTGATGCCTCTAGTCCTGCAAGATCCAGATCCTTTTCCTGAAGCGTGCTCTGTCTTATTTTAGCTTAGGGCACAGCCAGGGCATCTGACAAATACCAAGCCTCCGTTATGATGTGTCACCATGAAAATGTTGGCTGCCCTTTGGACGTAACTGCTGGTGCTGGGGCCCAAAGTTAAATTTAGATAAAAATCAGTTAGGAGCTAAAAATAGTCCTGGTTTTCCTGACAGGTTGTATTCATCATCATGGGAGGAAAAATAAGGAACTGGCTGCCTGGCTACAGGGAGTGGGCCAGGCTGAGTGTGAGTTCAGGCCTCGGCTAGAATCTCACTGACTTGAAAGGCCAGAGCCGCATCCTGGGAAATCTGAGGCAGACCGTGGGAGGCTTTGGCCTGAGGAAAGTTCAAGTTAGAGAGAACGGTGGCGGGGCCTCTGGGTGACCCACACTACCCAGAGCTTCTAGAAGGTTCTTTCAGGGACTCCTGTTCAGAATGAAACCCAGGAATTTCCTTTGCTGCCTCCTTAACCAATTGCCTTAAAAGAGATTCTTCAGCCAAAAGGCATATTTTAATTGAGTGGAACAGTGAAGATTGGGTTGATGTCATTGTCCTGTAATACACCATGTTGGCAGGCAATATGGCGGACTTGAGGTAGAACTCCAGTTCTGCTCAGATGACACATGTGGCTCTGCCTTTCTGAGCCTCAGATTGTGACATAAGGTAATACCACTTACCTGACAGGGCCATGGCTATGATTTCATGAGATGATTTGTACAAAGGGCTGGGTTTCGTACTGAGGACATTTTAAGTGCTCAGTATCATTGCTAGCAGGATTATGCCACATGGGTGTATGGAGTCACTCAGTCTTGGTTTCAACTGTGTCCCCCACTTGCTCACTATGTGACCTTGACTAAACTCATCTTTCTGAGTCTTAGTTTTCATGTCTCAGAAATGGGTACAACACAGTTTTTGTAAGGTTATTGTAAGAAGTACATGAGCCCAACATGCACAGTGGGCATTCAGTAAACACAGGGAATGGTTCCTTGTTATGGTTGATAGAGTGAGCTCTAAAGTTAGACTGACTTGTTAAAATCCAGGCTTGACCAGTTATTAGTTGGGAGGCCTTGGAAGAGTTTCTTCACCACTCTGAACTTCAGTCTCTTCTTCTATAAAATGGAAATGATGATTGTATCAGCCGTCTAGAGTCACTGTGAAGGTCAGATGAGCCGTCTAGAGTCACTGTGAGGGTCAGTGCCTGGTGTGCCGCAAAGCCCTCACTAACTGTTAGCTCTTTCCTTCCTGCCTTCTCTGTTCTTTTGGGACCCCGTTGAAGAGAGTGCTCCTGCACTGTGTTCCTTCAGACCTCAAATACCGTTTTATAACCCACTTTCTTTTTCTCTCTGCCTCTGCTACAGTTGTCACTGGGCCATTGGTCTGTTGGCTGCCAAGAGTAAGAGGGAGGCTAGTTCGGTGAGTAACTTAAAATAAAACAGACAGCCGTTGACACATCCAAGGTTGGAATGGCACAGACCCTAACTAGCCTGCCTTGTGGGCATCTCTGTGGTCTGGCCCTGGCTGTGCTCATTTGCTCTCCCACCTGTGTGTCTCCTGGGGTCGAGTCAGAGAACTGAGCTGGACTCCCTGCACTCCTCTCAGTGCCCTCTGGCCCGCGAAGCTGTCTGTCTCCCCTCCCATCTCTCTGCTACAATCATTTCAACAGCGTTGATTGGTTTTCCTGCAGTGGTGTTTGGGCGTCTCCCCCAGCCACCTAGGTGTTTGGCCGGTGATGGTGACGGAGGGGTGGCTGCCCTTCGTCAGGTTGCTCCTGGCACTGGGGAAGCAGCTCTGAAATCTGCGACTGGGGCAGGCCAAGAAAATTTGGATTCGGACACACGAAGCCTTGGTTTCATCTGTAGACCGTCGGGTCTCGGGCGGCCAGATCACTGGGAAGAAATGTGGCTTTGCATCTGAACTCTGCATTTGGGGAAACTTGGAGTTATCAGTCTCAGCTGGCTCCGACTCAGAATGGATTTGCTTTTATGAAATGATTGTCCCCGAACACACTTACTAAATGCAAAAACCTGCTGTGGCTCCGCAGGCTCCGTGCGGCGGGCTGAGCTGCAGAGGCGTGCGCAAGCCGGGATGGCCCTGCTGCGTTCTGGCTCTGGCATGTGGCAGGGTGGGAGGAGGGATCCCAGCCTCAGATGCTGAAAACCGAGGCTTTGGTCTTGGCTCACCGCTGATCAGTTGTGGGACCTGGGGAAAGATGGAGGGCTTCACAGAAAACACCTTGGAGCCCATCCCTGGGGCTCTTTGTGGAGGGTTGGGCAGCGTCTCTGGCATTTAGATTCGCACAAGGAGCCAATACTGAATCATTTCTCTTTCCTCGGCCCCTGTGTGGCACTGGGCTAGTACTTGTCCCTTGAATTTCAGCCTCCCCATCTGTAATAAGATCCTGTTGGTCAGGCTCTTGCAAGAAGCAGACACCAAGACAGGATTAAATGTGCAAGGAATTTTATTAGGGGAAACTGGTAGACTAGGAGAATGGTCAGACGGCAATGCAGGGTGTGTCCCTGACTGAAGGAGAGAGGGAGGGAATGTTGGGGGGAAGTGTCCTAGATTTCCAAGGAGGGTTCAGCAGGGCTGTACTGGGGAGCCCTGGAGTCAGAGTTGGCTCTTCGAGACATTCACGTTTCCCCTCTCCCCGGACAGTCCTGTCTCAGCACCCCTGCTAGGTTCAGCCGTTGGCCCCTGGGAAGCTCAGCCAAGTGCCAGTGTTCAGTGCAGTGATGGATTTCAGAGCCCAGCGGCTGGGGCCTTTAGTCAATTATGCCCCCTGTAGTTGGAGGTCCACATAGGACATTCATTCTCACAGGAGCCACGAATGGCTACACCATGGGGTGGCTGTGAGGGTCTGAGATCAAAGATGTGGAGAATGTCAAGTCTTATTTTAAGGGTGGCTATGTGGGCATGGGTACATGCCTGGATGGAAACTCGTGGTTGTAGGAGATAGCAGGAAGAACATCAGGCTTGGGAGCAGGAGGCCCGGGAGGAGGGAAGGAACCAGCTCAGGGTCCTTCAGATTACTCCTTAATTTAATCCTCCCCACAAACCCAGGGAAATTGGGTATCCAAGGTCACAAAGTTAGAACGTACCATGCCTGAGATTTGAAACCCAGTTCAAGTCTTGTGACATTAACACTTCACGACCCAGTGGCTATCACAAGGTTAAGGTAGGGATCATCATTCCTGATGGGAGCTGGGATTTTTGTCTGTTTTGTCTGTGTAATCAATACCTGGAACTTGCCTGGTAGACAGAGGGCTCTCAGTAAATACTGGAGGGATGAATCCATTGACTAAAATGCTTAGCTTGGTGCCCAGTCTAGCTTGCCCAGATTCCATTTGAGTCCCCCCCGACCCCCACCCCATTAGGCCTCCCTAACAGTGGTGTTCCTCTGGGAAGCGAGGGATGCTAGGTGAGAGGGACATCTTCCCTCTTGGCTAGCTGCAAGGTCGTGGAGGAGAGAACCATTACCGCGCCTTGTGCTTTCTACTTCAAGAAGCAGGGTGTGATGCAAGCTTTAGCTGCTCAGCCCAAGAACTCGAGCTTCCTTCCTCTGGGATCTCAAAGCTTGAAGAGCATCAGGAGGAGTATACCTAGGCTCAGCTTTCAGATGAGGTATGGTGTCTATGGGGTGGGTCCCAGCCAACGTAAAGCCCCCTTGTTACTGTGCTTGTGGCCCCAAATGTGTTGTGGAATGCGAAATAGCCCACCAAGATTCCAAACAGCTGCCTATGTTAGCTTCCCGTTTCTTGTGTGTGGGCCTCTCAGACTTGAGTTTCTCACCCTCAACATGCTGTCATTAGGCTGAGCCTTTGTTTTCTTCTTGGCCATGAGCCTTGTCATTCTGGCATCTACAACTTTGGACAGGAAAAGTGTGGGTTTGAGTGGCTGGCAAGTGGTACAATGCAGAAGTGCACTGGTATTAGGGGACATTCCCATGGCATGGGTGTGGGCATTTTTATTTTCCCAAGAATCAGCCAGACCAAGGGTGCTAGGCATTGTATCATTGAGGACACATAGTAAGTCTTGGTTCAAACTTGACTTAGCGCTATTTCCCTCTCAAAAGAGGTAAGTCACATTTGCATCAACACCCAGTTTTTAAGAGGGTACCAAATAGACACAAACTTTTCTTTTTTGCAGGGCTTGGTTGATGCTTGTTGAGAAAGTGTAGACTTTAATTGACAAGATACTGCTACAGAACGTTGTGACACTGTGGACTGTGCCTCCCTTTCCCTCCCTCCCTTCGGTCCTTTATCCTCAGCTAACATTTCTCTCCTCTTTTATGCCAAGTCTGTGGAGCTCAGGGATGAGGAAGACACAACCTCTGCCCTCAAGAAGCTCACGACCTCCCAGCCTGATGTTTCAGTTGTGAATTTAGCTGATGAAAGTGTTTAAAGAAAGGCAGTTTTTTAAGCTTTAGAATTCACAGTATGGAAGAAAGCCTGATAAGGCACATCCAGCAAACAGGAAGCCAGAGTAGTAGGTCAACAACTAGAACAGTTATAGAGTGAGAACTTAGCTAGCTCTTTTCCACAAAATGGTCCAGAGCATGTTCACATGGATCATTTCTCTTCATGACATAGGACATGTGACAAACGAGGGCAATTCACTCCTCGCAAATGGGGAAACAGAGTTAAAAGACGGTTTTCAGAATCCTAGCTTTAAAACCAACACATGATCTCTCTAGAACCGTTTCTCCAAGAGAATCCATCAGCAGCCTTTCTGAATTAACAGGTCATACAAGAGTTTGGGGATTAAGCATGAGAGTGTATGGGAAGCATTCGGCACATTTCCTGGGCACTAAGCACCCAGTAAAATTGGTAATTCTCATTTTTATTATTTTCATCATCATTCTTGTTATTTTCTCACTCCCCAGCTCTGGAGGCAGCTGGTGCAAGGCTGTTACCCAGGATCCATGGAGAATCCCCGAGGTCTGGGATTGGCGCTCGGATTGGCATTGGCCAAGTCTACGGCCAAATGCTGGCCCATGGGGGCGAATGATTTAGCAGGCCAGGGTCTGACCCAGGCCTGGGAGAAGAAACACAATAGCTTCGCTCCCTCCAGTTCTCTGAAATTAAGCCCTTGGCATCATCTGGATTTGTTGCTAGATAGACCTGTGGCCCTCATGGCTCTCAGAAACGTCAGCAGATATGGTGGGTGGAAGAAGGAAAAATGTATGTTTTTTTTAGAAGCTGTGCTGTCCATCTGGGGCAGAGGCAGAATATGTAACAAAGTCTGCTGCTTTTTGAAGCTGCACATTCAGAAATAGAATGTGGCTAAGTGACAGACTGGAGCAGATGGGCCAGGGCTGCACTGGATTTGAGAAGGGCCCTCCCTTTTGAGCAGAATTAATGGAGCTCAGGTCCTGGGAGGGTGAGAGCACTCTTGGCATGTAGCTGTCCTGTGACTGTGGCTGCATTCATCTGTGAAACATGTTGGCTCTAAGAAATAAGTTTTGGATCCTGGGTCATGTTAACATCAGAGTCATCTTTTATTAATTAAATGAGACAATACATGTGAGGTGCTTAGAGCAGTGCCTGGCACACAGCTCACGTTCACTTAATGCAAATAATCATCAGCACCTGCATCTTCCTTTCATTGATGGTTCTTTGCTGAAATCAAGGCTGTTGAGCTCAGTCAGATATGATACTTCAATGAAACAGAACTTCCTAGTCTGTTTAGGATTTGAATGAAGTACCCCCTTCCCTGTACCCCATGAAGATTTTTGTCTAATCCTCATCTCCTAGCGTCTAGACTCCCATGATGGCAAGTAGATTTCATCTGGTGCTATGGAGTCTGGCTGGACTCCTTTTTGAGAAGAATTCTGGGACTTCAGGCTCAGAGGAAAAGGGTAGAGTAATTGATTAGTGATGTCTGTCATGGGTGTGGGAAAGGGAAGGAGTGTATGCCCTCCCCTTTTACTGTCTCTCGCTAAGCAAAGGGAAGTTAAGGACCAGCCTTGGTGAAAACAAGCATGAGGCTCATTTCTGAAGATGTTGCCATTCTGGCAAGCAGCTGAGACCTGTACAGCTGTTTATCTTCCCGGTCATGTTTCTGCTTTCTGGCTGTTTGTCTTTTAACGAGAGGTCAGTGATCAAGGGCTCTGCCACATCTGCAGGGAGTTTCCTGCAGAATTAGGATGTGTAAAATAAACCCATGAAATCAACGCCCTAAGCAGATGCTGGGGATTGTTCCCCACTTGGGGTCATCCTTCTTCTCAAAGGGCGTGGGGGGTGGGTTGTAGAGGAACGGTGAGCAAAGCCGAACCAAGGAGCTGAACTGTAATAAAGCACAATTAATAAAGAGAAAAAAAATTCTCCAATTTTGGCGAAATCACTTTGGTGGATGGCCTTTCAGTTGCAGTCCGTTAGGGAAGAGAAATAAAGCTACGGCTGCCATTTTTCCAACACACGTGAGACAAGCATACATACCCTCTCTCCCTCCCCCACACATGCACAAGCTTCTAGAACTTACCGAATCGGTTAAGTGACTGAGGGCAATTGCTTTTCAACTTTTGATGTAAAAATAAAATTTACAGCCTTGGTCATAGTGGCGAGAGCCTAATGATACGTGGAAAGAAGTAGTATCTAATAAATATATTAATACTCTTGATTTTGTTAAACCTGAAGTGCAGTTTCTATTTAAACATAAAAGAAATGTAAAGTCACTGGGAAGTTAAAAATTTCTGATTAGCAATATTTAAAGCATTGAATTTTATAGTTTGCCCTTTCAACGTTTAAGGAAAAAAGTAAAGCAGTCATGTGGGTGTGACTTGTTTTTCTTCAAGTTGAAGATCAGTATTTGGAACGGTTGGTGTTACCACTGGCCATTAATTATATTCCACATTTAACCATGTCTCCGTTTGTCTTGAAGTTCCACATGTGCAAAGAAACAATAGCTCTCATGGAATTAGACATTTTTAAAAGGCATACAAATATTACATTTCTGTTAGACATGCTTTCAAAACCCCAGGCCACCATTCATCATTTCTGGTCCTCAAAACATCTTTTTAAATTCATAACTTACTTCCTCTTGTTTGGTCATTCAGATGCAGTTTCTGAGGCAACAAACACACTCAACCCTAATCTCATTTTTCTGTAGGAAGTGGGTGAAATGCAAAGAATGACGCACAAACCTGTCAAAATGGGCGAGACTTTCGTATTTTCATCGGGGGAAAATGCTGTTTATTAAGGTCAGCTAGAGGAGGCTTTGGTCACAGGGCAGCATATACATTAGGACCTCAGAGGACGCCCTGTTTGCATGGGCGTCATTTGCTTGGGGGGGCCTTTCGTGATCCAGACCTTAGGATGGATGAGTGTGGGGGCCGCACATGTGTGTGTTTTGGTGGGGTGGCACAAGAGGGGAGGAAGAAGCGTTGCAATCCACCACCCTGGTCCTGGGCTGGTCAGAGGACGTCTGTGGGTATGGATGGGGCTTGACTGGGTACAGCAGTAAATTGCCTCTCTAGCTGCAGCCCTAAGAACTGCTCAAAAGAGTGAAGCGGCTGTTCCCAGACCAAGAGGGAACTGTGGGTGGCCATTGTGGCCTCAGCAGCCGGGCTCGAGGTGGAATCGACAGGGGCCCCAGCAGGGAAGCCAGGAGAACCAGCAGCTGCATCAGAACCCAGGTAGACCTGAATGGAGTCGGGCCGCCGGGCCCTTGGAGGACTCACAGTGAGGCGCGTGCAGAGCCAGGGTCCCTGGGAGGACACCTGCCACCGGAAGACTTGGCCCTATTCGCTCAATGTGTGTTGCCCCAGGAGAGAAACCACAAATACTTGCCTTGTGAGCTAAACCCTACAAGAATCAACTAGTTAGCATGTAGAAAGTTGTCCTCAATGGGAACTGGAGAAACTGGTCAGGCCTCATATAGAACGAAAAGACTTCCCAGCCAGGGTCGGGGAGAGGGAGCCCTCTGACATTCTGACACTGTGCCTGGGGAAGGTGCTGCACCCGGCAAGTCTTTATTCCACCCCAGGAGGGCCACAGAAGCCCAGGCCCTCGGTGGTAGGGACACCAGCCAGGCTGGAAGAGAGGGCCCTGCCTGTGCATGCAGAAGCCTTTGGGTACCACAGAAGAGCCCGTGAGAGGGCCAAGACACCCAGGAGGGAGGCGTCCCTGGAAGACTCGAGGGTTAGTGAAGGGACTCCTGAATGCAGTGTCATGGAGGCAGAATGTCCCATCCAAAGGTCAGACTGAGCTCTGCTCCAGCCTCTCATTCACTGATTTACTGTGGCCGAGTGTCTGGGCCTTTCTCAACCTCAGCTCCCTCCCTGTGTAAATGAATCGGTGGTACTGATAATATCTTCCTCGAAGGACTCTTGAGGATTCATCAAACTTTGTGTGGCAGACACCCAGCGCTACTTCACCAAGGCTGGTGTTCCTATTTCCCTTCCTTGTGCTATGGTTAAACTCTCTCAACCCCCACCCTCAAGTTCTGCCACCTTGTTTCCCTAAGAACTGGGTTCACAGTATGGTTTTCAACACTGAAGAATCCAGAAGTGTGAGCTTTGACTCCTAGAGTTTCCCTCGCTCACTGAGCGACCTGGAGCCAATCTTGCAATCCTGCCTTGCCACAGGAGAACTCCTCAGGCAATGGCCCAGGCCCCTCCTGCACTGACCTTCCTTCTGGGCTCTCGGCGGAACAGGAGAATCCAAAAGCAGAGTCTCCTTATGTGTTGCAGTTTTCCTTGGAGCTGTGTCTGAACTGGCCTCAGATATCAGGGAGTTGCACGTTGTCCCAGTTAATACTCACGTGTGGAACCTTGAGTCGGGCTGTGAGGTCATGTGGACAGTATACGAACTATTATAAATTAATATGCTGATCTGCACCACAGTGAGGTTCCTTCGGCTCTGATTTCTCCTTTTATGGTGTCTGGAGAAAGACAGGGAGGCCAGGGGGCAGTTGACTGAGGAGTTAACAAAGACACTTGTGTGCAGCAAGGCAGGCCTGGGGTTTCGCTTTTTGTTTTGGGGCATGTTCTGTTGTTTGGGTTTGGTTAATCCGTCTCTGAGAACTAGGGTTATTAGAAGGAATAGGCTAAGCAGCCTCTTGAGCTGACAAGCACTTGGTGGGAGGTAAGGGGGGGGGGTAGTGGGACAAAATGGAAGAGACCCTCCCGCTCAAGCCACCAGAGTGGGCCTGGCAAAGTCTCCAGGGTAGTGGGGCCAGAACTGTGGCCAGAGTCTGGCCTGTGTCTGGAAACCCAGGTCAGAGTTCTGGGCTCTCAGTAAAAAGACATCTGTCCTAGGGACCTCTGTCCTTTGTTCCTGTGGAAGGAACCACAGGAGGCCGCATGGCTGGCGTTTGCAGAATGAGCGCTGAGCTCCTCGTAAAGTGGCCACACCATGTCTTGCTACAGCCACTGGCCCTCTCTGTGGCTCATCTCTCCTCTGGCCATCCTTTCCAGACCTTGTCCCGGGTCTTCTGGTCAGCCAGTTTCCAGCCCTTAGGTATCGTGCCCTCTGTGTACTGTGCGCTTCTCTGCCCACCATGTTACCATTCTTACTATTTGGTCCCCATTAAACGTTTTCCATGTTCTGTGCTGTCTCTTGCTTTTTTTTTTTTTTCTTTTTTTGCCTCTGCCGACCCAAACCATTGCTTCTGTCTGGGCCTCCCTTTTCTGTATTTTTTAACCCAGAAAAACTCCCATTCATCTGTCAAAACCAAGGTTGGGTTTCATCCCTCTTAGGAAATCTTTCCTGATCCTCTCGGATCAGGAAAGCATATAACAATTTGCTCCCAGTCACCTCTGTACTTTGCACACATATCTTGTTAAACTGACAGTGCGTGCTTTTAGATATCTTTCCGTGCTCTGTCCCTATCTAAAAATGTAACCTCCTTAAAAATGAAAGCCACATAATATGCCTTAGAGTAGGCATAAGGTATAGTGTTTAGAAGATGGATTGACTGAATGAAGATCGTCATGCTGCCATTTGCAAGCTTTGTGATTCAAGGCAGATTCCTGACCTTCTGTGCTTTGGTTTCCTAATTTATAAAATGGGAATAATTAAAGTATCCACCTCCTAGGGAAGTTCTGTGGAATGAGAAGATAAATATGTGTAAAACACATCATTGCTCAGTAGATCTTAATTATGATGATGTTGATCTGAATTTCCAGGCTCCGTTACAGCTTTGGAGCTTAGCGCGGGCTCACTGGAACTATGCTGATTTGCTTTGCATTGTGGGTCTCTGGGCTGTGTGCTTGCTGAGGAAGGGCAGTGGGGCCTGCCTGTTTCTTGTACACTTGGGCTCAGCACCTTGCTGGAGTGAGTCTCCTATCCCTGTTTCATAGGTGAGGAACCTGACACTTAGAGAGGCTTGAACCAGAGAGTCCAAAATGTCATCCACGGGAGCCTCCATAGACTCTTCCATAAGCTTTCCCCAGGGGTTCCCTTGTGAGAACGGGATTGGAGGGCCCTAGAGTTCCTAAGATGGGTGTGTAGGTGATGGCCGCACCCCTTCTTCCTGGCACGTAGCTTTCTGTCTCTGCAGCTTGCTTTCCTTCCCTTCCCTCTCCTCCCCCCCTTCTCCTTCTTCTCCTTCTTTCCGTTTATTTCCACTTACAGCCTTTTTAATTATATTTCTTTTAGGATAATGACCTTAATGCCTTAATGTTTTTTTCTAAAAGTAACATGGATCCAAAGTAAAGAATTCAAATAATCCAGATGAGACCCAAGAAGAAGGTAAAAAATTACTCCCTATCCCACCCCTGAGAGCTAATTCTTGTGAACAGTAGGTGAACATAATTCCAGACATCGCTACCTCTCTAATGCATGTATTTCTCACACACACATACAGAGGGTGGATGAGTGGGTCGATTGTTGGATGTCCAGATGGAGAAACTGATACATTGATTGAAAGAAGTGCTTTTTTATAAAAATGGGTCAGTAGATGTTCTTAAAGAAGCACCAGAAAGATGTTCTTAAAGAACATCTACTGAATTTCATTTTTTTCCTAGAGTTTAAAAATAACATAACAGATGAAGTTTTTAAAGGACGCTCTAGGAAGCTGGAAGGGAGTGGCCATGCGGGTTGTAGAGATGGTACGGGAGGGCAAAGTATTCCTGGTGTGTGCAGCAAATTGAATAAAGAAGTGGGGTGCCATCCTGGCCTCGGGTGTAGGGCCCTCTCCCTACAGACCCTGCAGAGAGCCCCAAGGCTGAGGACATCGGGGAGCAGGAGAGAGGAGACCACAGAAATGCAGTGTGAGCACACGTGTCTCTCCTTTCTCTGCCCTCCCATTGAACTGGTCTCCGCACCCTGTAGCATCTCCTACTGCCTAGATTCCTCCCCTGCCTGCCCATGTCTGTCTCCCTGTCCCCTTGCCTGCGTGTTCCTGCAGGGACATACCCCGCAGGACTACAGGGTGGCCCTTGGGGCACAGCGTGGTTGTAGGTGCTTTGTTATCGAAACAGTTGGCTGTGCCGAGTGGGGAGCCAAGCCTCAGCCATAAGCAGAGCCTGAAGGGGCCCCAGCCGCCCACCCTGGACACCAGCCAGGTGCCCCTCTCCTCATGCTGAGTTCCCTTCTGGGGCCTTTGGTGTCAGACCCTCTCAGAAGGTGTGTAAGGTCCTAGTTTGTTTCAGGGCTTTCTCCCTCTTCTCGTTTTCCAGTTGTGCGGGTAAAAGGGTCTCAAGAGAAGTAGCCAGCGACTTTGTGCCCTACTAGTCTTATGTTATGATAACGAGGAGGGAAAACGATTTCCTCTCTGGACAAAAGCCCACCCCTAAAGAACCTGCCTTACCTACCGTATTAGTTTCCTAGGGTTGCTGTATGTAACAAATGGCCACAGATTTGATGCCTGAAAACAACCAGAGTGTACTCTCTCACCATTTCAGAGAGCCGAAGTCTGAAAGCAAGGTGTCAGCAAGGTGAAAGCAAGGTGCCAGAAAGCAAGGTTGGTTCTGGAGGCTCAGGGAAGAATCATTCCAGGCCTCTCTCCCAGCTTCTGGTGGCTTTCCTTGGCTTGTGGACACATCACTGTCATCTCTGTCTGTCTTCATATGGCGTTCTCCTCTGTGTGTGGCATGTGTCTCTGTGACTTGAATCTCCATCTGTCTCTCTCTCTTTTTTTTTAAAGATTTTATTTATGTATTTGACAGAGAGAGACACAGCGAGAGAGGGAACACAAGCAGGGGGAGTGGGAGAGGGAGAAGCAGGCTTCCCGCGGAGCAGGGAGCCCGATGCGGGGCTCGATCCTAGGACCCTGGGACCATGACCTGAGCCGAAGGCAGATGCTTAATGACTGAGCCACCCAGGTGCCCCTTTCTGCCTCTCTCTTAAAAGGATGCATGTCACTGGATTTAGGGTTACTCCTCTTTCCAAATAAGACCACATTCAGAGGCTCCAGGGTTAGGACTTGGACATATTTTTGGAGAAGGAGGCGGCCTTCAACCCTCTAAGCCCACCTTATGGAGAAGGGTTGGCAGCCTCCCCCAAAACGTGTGAGCTGCCTCACAGGGGCACACAGGCAGGGTCCTGGCTGGGTGTCTGCTCCCAAAACCCTCACAATCCTTTATCCTCCGTGTCCTCCTGGACACCTAGCACTGAGCTGTAAGCTTATCTTTAGTTGTTTTTTTGCCAGACACGGTAATTTAGGAAAAACAGTGAATTGAGTGAAAGTTTCCCTGGGCTTAGGGTAAGGGTATTATTTCATAGTCAGAAAAAAAACCATGGAAATGCCAGATTGTGTCGTGAGCGTACAAGAGGATTTCTTGTGTTTGCCTCCATGGTTCTGAGTTCATATGCATGAGATCTACCCAACAAATTGACCTCGACTCACCTGAATTTTAAGGGTGTAGTTTTGAAGTTGGTGCGGTATCAACATCTGTTTCTCATGTCCAGCCTTCCAGAGTGGCTGAGGTGGAAGGAAGATGCCCTTTAGGGAAGGCGGGAAAGTGAGCAAGAATTCTGAGTATGTAGGCAGTCACAATGGAGAAGTGCGGGAAGAGGGTGCAGGTTACACACTAGGCAAAATATTGTAAACGGACAGCATGAGACTTAAAGTCCAAAAGAAAACTGTTTTCTTCATCTTTATCCTTGACTTCTTAGTCTACACAGGGTCTGTGACTGGCTGCAATTATATATGTGATTTCTTGTTTCCCTAGGGTACACTTGCGTTTTAGGATGTAGTGGGGGGTGTGTGTGTGTGTGTGTGTGTGTGTGTGTGTGTGTGTGTGTGTGTGTAGGGTAAAGGGAGGGACTGATTTTGAATAAAGAGGGATTGTACCCCCACAGCCTGCCAATCAGAAGGGCATTTCAAGTGTCAGTCAGCAACTCTGGACTTGCACCACTGGAGGTGGGGGATGGGAAGCCGAAATAAAGGAGCCACTGGGATGGGGGAGGGAGGGATGCCCCAACAGCCTGTAGTAGGAGAAAGTGCCAGGTTCTTTGACCCCTTTCTGCATACAGGAGAGCCTGTGCTGCCTAATGGCAGAATTTTCCTTTTTACTTCAACAATTTGGATTTGGCAGTAAATCACCCATAACAAGAAATCTGGGGGTAGCCAGTTTGTGGGCTAAATTGTTATTTAGTAGCTCAATAATGTCAGTCTGGCTTCTCTGAGTTTTTCGTGGCATTTCTCTAGGTGCAAGATGGTTGCTGCAGCTCTGGGCATCAGCCTCGACATACAAATGTCCGTGTCAGGTAGATGGGAAGAAATTTCCCACACACTGTTCTCTCTTTTTGCCAGAGGTGAACATCTTTCTGAGATGTCTCTAAAGACTTCAGCTTACAGTGCATTGGCCCAAAATAGGTAGATCAGACATCATTCAGGTTCTACCAATTGTCCCAAGAATGTTTTTATATTGAAAATATCTAGTTCAGAATCACATGTTATATTTAGTTGTCAATGTCTTTGGTCTTCTTCGGTCTGGAACAATTTCTCAGTCTTTTCTTGACTTCCATGACTTTGACATATTTGAAGAGTACAGGTCCATCTGATGTTTCCCTGTGAATAGATTCAGGTAATGCTTCTTTGGCAGGAAAATCACAGTAGGAGCGGTGTGCCCTTACTGCATCCTTAACAGGTGGCACCCAATGTCCATTTGTTCCTTTATTCCGTCATTTATTTATATCTGTATAGACACAGGGGTTTCTCTTTTACTCAGTGGGTTACGATTCATTACTATCAGTCCTTATTCTGAGGCTCAGCTTGTCCCAGTTTGGATAGCGGTAGCCCTGTGAGCCTGCTCCCTGTCCTTTTTTCATAAGTCTCCATCATTCTTTGACTACTTCTTCAATTTTCTGGCACAAGGTATTGTACTTTTTGTACAAGCTTATATTGTATTTTTTGAGTCCCAACCCTGGAATCAGCCATTTTTCGAGGAGACCTGGTTCGTTTTAGTGGAGAATGGTATTTAGAAGCTAAGATCTGGAAAATAGGTATGCCTGTTGCCGTTGGGGTATGGCTGCTGCCAGGCCCTCACAGTGGACAGACCCCGGCAATATACACACGTATTTCCATCTATATTCACTTTGTGTTGATCTGTATATACTGAAAACTGGGAGTTCACACTCAAACTTAAGTTGCAACCTAACATCATAAGGTTCATTTCAAGTTTTCTTTTACTCCGTATTTGTTTGTTTTTTTTTTTTTTAAGATTTTATTTATTTGTCAGAGAGAGAGAGCACAAGCAGGGGGAGAGGCAGAGGGAAAGGGAGAAACAGGCTCTCTGCTGAGCAGGGAGCCCGATGTGGGGCTCGATCCCAGGACCCTGGGATCATGACATGAGCCGAAGGCAGACGCTTAACCGACTGAGCCACCCAGGCACCTCTCAGCCTAACTTTCCATTCAGATGATCAGCTGGATCACCCAAATGCTTGACAGTCCTTTAAATTAACTAGCCCGTCTTTATACCCACATGGTAACCACTTCACTAATCTCACCTGTTAGTACTTATTTATAACACCCTTCTGTCCATCCTCATTGCTCCAGACCATCCAGGATTCGTGGTCTGCAAATGCAACAGAAAATCAGTGCTGAGAATGTCATGGAAATTCTTGGACTTATAGTTGCAATAGTTATAAAATGAGAATAATCAAACTCCTGCTTGTCTAAGCCTTTGAAAATTTGCTTTTTGGGGCATTCCTGGGAATCTTGATTCCAGGCTGTCTTTCCAGCTCCTCAGTACCTAACCCCTGGCACAGGGCTTTCTCCTCCAGACTAGTGCTTGTCAAACTTAAACATGAAGCAGAACCACAGGGAAATGTTATAAAAATGAAGACATTCTGGTTCAGTAGGCCTGAGATTCTTCATTTTAATGAACTCCAGTGGGTCCTGATATGGCTGGTCTGGGGACCCAGATGTCTGAGATGCGGAATCTCGGAATGTCCACACTCTCCTCTGTTTTCCCTTTGCCTTCCCTCAGAACACCTGCTCCCCAAAACTTGATGCCTAGATGAGTAACTTTCAACAGAGACACTCTGAGGGTCTGTACTCTATGATAGCCCTACTCCAGAAAACACCTCAGAGTTTTAGCTCTTGCTGGTGTGCAGAGCTAGGTAGAGCTACAGCCTATCTTGTAGTTACACCTAATCATAATGGCCTTTAAATAAAATGTAGATGTCCCACTACAACCTTTTGCTCCAGATTTGGTTCCAAAAGATGAACAACTGTTACCACCAAGCTATTTAAAGGAGTATGCCACATGTTTCATAATTCCATTTCTTAAAAAAGATTTGTATTTATTTATTTGAGAGAGAGAGAGCAGAGTGGGGGGAGGAACAGAGGGAGAGGGAGAAGCAGGCTTCCCATGGAGCAGGGAGCCTGATGCAGGGCTCGATCCAAGGACGCCGGGATCATGACCTGAGCCGAAGGCAGACACCCAACCAACTGAGCCACCCAGTTGCCCTCCATAACTCCGTTTTAACAAAGAGTCATATAAGCATTTTGAGTGGCAGCAGCATCTTTGCAATGAGTGCCCAGTCTCCAGAGGGAAAACTCCTCGGGAGGGGAGCAGTGCTTTAACTTGGATAGGCAGGTTTTCACATCATAGTTAGGAAATTTGCTTTCCTTTACAGTCCTGCCCTGTATTGCAGTTTCTGTGTCTACCCATTCTGAAGTTCGGATATAACTACTCTTTTTCTGGATTGTTCTTTCTACCTGTGAGCTCAAATCCATCTCATCCCCCCGTGGCTTTCTAAAACGGCGTGGTAGAGAAGCCAGGACATTAGAGTCAGGCTAACCTGGGTTCAAATCCCAGGTCAGTGCTTCTTATTAGTAAGATCACAGACAAAAGATTTAATTTCTCTGAACTTCTGGTGTTCTGATTTAAAATGAGGCTACTCTCCGGTGATGGGTGTTAAGGAGGGCACGTATCACATGGAGCACCGGGTATTATATGCAAACAATGAATCATGGAACACTACATCAAAAACTAATGATGTAATATATGGTGACTAACATAACATAATAAAATCAAATTAAAAAAAAATAAAATGAGGCTACTCTGACGTGCGGGGATTAAATTAGATATAGTGCATCCAAAAGATAAACTGGATGTAGAAGTGCCCAGGCCAGCAAAGTACCCAGAAATGTTGTTTCCGTTTCTTAATTGGCTCTCTCCTTAATTATTGACCCCTCCCTTGCTCGGTTCTTTCCTTCTTCATTCAAATGTGCATCTTTCCGCTATCTGGAAAACACCAAGACTTGAACTGGCTCACTTTCCTGGTTGCTCTTCCATCTCCCCTCCTCCCTCGGTTGACAGACTTCTCGAAGACATGCCCACTGACTGCCCTCACCACTTCCCTCCCTGCCGAGCACCTGCAGTGACCCCGACCCTGGAGTGCAGGCCCTTCCTTGGCCTTGACAATCCTGTATTTTCTCTGAGCTGCTCACCTCGGTGAGGGGGAATGGCCTCCTTTTTTTGCTCAGTGGTGCTCTCCCAGGTGAGGGTGGGCCACAGCCAGCCCTGGCCAAAGACTGATGTGCAAAGAGAGGGATTGCCGAGAGGGGAATCATAGGGTCAGCTTTTCATTTTGTTTTGCTTCCACGTGCTTTGGAGAAACAGGACGAGGCTGTGGGTGCGTATGTTTGGAATAGGATAGTGGGTCCTCACTCTTAGAGGCTGCAGGGGGGCTTTGTACTTGACGGGAGGTTCAGTCCGGGCCCGTCCAGGGGAGCAGCTGGTCTCAGGAAGGCATTTATTTAGGCGGATGAGAAAGACAAGGTATGGTCCATTTCACCAGGAGCTGGGCTTACAGTCCATTAATTTTAACGTAATGCAAATCGGTTTATGGAAGTGCTGACACGCTGTTATTTAAAAGGCATGAGTAGCCTGATAATTAAATCTCCGTCAATATTTTATTCTAGCACATTTATAGTGTACCTTGCCCAGCTGTTGTGATAGATTTCCAGCCTTATAATTATATAAACTGCAAAGTACCAGCAAAATGTGGTTGGGGGGGGGAAGTGAATGGCAATGCCAAAAACAAGGTGGGGTATATTAACTTAAGCTTCATTATTTTAAGCTGAACTTTGTTTTGTCCTTGAATTTGACCACATTCGCTCACTAAAAATATCCCACAGTTATGCTTTCCAGTGTATAACAGAGGGGAGATTGGTGTCTGTTTAATATTTCCTTTTGGCACCTTGGCTTTGAAGCACACATTCTTGGTGGAGAGCCGAGCGTCCTAGAGCTCAGACAGTGGAACAGAAACGCGACCTTTGCTGGGAATCTGGAACCCTGAGCTCTGCTTTGGGGCTGACTGGCCGATGAAGTGACCTCCTCTCTGGGTCTCTGTGACTTAAGGAGCCAAGGCGCTGTAACTTCTAGTGTGAACATTTTGTGACTTGAATTTTTCTTTTTCTTTTCTCATCCCTTAAAATAAAATCTCCCCACCTAGTCCTTTACGCAGCTCTAAAGTTGAATATCTTCCATTCCAAAAAACATTCAACCAGTAAGAATGGACCAACATGCTTGAGATGTCCCTGAAAGATTAGGAGGAGGGCAGGGCAGGTAAACTGAGGCCTTGTGGGAAGGGCAAATGGGGAAAAGAACAGAGTCGGGGACGAGGGTGTGCCACCCCCAGATTTGGGGAGCCTCTTCTTTATAAGTGCAGAGTTGCAGGCAAAGCATGTGGCTACACTTCTATCGTTTTCATTGTATTAAGCCTGTTGGTAATTCAGCTACGAAATACCACTGGGAGGTTCCGTGGTTTTATTACCTTTAAAGCTGATCTGATGTGTGAGGCCAGTCAGGTCCCTGCGTTCAAGGAGCATAATCAGACACGTCTGTCAACAGGCTGCAGTTGGAACAGCTTTGCTGTGAGCACTGGCTGGGGTACCAATTACCTCTGTTTGGGAAGTGCTTCCCAAGGCCAGCTGTGGTCCTGGGGTATCAGGTGAGTGGTTGGGGGACCACTGGGGAGCAGTAGAAGGCTGTGTGTATGCCGTAGGGAACCAGCCCTAAGTCACAATGAAATGTTGCATGGTAAATCAATCACGGGATGTGAGCCCTTCAAGAGGCTTTAGAGATCATCTAGCCCAAGAGCCTGTCTTTTGTGGAGGAGAGGCCCAAACTCAGTCAGGGAGGGCAGAGCCAATCTGTGGGGCCTGGTGCTGAGCTGAGCTGTCTGCATTTCCCGCTGTAACACACTATATATATGTCACTGTTACCAAAAAAAAAAAAAAAAATCCCTTCTTTAGGGAAAGTATACCTAAGTAAGACAGACATATACAATAGGCCCTTAAACTATATTGCTTCTGTTGATTGATTTTACTCTCTAAATACCGTTTTTTCCCCCTTAACTTATGGATTTCGTGAGACTTCCAACCTTGCTGCTTTTCCCAGCCATCTGCTCCTTCAGTTCCAGCTTGTACAAAAACGAAACCACCCTTTTACAGCCTCAAAACAGTATTTAAACATTTCTCACATGCTCTCTCGCTCTCCTGATCTGTGCTGAGTCTGCAGGCTATTTCCAGAGTCTTACCAAGATTCTTACCAGGGGGTGGAGATGACATTTTCCTGGTCTCTCCCCGGCTGGTTATGGTTCTCTCCATGGCCACACTGTACCGGAAACAGCGTGGAGGCCAGTTCCTTTCTGCAGAGCATCTCCCGGCTCGGTCCACACCTTCGCTTCTGTCTCTCCACTCCCTTCCCACGGCCATACTGAGTCAGGTGTCGGTTCCTGAATCATGGGAACGTGCCAACTCTGGTCTGCATTTGGGAAGCCCGCTGCTTTTTGTCATTTTGTTCTTCCACCTGCACGTTGCCTGCGCTGGTTCTTTTTGAAACCTCTCAATACATTTGTGCAGCTAAGCACTTAAAAGCCCCTTTCGAAGAATCACGGCAACTCTATGCTTTTCACATCTTCCCTCTCTGGCTTCCAGAGGGGCCCGATTAATTAAACAGAAGAAGAGATTACCATGTCCATTTCTTTTTGGCAGGTTGGTGGTTGGAACGGAGTCGAGACTTTCCTGTCCTCTCTTTTTTCGCATCCTTTCCCAATCAAGAACATGTTGAATGTTCATTTGGAAAGGCTGAAACTTCCAGGACCATCACACCTGGTGTTACTGTTTCAATAGAATAATAATGCGCAGCCCTCAGCCAGGTTAAGCTTTGATGATCGGTCCACACGGTAAACTTCTGGCTGAAGGCACATGGTCTGCGTTTATCTGAATTGAGCCCTGATGGTGGCCAGCCATTGTTTCTGAGGAACAGACGTGTTTCTATCCCTTGGAGATGACTTTGCCTGGATATAAATTACAGGATGGCCCCGTGACCAAGTCGCAGGCATTACTGTTTCTGCTGGGGCAGTTATGAACGGGATTGAAAAGTATGGGCCTTTTAAAATCAGGTAAATTGGAGCATACTTGGACTTGACTAAAGCTTCTAGACACGCTGGGACTTGGAGAGGAGTTTGAGAGGATTTACTAGTGTAGTGGAGTTCATTTCAAAGAGTGCAGATGGACATCCTCTGTGGTGTCCTAGGGATACACATGTGAGAGATAGGGTCCTGTCCCTGGGAGCTGACACCCCAGGGCGAAGAGATGAATGATTGTGGCACAGTATCATAAGTGCTGTGATAAAGGTTTAGGCACAGTGCTTCATAGTGCTTTTTATTTTCCAAAAGGAAAATGAATGCCAACCAGAGTTTGGGTAGACATGGAGTCATGGAAAGCTTAACAGTTAAGCTGGATCTTGATGGAATTTTCTGTAAGGACACATGGGTGGAAGGGCATCCTAGGAAGAGGGAGTAGTATGGGTGAAGGTCCAGAAGTCTGAGAGCTCTGGGAAGTGCTCCTTAGTCTGGGTGGCTGGTCTAGAATCGAGTAGGTAGGGGGATTAGGACCTAAGGCTATGGAGGTGGGCTATGGCGGCTTTCCAAGGACCTTGAAGGCAATAACTCACATTCATTCAATAGCATCTCAGGTACCAGACCCTTTGGTGAGTACTCTCTATTTGGTACCTTATTTAGTGATCATGGCATCTCTACCAGATCCTTCCGGTGTGAACAGACACATGACACGAGGGGCAGAACCAGGTCTCTCTATTTTCGTCCAGAGCTGTCAAGGCTAGAAGAGCAGTGGGGCGGGAAGGAAATAAGATCTTCATGTCACACAGCATCTTTGATTGGTTTAGGTCCTAGTGACATTTTTTGTAATAAATAAGCCATGGTGACAGAAATCAGGTGTCCAGTTTTTTATTGGAAATCACGTAATCTGATCACAAAACAATCCATGATGAGAGGCAGTTTTCAGTTTGCTTACTAGAGGCAAGTCGGAACAGATGAGAAAGAACACCTAAACTATGGTTTTATTTAAAGTATTAGAGGAGCCTGGGTGGTTCAGTCGGTTAAGCGTCCGATTCTTGATCACAGCTCAGGTCTTGATCCTCAGGGTCGTGAATTCAGCCCCACGTTGGGCTCCACACTGGGTGTGGAGCCTACTTAAAAAAATAAAATAAAGTACTTCAAAGATATTTTCTGTGTCTTTACAGGATTGGTTCTTAACTTGAGGTCCCTGACCCAGAGCGAGTCATTAATGAGCTTCAGGGAGATCTAAGACACTCTTTAAATTATATACAAACGTTTCCTGTACTAACACATTCATATGTCAACTCTATGGAGAAAGTCCATGCTTTTATATAATTTCAAAAAGATCTGCTGGTCCCCAAAATAATAGGAGCCACTGATACATAGGTTATCTGTGGAATGGAATGTTCCCACTAGTTCTTCAGTGCCTGGATGGTAAAATCCCAGCTTTTTGATGCAGGAGGCATGGAGCTGAGATGCAGACAGGCCTGGATTCAAATCCCACCTCTGCCATTTGCTGCTTATGTCACCTTGGCTTTAGTGTCCTCCCTGTGAACGTGGAAAATATGGGAGCAGATACTGGGATTCACACCCATGTAATATGAAGAGAGCAGACAAGATTGCCAAGTGATTGAGGAAGGAAGGAGCTGAGGATGGAACCCTGGGGAGCATCTGTACCCAAGGGGCTGCTGAGAAAAGGGGAGTGACCAAGTGGACCGAGGAGAGGCTAGGGACCCAGGAGGGAAACCAGGAGCTCAGAATGGTCTTAGACTAATCCAGCTGGATGAGAGATAAGGACTCAGAAGGCACCTTTGATATTTCATTTTGATCCCAGATCATACTGCTCCAAAGTGTGCTCAGGAAGTAGGTGATGAGCTAAAGACTCCTTTGTTAATTCAGCATAAATCTACTGAATGCCAGTTGTATACCAGGCATAGCTATTGATGCCACAGAGCTCGATTCGTGAGGTCTCACGTTTAGAAACTCTAGGCTCCAATGTGATTTCTACCTCCGTTAACGAACATAGAGTGAACCCACCAGACAAAAATGTAGGTCTGCTATGTGGCCTTGAGTGGGCCACGTGATCTCTCCAGGCCTAAAGGTTAGAAACTGGATTATCCATAAAGTTTCCCCAATCTAAAGTGAATCCCACAGCACTGCCCAGTCAAAATGGGGGGGGGGGGGTACTGCTGGTCAAGAAATGCCTTTCACATACAAAACTCTGGTTGTGCGTCAAGCATGTCATCCTGTAGGCTGTCCCTCTATAAACTTCACACTCCTCTAGTTCTTCCTTGCGTTTCCCCTGTCTGGTGCCCGTGTCCCTGCTTGGCAGATGGATAAATGCATTGCATCTGAGGATTGCTTTCCTCCCAGGGAATCCTGTCGTTTTCACACAGAAGTATTACGGATGTTCTGTAAAACAAAAATAACATTTCATAAATGCGGGCCACGAGCTGGGCCCAGTGCTGTATTCTTTCATCTGCATGACCTTGTTTGGGGTGAGGGTCTTCTTTATGGAGATTTCAAAGCCCTGCAGACCAAATAATATTGCAAATAAAGGTTTTCCTGGAGCAAAACCACAAGCCATAAAAGATTGTTTGAACTAGCTTCCTGCATGAGGTGAATGTTAATCCTGGCTGCCTCACACCCCACTAGCTCACCGAGGAGCTCTTCTCTATTTGGAATTGGCCTCCAAACCCGGGTGACTTTCTGGGCAAGACATGCTTTCCTTCAGCTAGTTTGAAATTTGCCTCTTTCCTCCGTGCGCCTGTCTATGCATACTCACAATAGAAGCTCTGAATGGGGCGCCTGGGTGGCTCAGTCGTTAAGCGTCTGCCTTCAGCTCAGGTCATGATTCCAGGGTCCTGGGATCGAGTCCCACATCGGGCTCCCTCCTCGGGGGGAAGGCTGCTTCTCCCTCTCCCACTCCTGCTTGTGTTCCTGCTCTCACTGTCTCTGTTTCTGTCAGATGAATAAATAAAACCTTTAAAAAAAAAAAAAAAGAAGCTCTGAATGAATGTCTGTCGGTGTATCACCCTCTCTGCCCAGAGATTGATTTCTTGTTTCTGTGGTGAGTGTGGACCTACAGCCCCGAGTATCACTGGGTTAGGCATTGTTCGTTGGTGCTTTGAAAGGAGGGAAGGTTCACGAGGTAGAGAAGACTGGCCTGCGCTGCTGGCTCAGCCCCTGCTCATCTGGGAACGTGCTCTTGGGCAGCTGAACCTGGGCCTCGGGAAGCTGAGTTCACGGATGCTGGGGCCCAAGGAGGATGCTGTTGCTCGACTGAGTCTCCGTCAGCAGGACCCAGGGTCAAGGCATGAAGTAGTATTTTCTTCCTGTGCTAAAAAATGGAGTCTCAACATAAGGCTTTCCCCAGTGTTCTGATGTAGGTTCTTCTATTTATTTCTATATAATGTCTTCTTCCAATGAGGCTGGTAACTACTCTGTAGATAGTTGCTTCGGGGACCCAAACACGTTCCGCGAGCACCCAGACCAGAGTGGCCATGCAGTCACTCCTTGTTTGGTCCACCATTCCAGCTCTCTCCATCACACCCATGACAGTCCAACATGGTGGGGGACATTTGTTTCCTTACTTACTTACTGCCTGTCACTCTTCCCACCCTCAATAGGGCATTACTTGGTGAGAGTGGAGACCCAATGACCTCATTCACTACTAGGTTTCTAGAGCCTTGGTACATAGTAGGTACTTAATGAAAACGTGTTGAATGGATAAGCAGGAAAGTGGAGGGAAGGAAAGAAAGGGAAGGAGAGACGGGGGAAGGAGGGAAGGGAAGGAGGAAGGAGGCTTTAGTGGGAATAGTAACTCTTCTTGTATGAAGCAGTCTGAATTGGAGGAGACCCTAGTCACCAAAGCTCTGGGGTACCCTGTTCCCTTAGTGTGGTTCACCTAATCCTAGAGCCCACAGTGTTGCCCCAGGCCAGAGAGGAGTCTGCCATCACCACTCAGCTCTGAGGGGCCTAGAACTGCCCTTTCCTCCTCCGCCAGCTTCCTCTGTCCTCACATCTCCTTCTCTCTAAGGGGAGCTGTGTTCCCAGGACATTAACAGCACCAAACACCCCAAAACACCAAGGAACGGTGTGCAGGCAGGCAATCAAGTCTAGAGTAGGGGGTGCCCAGAGAGGGGCCGAGGCTGCCCAGTTCAGCCTCTGCTCTCTACCGCACAAGTATGAAAGAGAACATTATCCTCGTACATTTGGGGTCACAAGAGCACGTCCATGTCAGCACTCCCAGGGCTTCCTGGGTGCACGGGACATGGTATCTGCTCCGTATGTGTCCTGCAGCATCTAGGTGGGGGGCTGTTACTTCCCGGCATGCTCCTGCTCATTGTTGCATAGCAGGTGGAGAGAAGCGAAGGAAGGTCCCCTCCTGCCGACCTGCCTCCCGCGTTAGCTGGCTCATGGCTCCCAGTCTCTTGGTTTGGTGGCTGCCACATGTGGGCCAGGCAGTGTGCCGCAGGACATCTGGGCCACGTGATGAAGGTGTTGCTGTCCGCACTTGGGCTCGACCCGGGAAGGCGTGCGTTTCCTTGGCTACAGCTCCTGGTCCCGGGTGGGAGCTGAAATGCTCCTCACTGTGTATTTCAGCAAGTCGACCCGGTGGGACGGCCTGCAGGCCCACTTCTCGAGAGGGCTCGGGCTGCACAGCCCAGAGCAGCGGGGGCTGCTGCCAGGTTTTGAGAAAGTATTTGAGGCATCGAGGCCATGCAGGGCCCCACGCCCTTGCTCCCTCTCCTCTCCGGGCTCTCAGGCCTGCAGTTTTAATATGGGCGGGGGCTGGATTGAGTGTCTTGGCTGAATCCAGCAACCGGAGTCCTTTCTGGCAGAGGATGGGGAGTGCACATCAGGATCACATTCTAAATGCAGGGACAGAGATTTGGGAAGGATAAAGCAAAGAGAGTGAGAAAATTAAATGTGGCGAGAAATGGATTTTCCCTTTCTGCCGTCTGAAAATAATTGAGTTATGTTATTTTGTAAAATAATCTGTTTTGAGGTTTTTCCTGTTCCCCATCATACTACCAGTTGCCTCGCTGATTTGAAGAGGGGCAGGGGAAGCATTCGTTTTGGCCCATTGCTGTGATTCCTACCAAATACCTCAAACTTGGGCCAGGTTCTAAGAGGTGATTCTGCTGTCTGTTAAGACTAGAAATGAGAACCAGCCGGCCTCCAGCCTCTGGAGGAAGGGGCGGCTGGCTTCTCCTACTCTTCCAGACCAGTGCCCCTGTAGCCTGGCCTCCCCCTGGGCCTTCTCCTTCTCTGGGCTTTGAAGGACTTAGTCAGGTTTGGCCAGAGACCCCAGAGGGGCCTGTCTCGCTTCTCATCTTGTCCAAGTTTCCCTGCCCCTCCTTTCAACTCTCCCTAGAATTCTGCCCCTGGCCTCTCCTTGTGGTGGTTTAATGGGGGGTTCCCACGTCAGGGTTGCCCTTCCAGTGAGGGAACCACTGTTCCCACTCCAGGGAACATTTAGTCACTGTTAATAACTAGACTTGAATTGTGGAGTGCCATAAGATGGGATTTCGGGCAGCTGACCAACAGAAATCCCACTGGATAGGTGTCCATGGAGAAGCAGCTTCACAGCATGACAGACATGAACGAGCACAGGGCTTTCTGGAGCTTCAGCTCTGGAACCAGATTTCATAAATGCATACCCCGGCTTAGCCACTGTTAAATCGGTTGGCCTTGGGCAAAGACAGCGCTTCGTTGTGCCTCAGTTTGCCCATCTGTGAAATGGGTGCAAAGCCGGTGTTTACCCCTGGTTGCTGTGAGGAGTAAGTGAATCGATACACATAAAGTGCTTAGAGCAGTGCCAACTGCCACTCAGCTAGTAGTACTTAGCCTCGTCGGCATGGCCATCGTCATCTCTACTTTCTCCGTGGGGGCTTGGTGCAAGATCCTTTGATTCTCCGAGCCTTCCGTGTAAAATGGGTGATACCAATAGGATTGTCAGGAAGATTCAGAGAGAATGTATGGGACACCTGCTTGACACCCAGGGGAAACTTGGTGAGTTCCCTTGTCCTCTCCAACACCACCTGCCTCTAGTATAGACTGTCAGCTGCTGGGGTTGAAGGGCCCGTTTGATTATAATGGGGCTGGCTGTGTGGTGGCAAGCAGAGTCCTTGTTACGTATTTTAATAGGATGCAAGTTACCATAAACTTCAGTGTGAACAGCCAGCAACTTTTCCCATCTCCAGGTCTCCCCTTCCCATCTTCTCTTCTGCCATGAATCAGTCGGGCAGTTAGTCTCGAGGACCTTGTATGTGTCCAGGGTACGGCTAGGCGGCTCAGAGCTCATGGGAGATGTGTGAGACTTTCTCCTTGGATGTCAGACTCAACATGCCTAAAACTTCCCTGCATCATTCGTGTCACCATTCTCCTAGTCACCCTGAGTGAAGGCCTGCGGTCACGTTACTAGGTGACTTCACTTTGTCACCTCAACAGTTCTCACAGTGGAAGGTTGGAACCGTAAGCATCCCAACTTACAGATGAACAAACTGAGGCTTCATGAGGTTAAGAACCTTGCCGAAGGCCACTCAGTAATCAGCTAAGCTGGGATTGAAAGCCAAGTATGTGAGAATCCATCTTCTGCACTTCCCCTCTGGTATCTCGTGTCCGCTGGTTTCTTTATGTTTTGGCTATTTCTGTACAGCAAACAACTCCAAAATTGAATGGCTTAAAATGACAGTGTATTTTATTATTGCTGTTGTTGTTCATGGTTCATGGGGAGTGACTGCACTCTACTGAGTGATTTTTTTTTTTTAAGATTTTATTTATTTAAGAGAGAGAGAGAGAGCAAGAGAGAGAGTGAGCACACAAGCGAGGAGCAGGCAGAAGAAGAGGGAGAAGCAGGCCCTCCGCTGAGCAGGGAGCCCGATGTGGGGCTCGATCCCAGGATCCTGGGATCATGACCTGAGCCAAAGGCAGATACTTACCAACTGAGCCACCCAGGTGCCCCTCTACTGAGTGATTCTTGCTTGATCTCTCCTGTACTCACACTCAGATGGTGGCTGGAATTGGAGTTATCTAAAGGCTTCTACACTCATATATTTGGCACCTGGGCTGGGAAGAGCTACAGCAGATCAGGTGTCTCTCTCCCTCTATGCAGAAAGCTTGGGCTTCCTCACAGCATGGTGGTCTCAGAGTGGTCAGATTTCTGATAGAGCGGCTGACTTTCCCCAGAGCAAGTTCTAAAGGATCCACTGGGAGCTGCTAAGGCTTCTTACGGTCGAGCTTTACGTGTCCCAGATCCTCACTGCCACCATGTTTTATTGGTCAAACAAGTTACTAAGGCTAGTCCAGATTCAATGGGACCATTATTAGGCTTGATTTCTTGAAATGGGAAGCAGCATGTGAGTACAGTGAAGGAAGTAATTGATGATTACCCCAAAGCCCATCTACGTTTTTGCTTTAAAAAAAAAAAAAATCCCTCTTAACTATTCTATTCTACTGCCACCACCTTAGTAGGCTCCAATTTTGTTGTGCTTCATTTTTGGTACAGAACAAGCATCTCCTAATTGGGTTCTGACTCTCTGCCCAGCTCCTAATCCCTTGTGTATCTTGCTAGCATACAAAACTTCATCACATGCCTTGTTCATCCATTGGTTCATATATTCATAGATCCACGAGGGACTTTACAAGTCATCTAGTCTTACCATCTCCTTTTACAGAGGAGGAAACCAGGACCCCAAGAGGGTATATGCAAAATTATATGGTTCATTTTTTTATGGAGTTTCAAGTCAGTCAGTGCTTATAAACTATCTTCCTTAAGCTAGAAGAACAGGGAGAGAGAAGACCCAGTTCCTGCCCTTGGAAAGACTACAGTTTAATAGGAGCGATGGATATCTTAGAGATCTTTTTACTAGAAGTTTACGCATGATCCCGTAGTAGTACACAAGAGAAGCATGTAATCCAATTTGCCGTTCGGGGAAGATTTCTTGGGGAATGTGACCTTGAACTGAGTCTTCCATTCCACAGAAGTTCTCTGGGCAAAGAGAGGTGGGAGGCTGTTGGGGCAGAGGGAATGGCCCGAGAGACAAAGGGAAAGAGGCAGGATCTAGGGTAGGGGTGTGTGGTAGCACGTGCCATGTGATATTCCTAGAGCATGAAGAGCCTGAGTGTCCTACTTAGGGGCCATGACTTGATTCCTTAGGTAATGGGGAGCTGCTAAAGAGTAGGACCTACATGTGGCCCTTTAACACGGTCCATTTATCTGGGAAAGAGTTTAAAGGCTTATTTACTGACTGACTTCTCTGCCTTCAGACTCTATCATGGCCATGCCACTTTGGATGGACTTTAAACCTCCCCCCCACCACCACCCATAAAAAGACCAGTAGCCCAAAAGTAAATGGACCAAAAATACTTGAATATCCAGTTCTTAGAGATGCAAATGCAAATGATTTAGCTATATGAGAAGATGCTCAGTCTTATTCATAATAAGGAAAAAGCAATTTTAAACTATATTAAGATACTACTTGTCACGTCTTAGAGCAGCAAAGATCAGAAAGGCTAATATCACCTGAGGTGGTGAGGATATAAGCTTCCTCATACATTGCTAGTAGAAGTGTAACTTTCGTACCTTCTCCGTGGAAAACAGCATGGCAATATCTATCAAAATTATAAATGCACATATTTTTTGATCTATCAATTCTACTTTTCTGCCTACAGCTATTCTTATATTGAGAGGAAGCAACAAATGCATATGCTTATTTATTGTGGTCTTGTTTGTAATTGCAAAGGATTGGAAATACCTAAATGCCATAGAAAGAAAAATAGTCAAATAAATTATATTTCATCCATACAAAGGAATGCCATGAAGTCTTGAAAAAAAGACAATGAGAATTTTTGTATGTACTGATATGGATGGATTGCCAAAATAAAGTATTGGGTGAATAGAAAAAAAATGTAAAAAGAAAACAGAAAAATAAATGTACATACGTATTTGCACAAATATATGTAAAATATCCCTGGATGGAGTCATAAGAAATTTATATTGCTCCTAATGAGTAGCTGGGGTACAGAAGTAGGAGAAAAATATTTCATCGCTAAATCCTTTGTACCTTTTGAATTTTGAACCATATCAATCTTATTTTTTAAAAAAATTAAAAATGAGGGGCACCTGGGTGGCTCAGTCATTAAGCATCTGCCTTTGGCTCAGGGCCCTGGGATCGAGCCCCGCATCGGGCTCCCTGCTCCGCGGGAAGCCTGCTTCTCCCTCTCCCACTCCCCCTGCTTGTGTTCCCTCTCTCGCTGTGTCTCTCTCTGTCAAATAAATAAATAAAATCTTAAAAAACGAGACAAAGCAGGAAATTCAAACAAATAAACCATTACCACCACTGAGAGCTTCTTCAGATCACGGGGTAGAATAAATATTCCATGGATCCTCTTCATTTTACAGCCAGTTAAGGAGAGAGGAAACCCAACTAACTCTTCCCAAATTAAAAAAAAAAAAAAAAAAGACCAGGAAAATAAAAACTGAAGCAAATGTGACAAAATATTAAAGTGAGTTGAGCTGAGTCTATAAGTATTTCATACTGTCTTCCAATATGCTTGCGTTATCTTATATTTCATAATAAAAAAGAAAAGTATGTAAGTAGATAAATAAACAAATTAATCATTTACATGGCATGGCTTTGGTGTTTATTTTAGAATTATTGAAGGCAGTTAGCTCCATTTTCTTGCGTACTCAACACCCATTCTCGGGGTCATCGCCGCCACCCTCCACACATGGGGACCTTATTTTATATCGAGGGCAAAGATTGTGTCTAATTCAGAAGTCAGCAAACTTTTTCTGTAAACGGCCAGATAGTAAATATTTTAGGTGTTGTGGGCCCATCCGTCTCTGTGGTGACGACTCTGCTCTGCCACAGTAACACAGAAGCTCTAGAGAATACATCAATGAATGGATGTGCCTGCGTTCCAATAAGACTTTATTTATAAAAAGCAGTGCTTTTTTTTTTATGGGTCCGAGGGCCATAGCTTGCTATCATCTAATTCACAGTTTTCTAACATTGAATTTGTTGTTATAGACCCTTTTGTTCTTTTCTCTTTCCCTGGCTTCCTCTAGGAAAAGGCTTGATGTTCCTGGTGTCCGCGTGCATGTGTTTGTGTATGTATTCGTATGCATTTGTGGTCCCTGGGCAGGGCGACGTGAGAAAGGAAGGAAGAGAGACACAGTGTGTTTCTAGATTACTGAGGGCTCCAGGCTTTACTAGAGACTGGCTCAGGCAACAGTGTGAAAGGTTAAGGAATAACTTTTTAAGAAAAGGTTAAATCATGACTCTCTTCCAAATATGAAATGAACATGGATCAAAGATTTTATTTAGCCCATTAATTAATGAGGGAATCAGTATGTTGTTACAACTGTTTCGAAAGGAGAAAGCAGGCACACGGAAAGGCCGTCAGGAGTGCTGAAAGGAATTTGCTATCCATGTAAAACTGGCCTCTTGGGGAACAAGGAGGGCTTATTATTTGCCTTTCCACCGACAAAACTTACTTGTTACTATCAGTTTTCCACAATTTATAGAGTTGCACAATAGCTCAGCTACACACAGTGAAAGGTGCAGACCTATAAAATTAGATGATCCAGAAAAGGTTATTAAACAGTGCCTAATTATTCTCTAGAAAAGATACTCAGAAATCTTTTTATTTTTATTTTTTTTTTTGGCTCTTTTCAAAGTTTTCCACGATTTTATGTGATAGAAGTGGCATTTGGTAAACTCCAGATTATAGAAGGTCTTGAAATCCAGGCAAGAGGTTTTCCAGCTCCCTTTGATGGGTGGTGGCAGCCATGGCAGATTCTTGAGCCCATGGAAGAGCAAGGCCAAAGCGCAGGAAGAAAGACGTTCCCCAGCACAACTCGAGGGGAGGACTCACCTCTGGCCAGTGGAGGAGGGCTGGCGTGGACGATCCTGGGACCATTTCAGAAGAGGCAGTGTGGTGACAAGGAATCACACAGGACTGGAATTAGGGGCCTGAATCTGAGTCCCAGCTATGGGACTTACCGCTCCTGCAACATTGGGCAAGACTGGACCAGCTTGCTCACCTGTGGTTAGGGAGAGACTGTGAACTGCCTCAGAGGCCGTGGTGTTAGATGAGAAAGCACACTTCTCAATCCTGAGCACTTTGCCTGTGAAAGTTTGTAATAACTATTAGTTTCCCACCTTCCCTGTGGGGTGCTCACTGGACACTGTGTGCCCTTGGGCAAGTTACTTCAGCAGCCTGAGCTTTGGTTTCTTTATCTGTTCAAAGGCAGAGAATGACATCTACCTCACAGGGTTGCTAAGAGAATTGCAGGTAGTAGTGCCAGGAAATACTAGTTTCCCTTTGAGGGTTCAGGAAGGCTTCACAGAGGAGATGGCCACTAAGTCAGGTCTTGATGGATGAGTAAAGGTAGAGTACATCAGCATTTCCAGATTTCCTAAGATTTCCCAGCACAATAATTAGCATTTGTATAATTCAGTTTTATTTTATTTATTTTGATCACATCATTTGGGACCATTCATGTTGTCTTTTTAGCCACATATAGCACTGAGTTTTAAAGCACGTCATGGTAAGGGGCATAGTAAGTGGGAAACAGTATGAAATTGTTTTACGCTTATTTGGTGGTGGGTTATAAATGGAACATTTATTGTGCATATGAATTCATGGTTATTTAAAGCTCTGTTAAATTGCAGGTTTGGGGGATAGCCCTAATTGCAAATATTTTGACCTATTGGTTCCGGCTAAACAATAAGGTATCTTAGGAATTCCATTATTTTCGCACTTAAACAACGTCTCTCAGATTTTCCCTTTCCCCCCAAACGGTACAAAAATCATTTATAAGACCATTGGCGATGATGTTCACTTTACGTGTAGTTCGTGAAATTGTTTCTGTGTGTGTGTGTGTGTGTGTGTGTGTACACGTGTGTACGTGTACATATGTGCCCGTGCATGGAGCAGGGGGGAGGCAGTGAGGAAGCTCACCAGCCACGGCCCACTTTGTGTAACAAGGAATTTGCATGAGGATTTCCAGGTGAAGCAGAGAATTAGCTTGCCTCCGCGTTGTCAGTCTTCCATACTCCCCTGTTGCTGATGTAACAGTAACAAGGCTGCCAAAATGGTGGTCCCGGCAGGACTCCAGAGTAGGAGCCCTAACTCCAGGGCACCTTCTCTACTCCATCAAGCTCTCTTTCTGCTTGGGATTCCTACCCTATCATCCTTTAGCTGTGGTTGCCCTAATTCTCCACCTTCCATCCTTGTAAGTCTCCCAGAATCCTCCTTCTACCGTGTTTCCCTCTCTCCCAGCGATAGCCTTCAACAGCACAACCTGCTGATACTCTGTAGAGATAGAGGGGAGCCGGGATGGGGACAAGGAAGGGATTTTATAAAATGAAAGGTCTCTTTTGCTCTTTGTCTTCCTTTGGAACCCTTGATGTCATAGCCTCCCGAAGTGGTCCTTGTTGGCATGCAGATATAACTTGTAAGTGCAACCAGCAAGTTGACCAGGAGACTCCATGGGACATAATGATAAGCACCTATTTTCTCTCTCTCCCTCTCTTCAAAGCAGCTCAGCGGGAGAAATTCTTTCACTGCCCTTGGTTGAAAATACAGGAAGTCCCATGACTTCTCTGATCACTCTCAAGTAATAGGAATTCCGAGGGCCCCTGGAAGTTGACTACACAGTCTCAATTCGGTTATTTAAAATGTCCAGTCTAGGGTGGGTGGCTCAGTTGGTTAAGCGTCTGCCTTCGGCTCAGGTCATGATCCCGGGGTCCCGGGATCGAGCCCCACATCAGGCTCCTTGCTCAGCAGGGAGCCTGCTTCTCCCTCTTCCTCTGCTTCCCACTCCCCCTGTTTGTGTTCTCTCTCTCTCTCTCTGTCAAATAAATAAATAAAATGTTTAAAAAAGTAAAATGTCCAGTCTACATTGTCATCAGAATTTCTGGTTTGCTTTAGCGTTATGCCTGCTCCACTGTCCAAGCTGGAGCCTGCTGCAGGTGCGAAGAGCCAAGCTTCCTCTTTGCTCTGCTCTCACATATCCTCCCTTGCATTGCTGACCAGGTTTCTGATTCCTCTGTGTAGAGAGGTGGGGAGGAAAAGGCAGGGAAGCTCTTACTCAACAAATCCTGTAGGAAGATGTCTTCTCTGGGTGGGCCTGGAAGATCTGTAGAGCCAACTCCTCTCATGGATTTTTTGTGGGTTCTCCTGAGACCCTTACTCTGAATATTGACCAATATTTCCCCTGATGCATGATGCATTTTCCTTTAGCTAGTTGTCCCTTCCTCGGCTCTGTTTTTTTTAGTGGTCCACTCTGTACAGACCTTTCCTTTCTTTTTCCTTTTCCCTTTCCTTTTCCTTTTCTTTTTCCCTTTTCCTTTCCCTTTCCACTTTCCCTTCCTTTCTTTTCCTTTTGTTTCCTTTCCTTTCTTTATGTCTGGAGACTGCAAGCTGGGGAGGGGCAGGGGGAGAGGAAAAAGAGAGAGAATCTCAAGCAGGCTCCACGCACAGCACAGAGCCCATTGCGGGGCTCAATCTCAGGACCCTGAGACCATGACCTGAGCCGAAATCAAGAGAGACACTTAACCAACTGAGTCACCCAGGCGCCCCTATACAGACCTTTTCGGTTGGGGTTCTGTCACCTTCCCATGGAGTCCTCTTAGGTGGGATTTGAAATAGATCCAGGGGCACTTGGGCCACTCAGCCAGTTGAACATCCAGCCCTTGATCTCAGCTCAGGTCTTGATCTCAAGGTCATGAATTCAAGCCCCACATTGGACTCCATGCTGGACATGGAGTCTACTTAAAAAAATAAAAGTAAAAATAAAAGTAGATCCAGACTGACCCTCTCTGCAGTATGCCTTGTGTCTCATGGCAGAAGCACTCCCAGATCATCTACCCTGACAGTCTGGGAGAGCAGTGCCCAACAGACACCTCCCCTACCATTAGAGCATCTAATCGTTCAGATTTCCCAGGCAGGAATTAGACCCAGTCAGTGCCCTGTGTCCAGTGATTGTGAGGACACCAAATCCAACCCTCCAGGGATCGCACTGAAGCTCCTCTCTCTTCACCTGAGGGAAAAGCGCCCCGCCCCTTTCCTGGAGTAGGGGAGAGGAATGCAGGCACAGCTCTATCCAGAGAAATTCCCTTTTGTAGCTCCATTTTCTCAAAACTATGCTGTCCTCACCATGCGTCCGGGATTCAAGAGTCATGTAGTGAGGTTTTGCCTTTCAGCTTTGAAATCTTTGTATGGTAGTCTCTTCAAAATGTACCATTCACTGTTGCCACATGTTAGCTGAAAAGGAGACAGGAACAGCCCCATTTTAATATCCAGTTACACAAGCTTGGCCTTAATGTTGTTATCACATCAGTTGAACAGTCACTCCATGCTAGACCTTTTTCTTCTTATCTCAACCCTTGCAACGACCTCCTTTTAGAAAGAAGGAAACTGAGATATGATAGGACATATCCAGAAGTGTTCAGATGTAGTATTAGGACAGGGATTGGAAACAGTTCTTCTAAATAGTGTATAATCTCAGTTTGATGGCCTCTTTAATCAAAGAGTTATTTAAAGGAAGATAACTTTCAAGGGATAGATTACAAAATAATTCTTTTACTATTGATTATCTAGTGTTATTGTTTGCTTTTTTTGGTCAGAAGTATAGCCCTGAATGTGTTCCAATTTTTAGAACATAGTGAGGTTTGTATGGTGGCCTAATACATGGGCAGTTTTAGTAACTGTTCCCTGGATATTTGAAGACAAATGTGTTTGCTTTTTTATCGTTGGGTGCAGAATTCTGTGGCTTTCTCTCAGTTCGGACTTCCTGGCTCCTAGGTCAGGATCTTACACACAGGAGAGCCCGCCAGCTGAAACAAAGACATTCAGGAGGTGCTTATGACCAAACTAGCAAATCACCATTGAAAACATTTGCATACCTGAAACTCAGCTACATTTTTGTCACTGCATTCCCAGCCAAGCTGGAAGTCTTTTCTAGATCCCTAAGATCTGGTGGTGAGTTTTTCCCCCACTTCTAATAGCACTTTGGTTGCGAGGCAGGACCTGGGGGTTCTTGGCCCATCTCTGCCACGAACTTGCCCCTGGGCAAATTACCTCCCCATGAAGTACCAGGGTCAAGGCAGATGTTCTCACGGTCAGTTCTGCTTCTCAGAGTCTGAGACTTTGCAAGGTGGGCCTCTGACTTTCTCTCCTGAGGGTCACCGGCAGTCATGAAAGAGGGTGTTCCCACTGAGAGGGAGCGTTTCTTGGAGAAAGCGTGATACACTGGCAAATGTTGTACACCGGTCCCTGGGAATTACAAAATCATTATTTTTAAAACACTGGAACTGATGGTCCATAATCAGTTGTAAAACAAAACAAAACAAAAAAGTTAAACCCAAAGAACAAAAAACAAAGCTAACCCTTTCCTTGGTAAGTGGTCTGAACACTAGACTGAGTTCAAGTACAAACGAGGTCAGAGGGTAGATCTGGAAGGGTAGGCACAAGGCTGGCTTGTGTTTTCTTTGTCTGGAACAGTTCCACACAGGCTGGATGATGTGTGTACTCCCGGAAGGTGATGCAAACACTTGTTTCCAGCACTCACTGTGGCACTTTCTCCCCTGACGCCCTTGACCGTGGGGTGAGCGAAGCTCTCAGATAGGAGAAGCAGAGGGATAAGTAACCTCCTGTATGAGGCACTTGGTTTGTTTTCTTCAATTCAAATGCACCGTTGAATCATTCATTATTTCATTCATTTCCCATCTGTGGAGCATTCATTACGTGTCAGGTCGTGTTGTCTTCCGTGGAGACAGGGCTGGATAAGAGACAAGAAGGGCCAGTGGATATTTGTCACTTCTTATCCCACCTACAGCGAGACATGAGCTAACCGCATTCTAAATACAAATAAGTGGGTGTGGTAGGAGAGGAAGTATGGTAGGAAAATTTCCATCTAAATTTCCAAATCAGAACGTGGTGGTTCTCGGGGGAAGGAGTCATGGTCTACCAATTCGGCGGGCAGAAAAAGCTGTCTTGACCTCATCAGAGCTCTGGGCCTCCCTCCAGCTTCCTCAGAGGCTGCATTGGGGAATGAGTCTGGAGGGTGAGCAATGGCCCTGAACCTCAAACTTTGAATTCTAGGAAAGAGGTTACTTGCAGGAATGAGCTCAGCCTAATCACTTGAAATTAGGGCCGCAGAGGAAAACGCCCAATCTCTGTTTATGAATGTACAAAACAATTTGCTAGACTCAGCTATTACTCAAGCAGGAGACTGTTCACAGATGGTGGCTTGGGCTGGGGTGGGGCTGGGGGAGCTGCAGAGGCTAGGACCATGGGCCATTAATCACCAGGCTGCAGATACATTGCTTGGTGCAAGCCAGCATCCCGGGCCGTGGCGGGGCTTATTGGCGGGGCTGGACAGCAAATCCCCTGTCTTGCAGATCAGAGAAATCCTCACAGCCACAGAAATCACCAAAAGTCCATGGCAGGAGGTGGATGATAGTTTCAGGCCAAACCCACTTGGTCTCATGTTTTCTTCTCTCCCGCGCCTTCCTAAATATGAACACTTCCAGCCCATTGCCAGTGGATGCCTTCAGTCAGGGAATAAAAATGTCCTTGCCGGCTGGAGCCCAAGCACCTGAGGAATGCCTGTGTAGATGAAAGATTGTCTCTTTGTCGAGGGGAGGTCACTGTCTAGACGTGGAGGTATGGTAGTATGTGCGTGTGGGTGTGTGTATGTGTACACATGTGTGTGCACAAGGTAGACAACTCAAGGCGGCGAGTAAATTTCCTCTCCCTCTTCCCAACCACCTCCTCCTAACCCTTCAGGCCCCAGCTTTAGCTCGTGCCTTCCTCTGAGCAATCTGCTCTGACCTTCCAGGCCTGGCTGGGGGAGGTCCCTGGGCTAAGTGCTCCCACAGCTGTTTGAGCTTACCCCCCACAGCACTCCCCACACTGAACTGTACCTGCCTGTTAAATTGTCTGTGGCCTCCCTTCCCCATACCGCGACTTTTTTGAGAGCGTGGACTTTTCCTGTGTCACGCCCAGCAGAATACACGGTGATAGACTGATCGTATGAACAGTATCGATGATGTTCTCTAAGACTGGAGTTGGAAGACGGCCTCTGAAGCCAAGGAGAAAGGATTCAGCTGGACCCAAAGGATAAGCCCACACCTCCTAAATCAGAGACTCTGGAGGTGGGACCTGGCAGTCTGGGTTTCAATAAACCCTCCAGATGATTATGGGGCACATCCAATTTTGAGAACTAGCCCCTTGCGACTGTGATAACATATTATTTACATCTGTGAGCTCTCACTAGCTTTGGCCCTACCTGTGAATTTGGGTCCAGGTATGACAGATAGAACTTGTTTATGTGCTACTTTCCATCAATGGCCAGTGGCCGTCTAGAGAGCTTCTGTGAAGGATTCTGAGGCTATGGCTGTGCCTGGGGTGAAGAAGTGTAATCACTGATTAGTGATATCTGCGGTGGGTGCCGAGGAAGGAGTATTCACGCCCCTTGCATCTGGCATCTCTGATCTGGAGCCATTCCTGAATTTATGTAGCACGTGATGCAAGTGGTGCTTAGGGCTGAGGGTTTGGCTACAGGTTCTGTTCTGACCTTCATGCTCTGGTTTTCCAGGACTCAGCCTCCTTCCTTGTGACCCAGTGTGGGTGTCCTGCTCCTTGACACTAGTGTCTCCATGATTGGGCCTTCAGTACCAGCCATTGGACCTCCCCCATACTGCCCAGCACCCCTCTTGGTCTTGATTGATGGCCCGCCCTGCCAATATTTCACCAGACCCCTCATTCTGAATTGGGACCTTTTCTCTAGTTGTCCTCAAGTCTTCCTGTGGCTGGGTCAGACCCTTTCAGTTATGCCCTTGGACAAACACAATCCTGGTATGGCCTGAGAAAAACAGATCTTTCCCCTTGCTCTCATTTGCAAACTCTTCTCTCAGTCTCGGCCAGCTCATGTTCACAAACCCTCAGTCCTGGCTGTCTCTGCACGCGGGTCCACGTATCCAAGGAGGGGTTCCAGGTGGTGGCACCAGGACAGACTAAGGCTTGGAGGTCAGAATGTAAAAATCGGATCAGGTTCCATGAGGAGACCAGTCTGGCGGGGGTAAGAACCCATGCCGAGGCACATTGGATTGCAACACTGGCAAACAGGTGGGAAGATCAGATTGCAGAAGGTCCTAACACCAGCTCTGGAGCTCGGCTCTGGGTTGGGAAGGTAGTGACACTTACACGAGGTGTTGCGGGCTTTCTGACCTCACTTTTGCAGGGCGACACGTGGCAGTGTGGTAGGAGTGCAAGGAAGCTGACCTATGAAAACACTGCTGGAGACAGTCCCAGTGGGGAGTCCACTGAGGGGGATGGCTGACGTCATGCAGGGGGAAAGGGACAGAGAAGAGCCAAAAGGGACCCTGCTCTGAAGCTATGTGACTGGAATAACAATGCCTCCGGCCCTGACATAATGAGGGAAGTCACGTGGGGAAGAACGGAGGTGGAAGGAAGTTGAGAGTTTGAGTTTAGCCACAAAGTGAGTTTGAGGCGAAAGTACGACACCCCAGCGGGGTTGCTGAGCGGGTAGATGCTGAGCCAGGACCGAAGGTAGGGTGCAGGTGGGGGCGAACCGGAATGGGGGTGTTCCCCACCCCAGGAGACTGGTGAAAAGAGGAGAGTGGAAGAGGAACTTTGGACTCTGAGGCATGTTCCTTGGAGAATGCCTGTCTTGGGGCGGAGAGGGGAGAACAGGGAAGGATTAGCCCGTGAGCAGAGCAAGCAGGAGACAGCAGGGGCAGGGCTGCCGGTGGCCAAGGGAGCACCAAGGGACAGGTGGCAGAGTGTTAATACTGCAGAGAGCACAGGGAATGAGCAGACCTGATGAGCATGCCTGGGGGCCTTATGGACAACACCCAGAGTCCAGGGAAGAGGTGGAGGAAAGACCCAAGCCCTTAGAGGTCAGGAAAGCTCTTTGGTATCTAAACAGTGTATTTCCAGGGAAGTCATTTTGTAGACAGGTTTGCAGGTCACACTTGCTGGGCCTGAGAACTCTGTGAGAGAGAGAAGTCATTTTTACAATCCTTGCGATCTAACTTGATCACCCACCTTGGCCCCCTTTTCAGCCCTCTAACCACATACAGAAACACTTACCCCTACCTCTTTGTATGAGTGACTCCGAAAGCCAGTGCAAAAGCAGCAGAACATAAATTGTTTTACCATTTGCCGCCAACTCATAGGCTCAGTTTTTCAAGGGCTGAAGAAAATCATCTACTTTACACAGTTGTTCAGGTTGTGTACTGCACAAGTTACTTTATCTAAAGGGGTGGCATTTACATTGTAGGTACCTTTATTATTTTGATTTTTTTCATATTTTTATTATGACTGTGTTGACTCTAAAGATGAGTGATTTGCATGTTTACTCTTACAAGTTTCTGGCAGATGGCAGTAAAGTGGCTTTTTCTAACAACATCAGTACGTTATGACAACTTTATATCAAAAAGGGGACGTAAAGTGTGTTGAGGAAGGGATACCTTTTCTAGTTCTTGTGAAGGCCCCATGAAGGAGACCTGCAGAGCTCCCACCCAGTGAGTTCGGGCCAGCGCTTTGGCAAGTCGATCACCAGCCACCTTCCCTCCACGAGTGGAGAACATGGGCCCTGCTCAGTTCATTTCAGTTTGACAAGCATTTGTCGAATACCTGGTGTGTGAGAGGACCTCTGTCTGGGCTCCAAGGATGGAAAACACTAGGTTCCATCATCCTCAAGGAACTCAGAATCTAAATGGGGCACAAGAAGAACATCGCCATGCAGTGATCATATGTGTGTACAGTGCTGGTGGTTTGCACACATACACAGAAGACAAATCAAAAAGGACTCCGTCCTTCCAGATGCCCTGTTCCCCTCCACTGCGCTTTTGCTTTTAATGGAAAAAGCTTAAATATTAGCTGTAATTAAACCATTCCTTTAAAGGATCTTTTATTATTGGGAGTCACCGCTTAATAAACAGAAGTATTTTCTTCTAGGCGGAAGGAGATCCATTTGTTTTATGTCAGTTGTTGAGATGGAAAGCTTTTTAAGCCTTCTGCCCCTGGATGCGCAGCTGTGGAGAGAGACCCAAACAGAGTCAGGGGAGAGAGAGTAAAGGGGGTGGTCTTGAGCTTTTCTACGTTCTCCTTCTCAGGGGATTTTTTCCCTGAAGGCCTACCTGTTCATCCCCACACTTCTAAGTTTCCTTCAGGGAAGAAGGAGGGGGACTGGGCTCTCGGGCTTATCTGACTGCTGTTTTCTTAGGGTCAGGTGCTCTGGTATCCAGTTTGTCCTGCACCAGCCCTCCGTCCTTAAGAGGAGAATGCAATGAGCCCAGTAGCTTCTATTTCCTTGCCAGCGACTGATGCTGTCAGGTTTGTAGTCCGTTCTTGACTTGTCTGGGCCTCCGTTTCATAACTAGCATGGACTTAAGAGGGCATCCCAGCCTCCCCGCTGTGCAGGTAAAGATGGAAGCCCAGGATGCTGCTCAAGTTCATGCCGTGACTTTCACACCAGCAGGCAGTGATTTCTGAACAGACTCGTAGCTTGGTTTACTTTAGAGAAAGGATGGCAAAATGGAGACAAAACTCCAAAGGAAGGAGAGGAAGGTGGCACTGAAGGAGCTAATAGAGAAGCAGAAATGACAGGAAAGAATGATGTACTGGAGAAGTAAGAACCTGGCAGATGCCAAAGACAGCCTCGTCCTCACTGCCTAAATGTTTGTGGGTTTGTTTCTTTTTAAAATCAAAGACAAAACGGGCAGTTCTTGCACAGCGTGCCCGGCCAAATAAAAGAGCTCCTGCTGTGAACAGCTAAGAAGATCGTAGTTCAAAGGCATGCCAGCCCGAGGGCCACAGGAGCGCCTGACCTCCAGGTCAACAGCGTCCACATTCAGAGAAGGGTTTCGGGGCTGACCTGAGGATGTACAGGCTAAAAAAAGACGGATGGGACCTGCCCAAAGCCTGGGGAGGGGACCAAGCTGGGGCAGGGGAGGTCCCACAAATGCCATGGGGATAAAGTCCACGGGGGCCTCACAAGTGAAGGAAAACAAGCAGATGTTTTAAATGAAATGGCAATACGTATAAACAGGAAAATGGACATGTAAATTTGACCTAGATTTATAGGTGAATAAAACAAACATTATCAGCCTTTGATGCAGACATCTGACTTTCCAGCAGATGGAGATGTTACCACATGAAAGAGAAGTGGGGCCAGGTGGGCCCGGCCCCTGACTCCCGACTTTTCAGAAAAGGATGGTTTGTTTCTTGAGAGTGGGACACAAGACAGGACCCCTAAAATACGTAGACTCTGATCTTTAAGGACGTAACACTTATAAAAAGAAAATGTAGGCGTTACCTAGGTTCCTAATTCAGGGGGTAAACTTTTTAAGTTCTGAGAGCCTTGGCCAGTTGTTTCCTCCTGGGTTGGGGAGGATTTGGCAAAAATCATCTGTTTTCTAAGCTTTGTGTCTAGAAACCGTAGGCAGAAAAGGGTTCTGTTTGCCTTCTAATCAACATTCATTTGCATTACACTACTTGCTACTTTAGAAGTCAAGGTTTCAGGGTGGGGGGTGGGAGGGTGGTTTTTGTTGTCTTTTCTTTTTTTTTCTGGTCCCTAGACATTCCCTGGCGGCCTTGGGCATAGGGTCAAGTTGTTTTCACAGCTTGCTTGCATTTTGTTGGAGGCTTCCGAAGACTTGGGCAGGATGCTTTTATCTGCATTTGAAGAATTGAATAGCTGTGCCTTGCAAGCTAGCTGCTAGGCATAACTCATTAACATTAAAAAAAAAAACCTGTCTAAGTGGCTATAGAAGGGGATCTTTTTGACAATGTTGTCTGGGTGATCTCAGGTATTAGAGAAACATTCTCAGATCAGCGGAGGATGCTGTGCTTGGTGATTGTCTCCAAACCAAGGAAGTGGTACCCATGAATCAGGGCTTCTGTAGGGGTTGGCCATAGATATAGGTTCTATGGCCTTAGGTGTAAAGGGAAGATGTTTTATTTCCCCCAAAAGTCTTTTTCCTCATGAGTTTTTTTTCTTTTTTTAAAGAACTCAAAATTCATTCAAATACGTCTTCAGGAAAACCATAATATGTTCTACTCTTCATTGAGATTTTAGTCTCAGAATAAATTCCAGGAGGGGGATGAATGGGTTGGTGGACATGAATTATGTCGCCTGGTATCTGCCTTATTTCCCCAAAAGCATTGGATCAATCATACAGAAACACCAGCCTGACCTTGAATTTGCTTTACGTGTTATTATTGGGGGAAAAAAAAGAATTTTTTTGTTAATTAGCAGTACACACGGCAAAGGCTTAGGAGTAAATATTATGGTCCCGTCGGGGAGTTCCAGGCATGCAGCTCAGAATCCTCCCGGTCAGCACAATTTAGAAGTATCTTGGAGATTTTCTTCCCAGTCCAGAACCCCTTTTCTGCATTCCTCTAAGTTCAAGCAAAGGTTACCCTCCGTTGGCCAGGGGGACCTCTCAGCGCTGCCTGCCAGCCCGGGATGTCTGGCTCTTCTTTTGATATTCCCTTTTTTTTCCCCTCAACCCAGAGCTATTTAATCTCTCCTGGGAGAGGCAGGGATATTTGTTATTTGGCCATCAGCAGTTCACTGCTTTTGTGGTTTGCACACATACACAGAAGACAAATCAAAACTGCACTCAGGATCTCACATTCTCAGTAAAACCTGAGACTTTCACAAGAACTGACTTCACCTTGTTTCACATAAATCCTCCCTTGAGTTTGTCCAGAAAGAGGCAATCAGTTTGTGTTTGTAACACTCTTGAGAGCTGCTTACATTTCTGCTGTATAGCTGCTTGCTTCACTGTCCCTCTCCTTTCCGTGATTCCTTAATTTGCTCACCAAACCCACACGGAGCACCCACGATGTGCCAGGCACTTTAGAGTAGGGGAAGATGGGTGGAGCGATGAAAATGTATCCCCAGTGATGGGGAACACAGCAACCTTCAGGCTCCAGGCCTGCTTTATTGGTTTGGGGTCAGTAATGTCATCTTTGTTTGCAGAGAATGGCTGATTTTTCCATCTAGCAGGATGTGTGCCCTTTCAGAAGGTTTTCTGTTTTTCCTCTATGCCCAGCTTCACAGGAAGAGGGGAAGAATAGAAACCAGCCAGCAAATCTCAATAGGGCAGAGTGGTCTGGTAGGCGATCATCCCCGTTGCTGGAATTTGGCCACCAATTTCAGTGAGAGTTTCTTTCGAGGGTTGATTTGTTGCCTTGGAATATCACTTGGAAGGTTTGTATGAGTTCTGGCATATTGGCCCCATGGTTTTTAAAATGGTGGCAAAACACACATAACAAAAATTTACCGTCTTGACTATTTTTAAGTGTTCAGTTCAGTAGTGTTCTGCACATTCACACTGTCGTACAACCCATCTCCAGAACCCTTCTCATCCTGCAGAACTGTTCAGCAGTAAACCGTAGCTCCCCATTTCCCCACCCCCATCCCCTGGAGCTATTATTCTGTTTGGGGTTGCTTCTACTTTTTTGGCTCTTGTGAGTAATGCTGATATGAATATAGGTTTGCAAACATCAATTCAAGACCTTGCTTTCACTTCTTGTGGATATATACTGGGAAATGGAGTTGCTGGTCCATATGGTAATTTTATTTTTAATTTTTTGAGGAGCCGCCATATTGTTTTCCGTAGTGACCACCTTATTTTACTCTTTATTTTACGCCCTATTTTACTCTCCCACCAACAGTGCACAGGGCTCCCAATTTCTTCAGTCCTCCCCACCTGTCCATTTCTTTCCTTCTTTCAGTCTTTCTTTTTTGATAGCAGCCGTCCTAATGGGTGTGAGATGTTGGTTCTATTTTTAAAAATAAAACAGTATCTACAGCATATCCTAAGCAATGCCTGCATTTTCAGATAAAAGGATACAAATCAGGAAATGCTAGTGTTTGCCACTATACACCTACTATCAAAAACCAAACAGGATGGGCCCAGTGGAATCTAGGCCAAAGGTTTAAGGGAGCTTATATAACATTTCCTCTCTGTTTATGTTATCTGGTTTGATTTGTATGAGACTTTTTGGTGAACTCTTTGTATGGCTTTAGCTGGACAAGGAAAGCAGGGTGGGGGGATTAGAGAGGACTTAGAAATATGGGTAGAACCACTGGAAAATCTCCAGCTTGCATAGACCAACTATGGAAAGTTTGACTTTTCTTTACCGAGGTATACAAGGTTAAATCCAATGTTGCATGTTGTGTTTCCTATGTCTACTCTCATATAACCTTCCCCTGACCTCCAGCCCTCTTAGCCAGGGAAAAGTTCTTGAATATCCTTGGTCTCAACTTGTGCTTGCTTGCCCATTTGTCAGAGTTTTGCCATGAGGAGTAGTTTACGCTTTTGAATTATCCAGGAATTTTTCTTGGAGCCCAATCAGAGTATAGTAGGACAGGGGCAGGTAGTAATTGGATAACCCAGTTGAAAAGATCACATCCTTTCATTTCAAATATATAGGGCATTTAAGGAGGATGCTCTCTTTTTTCTGGCCTCTCCCCCAAGTTTTTCTAGGTAATTATGGATAGCCAGATCTATCCAAAGGAAACCAGAGCATCAGGCTATAGCTACAAAGTCAAGTGAAGTAGGGGACTGAGGAAAACAATCAATATCCCAAAGGTTTACTGGCTATGGCTACAGTTGGGGCACGTTCTTTCCAGTTATCCACGTCTGTCCTCACAGATTTTTCAATGGGACTAAGCATGTTTGTGGGTGAGAACTTTCACTGAAGACCAAGTTCACTCACTGAGACCTGTGTGTTAACAGATGATGGTTGAACTGCAGGGGAGTATGGCCCTTCAGAGCACAGGAGACTCTCAGAAGAAGGAAGAGGAAAACCATTTCCCTGTGCAGATCCAAGAATGAAATGAAACTTGCAGATGGCAATTTGCAAGAGTCATAAGGAAAGAAAATGGAATAATGAGATCCTGAATGCCATCTCCAAGGTTTGGCTGCTACTGAGTCCTGGTGCCACCAAAAAGCAAGGAACCAGTCTCTCTGCTCTTCTTCCAGGGATATTTTAGCTTGGCCATCCTTCTATAACAATTATCAAAGACAATTCAAACAGCTCAGAAGGGCTTTGGGGGTGGCCAACCGTCGATGAACTACCTGCAAGCAAGGGAGTACTTTTAATAAAGCCTGGAGACTGCTGGAGACTACCACCAAGCCCATCTTTCCACTGCCAGGGGTTGCCACGTTTTGATAAAGGCAGATTATTTCTACGTCTGCAATTCTTCTAAAGTTTCCCAGTGCAGACATTCTGCCACTTCCCAGGGCACCCAGTTTCAGGGTAGAAATAAGGAAGTGAACGTTTTTGAGCGCCTGTGCTTTTACAAGCAATCTCTTATGTGATTGTCAGGCTAGTATGCAAGATAAGCATTGGAACACCTATTTTTTTTTAAAGATTTTATGTATTTATTTGAGAAAGAGAGGGAGAAAGCACAGAGAGAGTGTAAGGGAGAAGCAGGCTCCCCATTGAGCAGGGAGCCCGCTGTGGGGCTCAATCCCAGGACCCCGGGATCATGACCTGAGCCGAAGGCAGACGCTTAACCAACTCAGCCACCCAGGTGCCCCTGGAACACCTATTTTAAAAGAGAAGAAAAGCAAGGTTCAGAGACATAATTTGTGCAATGACACAAGCTTCGTATGTGATGGAATTCAGATTCAGACCCAGCTAAGGACATGCAAAAACTGTGCTCTTTCTTCTACCTCGATGCCTTTTAGTAGATTTGCAAATGCTAGGTAGTTTGCCTAAAGGTCTAACCAGCATCTTTTCTGCCATATTTCTTGGAAACCAGTTGCATTTCAAAGGTCCTCATGGACCAGAAAGTCCTTGGCTCTGGAGCCATGATGCCGGCAGCAGCAAGTTCTGCAAAACGTCTCTGGGTCTCAGCGAGATTGAGGGGAAGAAGGCTACACCTCATTTAACTCAATGGCCACCATCCAAATTGTCCCACAGTCAAGAAGTGGGCTGCTTTTCATGCTGCTTCTGTACACATCCTTTGTTTTTCCTTTTTGTCTCTGCCCATCCTTTCCCCCAAATACCACAAAACACTGTTTCAGCCTGAGGTTTCAATTAGGTTCTGGCATGATGAGCTCATGCCCCGCTTTGTGTGGCCATGGCTAGAACATCCTTCCCGGGGCTTCCTTTGAGAGGGAGCTGGGGCTGCTGAGTTCCCTTTTTATCCTTCCACAAGGGAACCTCCGTTTCTCATTTGTCCAAATCCGTGTTTGTCTTCGGAAAGTGAAATGCTTGCATTTGATTGTGATTGGGATGGATTGACGTCTTTTCAAGTCCTGGAATGAAAGCCAAGCTCACTCAGGGGGATTAGCCCCTGCATTCAGTGGAGTTGAATGTGGAGGGCTGCATTCGTTTGGTAAATAGTGGTGGAGGGACCCACCCTGCCTTTCTCTTCTGGTGGTTGTGCATATTTGGACAGAACGTGTTCTGCCTGCAGAGAGGGCCTGAAAAAAAAAGTCTCTTAGCAAATATGCGGGGCCTGAAAGGGACAAACGAGGCTGGCTGTTGAGTCCCTTCAGGGTGGGTCACAGTTTTCATCTTAAGGTAAAAATGATCACTTTTCACACATGCTATGGAAATCCAGTGGGCCACCATGCAGGAGTGAATTCACCAAGCCAGCATGGAGGAGAGCCTTGGTTCTGGGCTCTTGTAGAATCTCCAGAAAAAGGCAGGAGTGTAGCTGGTTGAAGTAGCCACTTGCTGAGGTCCTTTGTGTCTGCCCTTGTGTTTGTGCATGTGCAAATGGGCCCCTTCTCTGTCTGGCTTGCTGTTTATTTTGTTTGGAAAGCTCCTGGCTGTCTAGGGTTCTGTCTGTTCACCCCCCTCTGTACAGAGGCATGTAAATGAGCTTGTTAATTCTACTGAGCAATTGATTAAGCTCTTTTTTAATGTGCTCAGTGCCGTCCTAGGCACCAGAGGGAGGCGTGGAAGAAGCCCCAGTGGGGTCTCTATCTGTGACGTTGAGCAGCTCCAGGTGCCTTGCTAAGTAAGCCTCCTGTTCTTGTCTGTAGATCTTGAAGGTCAGACTGGCTGGTTTCTAGAAGGACTCTTCTTCCTCTAAGGTTCTTTGAAGTCATCAGAGGCAGAAAGACATCAAGCCAGCTGAAAAATAAGACCCGTTGTGATTAAGAACACAAACGAGTTATGTAGCAATATGTCCTTTAGTTGTATCCAGACTAGGGTTGCTAGCAAATAAAAATAACGAAGGCTCAGTTAAATTTGAAGTTCAGATTTACTAAAAATTTTTAGTATAAATACATTCTATGCAGTGTATGTTGTATATCTAAAAAATTTTTCTGGTATCCTGCATTTTATCTAGCAACCCAATCCAGAGAGATCATGAGAACAGTGGATTTAAGAAGAGCCACCTCTCCAGGCTGGCTTACTCTCTGCTGTTCAGCCACACTGACCTTTTTACTCCACCTCCTGCCACAGGGCCTTTGCACAGGCTGGTACCACTGCTTAGGACAGCTTCTGTCCTATCCCCTCCCTCATAAACTAACTCTTCCTTTAGATTTCAGTTCAAAAGTCACTTTCTTAGTAAAGCCTTTCCCGATACCCCCAGACAGAGTCAGTTTTTCTGTTTCATATTCCTTGGGCAGGTGTGCGGGGGGTGCGGGCTCTGCCTCCACTTGCCACAGTTTTTCTGTTGGTGTATTTCACAAACCTATGCTAAAGGTGGGTTTTGTGTTAGGTATATTGGAATATCAAGGACATTCTGGAGAGGTGAACAACAACAAAAAATAGAGCCACAGAGGTGAGAGTGCCCATGGTGTGTTTCCAGAACATAAAAAGAGCAGTGGAGGAGTTAGAGTCCGAACCGTAAAGAACAGTGTCCTTGAAACCCATCTTAGGACAGTGAAGAACTCTGCTCGGTGGTCATGAGAGTGGTCACACAGTGAAAAGTCACTCTTTGGTGGGCGTTATTAAAGCCTGACAGGGAAAGCTGAGCCCAGAGCCCCCTGGGCAGGGTGGCTGCGAAGGAACATGCCACCACGAGAGAGCATGATGTCAAGAAATACCTGCTGAGTTAACCTCTGCCTCCCGGGCACTGAGTCTGTGCTAAGCAGGGGCAGTTCATGAAGACGCAGGTGAAACGCAGCCGATGCCCAGCTCCCGGGGTTCCTGTCAAAAGTGGAGACGAGATAAGCTGGAACCCTTGCCGTTTTCCCCTGAATTTGGAGAATTTGTTATACTAAAAAATTCCTTCCCTGAAGCCACCAGAACTTTCTTCCTGCTGAAATCTCTTTCCATTGTTTTACCATGTCTGCTCTTCAATGTTGAGAAGACAGAGAGGGTTTTTGTTAGAACCACTGCTTGGCTTTCAGGCATGTGGATTTTTCTGCCGCTGCCCACACATGCGCGCAGTAAGTTTTTCTGCCTTATGAACCAGCTGGCATTGTGTTCTTATCACTGTTGATTGCTTTGGCCCAGTGCCAACAGACTGGAAGCTACGTGTACACATACATGCACACGCATACGCATGCACACGTACACACGTACACATACTACATATATAAATAAACATACACATATTCGTGCCCCCAGATATATACATTATATACACACACATAATATACACACAGCACACGTGTACACAGCACACACACACACACACATGCGTGTTTTACGAAGGCGATAATAGCGGGAGATGGGAAGGCAGGCCACCTTCCTCTGGCTATCGCCTGCACAGGTGGTACCCCTTCCTCAGGCTCTGGGTTCCCCTGGCTTCTGACACTGCTCATTTACATGGCATTTGTTCCAGAGTTCTCTGCCGTGAGTTCCTGCTCAGAGCTCACAACATCCTTCATTCTTGACAAGAAAAACCCCAGCCACCTCATTTTTCTGGAGGATCTGTATAGGTTCCATATATTAATATGTCCATATCCACTCAGAGAGATCTGTGTTCTCCCAAGCTCTAGGAAACCGGTTATGACCTCCCGCGTCTAGTGCAGCTATCAGCCTGCTTTCCTGACAGTTGGCCAAACTGGCTTTCTACTGACAAAACCCCCTTCCGACATTTATTTTTTATTAAATGTAACATGTTCAGATGTAACGGTACATGTCACACAGCTTGAAGAGTTTTGAACAGCATGGCGTTTTTTTTTTTTTTTTTTTCCATAACGGGTTTGTTTTCAGTCGCTTTTTCCAGCCGTAGATTGACTGTGACATGAGGGGAAAAGGAAACCTTTCAGAAAGAGGTCGGTCACACGGACCACGTCAGCCGATCCAACTCCCAGGAGACTCCGTGTCTAGTAACTTGCTCCAAACAGGAAGCTACTGCCGTTCTATGTTCTGCTTTCTGGAAGTGCGCGGGCAGTGCAGACCATGCTGCTTCATAGAACTCCAGACAAGTGTGTTCCTTCTTTCTGTGAGAATGACAGTCTAGCGTGGCCTGGGTCTGCCTCTGTGACCTCCTCTCACGTCATCTCCCCTCACGTCATCTCCCCTCATGTCATCTCCCCTCACGATCTACCTCAGCCCCAGAGGTGTCTGTCACCCCTTGAATGGGCCACATTCCTGCCTCTTGGGTATGGCCTCCACTATACCTCTGCCTTGAATTTTCTTCTCTCCTCTCTGCCCCTTCCTGTGGTCAACTGTCCTTCTCAGTTACAGTCTCACGTTTGTCTGTGTGAAGACCTAGTGAGTGGCTGCCTTCCCTGTGAGGCTAGGGAAGGACTTGGTCTCGCACTAGGTCAAGGACTTGGTCTCCTTTTCTTATCATTTCCTCAGTACTCACTATGGTACCCGGCATAAGGTAGACTCGCAGTACATGTTTACTGAATGAGTGAATTCATAAAATGAATGACTGCTGATTGCCCTGTGATGGCAAAGACTCTGTCTTATCTACTCGCTTATACCTAGATCTTGGCACGGTGCCTGGCACACAGCAGGTGCCTAATAAGTGTGTTTTGGGTGAATGAACGAGCATTGCTCCACACGTCGTACCCTGTGAAGTACCATCCTTTACCTCAAGGAAGTAAATTTCTATTTAGGGACATAATTTGTACGCAGGTGAAAGAAGTAAGGGTTCACCAGGCAATGAGAATAAGGATTCTGTTTGTGGGTCAAACCTGGATTGGAACCCTGCTGGCTTCACCACTTTCTAGTGGTGGGGGTTTTAGCGAGTTCCTTAACCTCTCTGAGCCTCAGGTTCCTCATCTGTCAAATGGGATAATAACAATATTTATTTCGCTGAGTTGTGAGGATAAGATGGAATAATGCCCATGCCGTGTATCACACAGGACTTGGCATACTGCGACTACTACCTAACTAGCCATGTTAGGTATCATTATTATTAATTCAGGAAGTCCCTCTGCATTTTAAGTGTGGTGAGGTCATTGATGAACAGCATGACTCTAGGCAAGTGTGTTCACTTCTGAGCTTCAATTTTCTGCTGTGTAAACAGAGGATTAGGTGACAGATTCTTTTTAGGTGTGACATTCTATTTAGAGATAACTAGATCAGTGGGGCAAGTGTGGTCTGGGGAAGCTTCCAGGAGCAGGCAGACTGAGCCACATCTGGAAGATCAAGTAGAATTTGCTTAAGCAGAGAATAGAAAGTGAGGTATACCAACCAAGGGCAATGGCACGTGCAAAGCCATGGTGGTGGGAGGGACATGGGGCATTTGGGGAAAGGGTGGAGTGGGGAGGGTGGGCATTTAGGATTCATGCAAAAGGAATGCTGTGTCAGGTTCTTAGGAGGAGCACCCCCCTCTTTCCTGAAGAAGGAAGTTTTTGGGAGTAGTAGTATAGCTTAAGCTGGATCAATGGGGAGAAGGTAGGGAGCTGGAATCAGGGAAACCAGCCAGGAGACCCTGTAACCCTTCTGGCACAGGCTAATGAGGGCCTGGACTGGGGTTTGGCAGGAGTAGCGAATGGGAAGAGAAGAATCCAGCATGAATGAATGACATAGCCTCGTGCAGAGCAGAAGGAGGGAGTAAAAGAGATTTCTTGAATGCTTGCTGCACGGACAGAAATGTATCCTGTTCTGAAGAAAAGTGTGTTGTGCCCTAGAAAGGTGCATCAGTGGTTGTCAACCCAGAAGAAGACCTGGCGTCTGCCAGCAGAGGGTTAGACCCTCCTCACTGGAAGCTAGCAGCCGTCGGGAGAAGGCAAGCACCAAGATCTGTTACTACTCCCAACACTTCTGAAACCAAATGTGTGAGTTTTGCACACCAAGCAATTCTCCAAGTTTCTGCGGACACCAACCAGATGTCCTGCAATTTAATTCCACTCTGCCACTAATTACCCAGAGTTAGTATAGACCCTACAGGTTAGAGGCTGTCTCGCAAGCCCACTGCCCACTTCAGACACCATTTGCAAGTGGTCGGTCACCAAGTTATCGTCTGTCCAGCTTGGCTCCGAGTAGGAGGTTCCCATGACCCCCTCCTCAGGTTTGATACAATTGCTAGAATGGCTCATGGAACTCGGGAAAACAGTCTATTTACTGTTACCAGTTTATGATAAAAGATAGAACTCAGGAACAGCCAGATGGAAGAAAAGCATAGGGCCAAGTATGAGGGAAGAAACTCAGGCTTCCAAGCCCTCTGTGGGCATGCCACCTTCCCAGTACCTGAGTGTGTTCACCAATCCAGAAGCTTTCTGAACCCCGTCATTTAGAGTTTTTTTTTTTTTTATGGAGGTCCCATGACATAGGCACAAATGATTAAATCATTGGCTATTGGTGATCAACCCAGTTTCCAGCCCCTTCCCCTCCCCTGTAATCCTGCTTTGGTCTTTCTGGCAACCAGTCCCCATCCTGAAGTTATCTAGGACCTACCAGCAAGTCAGTCATTAGCGTAAGCCCAGGTATGCTTGAGAGGGGCTTACTGTGAATAACAAAAGACCCCCCCTCACCCCCATCTCTCAGGAAATCACCAGGGTTTTAGAAGCTCTGTGCCGGGAACTGAGGTCGAAAACCAAACATATTTCTATCACGATATTATGGCAGAAATAGAAGGAGAGGTCAACAGCCAGCACACGGGTCCAGCACCGGGGCAGAACTGCCCAGTTCTGATAGGAGTATGCTGGGAATTGGGCAGGTTAGGGGCTCAGGCTTAGAAATCCACAACAGAAACAGAGGCTACTTTCTGGAGCCCCTGGAGTGAGGCAGGAAATGGGCTTCCTTTAGCTGGCTGTCCTGGGGGAGACCCAAAGTCCTCAGGTACCCAAGAGATGCAAGCAGGATAGAGCTAGCTAGGTAGGTAACTTGGCTTCTAGTAGGTGACTTCGGGGTGAGTGGTGTCCCAGCCATATCCCATTGGCAGGACAGCAGCGGGAAACTCTGGAATAGGTTTGGGCTCCAGCACAGCATGGGAGGGTGGAACACCCGCACCTCAGAGTCCCACAGCCCTGGGCTCAAAGCTGAGCTCTACCACCTACCACCTTTGCCTCGGGAGCCAGTCGCTAAGCTTGCCTGACCCTCGGTGTCCTCATATTCCATAGGTGAGGATTAGCTGGGTTAATATGTGTGTGAAGGGTCTGGCATACAGTAGGTGCTCAATAAACAGTAGACATTAAAAATTGTAAAAAATGGGAAAGGTTAGGCAGCCAAATCCAAATGCGGATGCTAAGGAAAGAGAAGCCCCTTTTCCCACTCTGCCTTCTGCACAGCGTGGGCTCTACCTGACAGCTTAGAACTGTGACCTTTTATTTAGCCGGCCACAAATCATTTTTTTTATGGCAGCTTTGGCAGTTCATTCCGAGGGTGTCAGGTAGTGGTGTGGTTATGGCCAGGTCTCCTTTCTCCATCCTGGTTCAACAGCTTCAGTTAGAACAGTGGTGCTCAAAGTGCGGTTCCTGGACCAGCGGCAGTGACATTGCCTGGGAACTTGTCAGAAATGCAGATTCTGGGGGCTCCACCCAGACCTACTAAATCAGAAACTGTAGGTGTGGAGTCATTCCATCAGTCTGCGCTTTGACAAGACCTCCAGGTGACTGAATACACTCGCGTTTGAGAACCACTGCCTTTGAGTGTTGCAGACCAGAGTGTGAGTGATGGTGCTAAGAGGAATTTATCACTTGTGGAATATCGAGCCAATAATTTTTCAGCATTTCCAAAAGATATTTCTGTTCACTGTAAATAATCTAGATCTCCAAGCCTCTTAAGACTGTCAGTGAAATAAGATTGAGTGGGGCACTGCATGTGAACTTCTGAAGTTTAAGTAACATAGGAGTCACAAGTGTGGGATTGAAAGTTAGGGACGTTAGCAGTTGGTAAGCTGCATGTTTTTGCCTTTGAGTTTTAATAACAGAATGCTCCCCAAACAATTTCCTTTTTAGAACAGGAAAAGCTAAGAATTAGACAGTCTCGTCTCTCTTCTCTTCTGATTTTTTTTCAGAACAGTTTTCTAATTCCAGAGAAGAGTCTGGGCTCTTACAGGCATGCTCCTCATCTTATTTTCCATAACTTTGTCCTGGAAAATGCAGTCTGGGGGGAAGGCAGTTTAAAGAGTAATCATCCGCGTCTAGTCGAGAATTCGGAGTTCAGGGGCAGGCAGATCCTTTGTCATAAACAGGAATACTGCCTTGATAATGCAGGCAGAGGTCAAGCCTGGCTTGGCTGTCCCCTGGACTATTCATCCCCCAGCCAGTGCAGCAAACTCTGCCCCACTTGCTCCAGCTTTGAGCCAGCCCCTTTTCGTTTATGTAAACCCTGCCCATACACTTAAGACATTGCTCCACGTGTTTCTAATTCGTTTACACTTCACTCATCAGCATGTGTTGGGTAAGCACCCTGCCACATCTGAGTTTTATGAGCTGTGTTTACGAGGCTGCTTTTCTTGAACAGGGATATCATGTATTCCACCAAAAAAAAAAAAAAAAAAAAAAACGGAACTTGAGCCTGGGAAATGAAGGTTTCGGTGCTAAACTTGGAGTGAACTTGTGAAGTTTGAATGGAGCCGAAACTAAGCACAGATGTTGCCCATTCTCTAAGAATAGCCTTGTGTATTTATGCACAGGATCTGTCCGCTTTTCTTACCTGAAATTTTCTCCCTGCTTACATGAGGATGGGAAAATGTGCAGTTACGGGAAAGGTGTGAACCTTGTTTCCTGCCAGTCTTGCTTCCTACCTAATGCAAACCTAGGAAGTAGCAAAGCTAGGTAAGGTTTAGAGTCTCCACACTACCACAACGTTTTGCTTTCCTAGAGAGCAGCATTTTGTTTTGTTGTCCCACTTATGCAAAGTTCCTGAAAAGACAGCAGGGAGTTTGACAGTTTCGTGTTAATTTTGAACAGAGCTGGGAGGGGAGCCTACTATTGACAGACACTGTGCAGAAGGATTCCCTTTCTGGGAACTCGAATTGTTGAACCTGAGTTTTTGCTCTTCTTTTTAAAATTAACTTAGATCATTTAATCCAAATAATGTGGGCATAATTTACAGAAACAAATAGTTCCACAAACTTTGCCCCACCCCCACAATTTCTTACTCCCCAACTATTTTAGCTGTTCCTTTAATGTACCTTCATATCTATAAATACTGCCTATGTTGTTACTTCTGAATTTTTCAGTTTCAAGTGTGTTCTGTTGAAGATGAGGATGGAACCCACTTTCATCATCTTCTCCTTCCACCTCTCCACATGTGCACACTTCCCACCCCACACTCTCTCAATGTAATTATGGTTTAGTTTTGGTTAGATCAGTAAGCACTGCTTACAGTATGACTGGGTGCAGGCTCTTCACAACTGAGCCATATGGTGGACTCGCTTAGTTCAGATCTCCAGGATGCTGAGCCTGAGGCAGAGATTCGTGTCTGGTGTTTATTGGCAAGTGATCCTGGTACAATGCCTGGTATGTGTGTGTGTGTGTGTGTGTGATATGCAATGCAGAGTTGGACAGCTCCGAGCTGGGCTAGCTTGCAGAGTGTGTGTGTGTGTGTGTGTGTGTGTGTGTGTGTGTGTGTGTGTGAGATATGCAATGCAGAGTTGGACAGCTCCGAGCTGGGCTAGCTTGCAGAGTGTGTGTGTGTGTGTGTGTGTGTGTGTGTGTGTGTGTGTGTGTGTGAGATATGCAATGCAGAGTTGGACAGCTCCGAGCTGGGCTAGCTTGCAGAGTACCCCAAAATTGAGACCCATTCAATCTTTGTGCAACTACATGGACCAGTCGTTGGGCTCTCCCTAGGGAGGAGGCTTAACCTTGCGTGAGACAGCTCCCTTAGGCTGAGGGCAAGTTCCAGAAAGACACAGCTGTGAGCTACCAGCAGGCAGCACTCCCAGCTGCCAGGGGATTTCTGACCTGGATCTGGTGGTGCTGGTGGGTAATCTGGGCTTCACATTGTAGCACCCGTTCCAGGTGCTGTAATTACTTTTCTCTTCCTATAGTCCTTATTTTCTTTGTTGTTAATAAATACCCTTTTCCTTTTAGTTTGTCTGCTTTTCTGTGTACTTCACACTAATGCAACCCCAAGCACTTCTAAGTTGTGTAAATCTTCTATCAATTACTTGATATCTCAATATCGTAAAATATCAATATCTTAAAATTGATAGGATATTTTATCCATTTCATCTTCTCTTAACCCCCCCTCTTTTTTTTTAAGTAGCATGAGCCTAACTCATGACCCTGAGATCAAGACCTGAGCTGAGATCAAGAGTCAGATCTTAAATGACTGAGCCAGTCCCCCTCTTCTGACCTGCTCTAATCCTAGCCTAGTGCACATTTGTCTTGTCAGGGTCCCCTTTCACCCTAGTTCAGCACATTCCCTCTTGCTTTTCTCTTGGGTTAGATCTTCTATTTCCTGGAACCCACACCTTCTACTTCCTTATTAGTCTGTTCTTTCATTATGGTAGAGTATGTTCTCTTTCATTATGGTAGAATATGAGTCTCTGCCTCAGGCTCAGCATCCTGGAGACCTGAACTAAGCGAGTCCACCATATGGCTCAGTTGTGAAGAGCCTACACCCAGTCATACTGTAAGCAGTGCTTACTGATCTAACTGGTCCATGGAGTTGCACAAGACCCTGCACCCAGTCATACTGTAAGCAGTGCTTACTGATCTACTGGTCCATGTAGTTGCACCAAGATTGAATGGGTCCCAATTTTGGGGGTAGAACATTATGGAAGGTGTGCATGAGAGGGAAATTGTGCAAGAATTGGATTTCTGAAAATGCCTTTATTTTTTCTCAGAGGTTGATAACTTGACTAGATATAGAATTCTAGTGATTGATAGAAAATTCTAGAAATGACTTTCATTCAAAAATCACAAGCCATTGCTCAATTATCTTCTCGCTTTCAAAGTTGTGGTTGAGAAATCCAATACCATTTTATTTGTTTCCTCTTTGGTAGCCTCTGTTATCTTTTCTTTGTCCCAGGTGTCTTAAAATTTCACAGCCATGTGCCTTGGTGTTATTCATTATCATCCATTCATTGGGAGACACTTCTTATGTTCCTACAGGTCTTGTGGAGTATGCCAAGAATGCAAGACATTGCCCACCCCAAAACCAGGTCACTTCTCAAGGTCGTTTTTGCAGTGAGCAACCTCGAAGGATGAGATACATCTCCACCCAGGACAAAGAGCAGGGATCCTTATTGCTTCTCCATAAATGCAGCAGGTTCCTCAAGCAAAGTGTCCCTCAGCTGCGTGTGCAATATCCATCTGGGCCCTTGTGCATTGCCTCTGTGAAACTTGGGGGCAAGGAGAATTGATATAAACATGCTGATGCTCATGCTGCTGGCTCTTCCAAGAGCAATAAAGTCCTTTATCTCTGACTCAGGAGTCTTGTATCCTCCTTTTGTAACCATGAAACAGTCAGGCTAACTTATTAATTATAAGTAGGGTAAAATCAAATCTTACCCCTAACATCATTGTCCTGGGCAGTTGGTGGACTCCTTCAATCTGGAAACGGAAGTTTTCTTGAATTATTTATTTGATGATTTCCTGGAGATCTAGGAAGCTAACTGCTTCTTTTTTTTTAATAACAGCTTTATTGAGATAAAATTCATATACCATAAAAGCCACCAACTTAAATACTGCAGTTTAATGTTTATTAGTGTATTTAGAGGATTGTGCAACTATTACCACTAAATAATTTCAGTATGGACCCCCAGAAGAAAGTCCATACCCATTAGCATTTGCTTTACATTCTCTCCTCTGGGAACTGCTAATCTACTTTCTAGCTCTACATATTTGCCTATTCCGAACATTTCGTATAACTGTAATTAGATAATAGGTGACTTTTTGACTGGCTTCTTTCATTTAGGACAATATTTTCAAGATTCATCCATGTCGTAGTACATATCAGTACTTCTTCCCTTTCTCTTGTTGAATAATATTCCACGTATGATATACCACATTTTGTTTATTCATTCATCAGTCAAGGGACATTTAGATTGTTTTCACTTCCTAGTTACTGTGAATAATGCTGTTATGAATATTCATGTACAAGTTTTTTGAAGCATGTTTTCATTTCTCATAGTTATATACCTAGGAGTGGAATTGCTGGGTCATATGATAACACTGTTTAACACCCTGAGAAACTATCAAATGTATTCCAATGAAACTCTTCCATTTTACATTCCTGTGAACATTGTACAAAGGTCCTGACTTCTCTACATCTCTTCTTACTCTCTTTTTAATTTTAGCCATCTTAATATGTGTGAAGTGCTATCTCATCATGGATTTGACTTGTATTTCCTTAATGACAAGTGATATTGAGCATCTTTTCATGTGCTTATTAGCCATTTATATATCTCCCTTGGAGAGATGCCTATTCAAATTCTTTGCCCATTTTTTTTAATTGAATTGTCTTTTCACTATTGAGTTACAAAAGTTCTTTGTAGATTCTAGATACAAGTGCCTTATCTGATAATATGATTTGCAAAAATTTTGTTCCGTTCCTTGGGTTGTCATTTCATTTTCTCAATGGAGTTCTATGATGAAGCCCAATTTATCTATTTTTTTCTTTTGTTACTTGTGCTTTTGATATCATATTATCTAAGAAACCATTGATGAATTCACTATCATGAAGACATATGCCTATGTTTCTTCTAAGAATTTTTTAGTTTTAGCTCTTACATTTAGGTTGATGTGCCCTTTTGAGTTCATTTTTACGTATGGTGTGAGGTAGGGGTCCAGCTTTATTCTTTTCCGTGTAGATAGATATGCAAAGTTATCCCAACACTATTTATTGCAAAGACTATTCTATGCCCATTGAATTGTTTTGGCACTCTTATCAAAAATCAATTGACCATATATCTAAAGTTTCATTCCTGGAGTCTCAATTCTATTCTGTCAATCCATATGCCAGGACTTATGATATCAAAATGTCTTCATTGTTGTACTTTTGTAGTAAGTTTCAAAATGAGGAAGTATGAGTCCTCCAACTTTTTCTCTTTCCAAGGTTATTTTGGCTATTGGTTTCTTGCATTTCCATATCAGTTTTAGGAAGAACTTGTCAATTTCTGCAAAAAAGACAGCTGGTATATTGATTGATATTGTGTTGAATCTGTAGATCAATTTGGGGAGTATTGCCATCTTAATAATATTAAGTCTTTTGATTTATGAACATGGGATGTCTTTCCATTTATTTGGGCCTTTCTTAATTTCTTTCAAAAATATTTTGTAATTTTCAGTGTATAAGTCTTAAACTTCTTGTGTTAAATTAATTCCTAAATATTTCGTTCTTTTTGATGCTATTGTAAATGGAATTGTTTTCTTAATTTCATATTCACATTGTTTATTGATAATGTATAGAAATACAATTGATTTTTGCATATTGATCTTCTATCCTATAACCTCAATGAACTTTTTATTAGTTTAAATAGTTTTTCGGTGCATTTAAAAATTTTTCTATATACACGATAAGGTCATCTGTGAATACAGATAGTTTTACTTATTCCTTTCCAATCTGGATGCTTTTTTCTTTTTTTGTCTAATTACCCTGGTTAGAAGTCCTTTTTATTTCTGTAAAATCAGTAGTTATAGTCCCTCTTGATTCCTGATTTTAGTAGTCTGAGTCTTCTCTCTTTCATTCTTGGTCAGTCTATCTAAAGTTTGTCAGTTCTGTTTATCTTTTCAAAAAACCATCTCTGGGTTTCATTGATTTTCTCTATTATTTCTCCCTTCTCTGTATAATTTATTTCCATTCTAGGTTTCTTCCTTCTGTTGGCTTTGGGTTAAGTCTGTTCTTTTTCTGGTACTTAACATGGGAGATTAGGTTATTGATATGAGATCTTTTTTAACATAGGTGTTTACAGCTATAAATTTTCCTCTAAATACTGCTACGGCTGCATCCCATGTTTTGATGTGTTGTATTTTTATTTTTATTTACCTCAAAGTTTTTTCTTATTTTATTTGTGCTTTTTTTCTTGATCAGTTATTTAGAAGTATGTTAATTTCCACATATTTTTGAAATCCCCAAATTTCTTTCTGCATTTGATTCCTAATTTCATTCCACTGTGATGAGTGGACATACTTTGTATGACTTAGGTCCTTATAAATATATTAAGGCTTGTTTTATGACCTAACATTTGGCCCCTCCTGGAGAATGTTTCATGTACACTTGAGAAGAATGAGTATTCTGCTGTTATGGGGTGGAATGTTCTATAGACAGCTGTTAGGTCTAGTTGGTGTATAATGCTGTTCAGGTCTTCTGTTTCCTTGCTGATCTTCTGTCTAGTTGTTCTGTTCATTATTAAAAGTGTGGTATCAACATTTCAAACTATGATTGTTGAATTGTCTATTTCTCCTTTCAATTCTTTCAGTTTTTGCTTCATGTATTTTGGGGGCTCTGTTGTTGTCTTCCTAATGGATTGACTCTTTTGTCATCATAAAATGCTATTATTTGTCTCTAGTAACCATTTTTATCTTAAAGTCTATTTGGTGTGATATTACGATAGCCTCCCCAGCTGTCTTTTGACAGTGTTCTCATTGCTTTTATGAAGGAGTCGATTTTCAAAGGCTTTGAGCTAACCATTCTGGAAAGTGGAATCTCTGACTACTTCTTACAGATGATTTTTCTGTTTTTAGGCCTGCTTTCTGCCCTATTTCCAAAGTTATCTCTTGGAGATGCAGCAATACTAGGTGGCTTCGTTGCTTCAATTCCTGCTTAGGCTCAGTTTTCTTGGGTCTGCTATGTCATTTCTATGGGTCCTTTTGCTTCCTACCTTCCAAAATTTTGTAACTGTTAACTCCTTTTCTATTTTCTTTGTCCTTTACCACTTAAAAAATGTCTTTACTCTTGGGGCACCTGGGTGGCTCAGTTGGTTAAGCATCTACCTTCAGCTCAGATCATGATCCCAGGGTCCTGGGATTGAGCCCTGCATGGCTCAGCCCTCCCCCTGCTCAGTAGGGAGTCTGCTTCTCCCTCTCCTTCTGCCCCTCCCCCCACTCGTGTTCTCGCTCTCTCTTTCTCAAATAAATAAAATCATTTTTTTAAAAATGTCTTTATATCAGTGGGTTTTCCAAGGGAACACAGTTCAGTGAGTGATTTAAATATTTAACCTGTTCTTGAGGGTAGATTTGCTGTTAGCTGCTTTATTCTAAGTCACCTGAATTTTCTTGTGTAATCTGCAGCATTTTTTTTAATGATAAGAGGGGTTTTTTTTACCATCAGGGATCCAGATACCTGGCAATATTCTAAATGTAGTTCAAGATAGTGCTTATATTACCTTTGAAATTTAGGTGTGGAATTTGAACATCTTGAAGATGTTCAAAATAAGAACAGTCGGCTGCTTCCAAGCCTTCTCAGTACTTGATTTTCCTTAGAGCAGTGGCTCCCAAACCTGACTGCCCCAGAATCACCCCGAGCACTTATTAAAATACAGCTTGCCAGAATTTCTGCTGTAAGAGTTGGAGGTGAGGCCCCAGAATTTGCATTTTCAACAAGTTCCCAGGTGATGCTGTGCTTCCAGTCCTGGGACACGCTGAGAATCACCCCCTCAGTTTGTGGAATAGAAAGGTGTCCCTCTTGGGGGTGGGGAGGACATTTAGGAAGCAGATGAGAACAGGGAGGGAGAGCAATAGGAGAATCGGGGAGAGAAGGATGTGCCCACTTTGCTCTCAGCCCCTTGCTCCCCGCTCGTGGACACTCTTCTATTTTCCTCCTCTGTCTGCACTGATAAAACCCTGATAAAAACTGCTTAGAGAAGAGTCTTTGGCAGGAGAATTGTGATTGTATTCATGGGGGATAAAAAAGGAACCAAGTGATTATCCATGAAAAACCTTAATCTGAGGCCCATAAAATTATGTGGAATTTTAAAGTGGCTGGGGGGTGTATGCGGGGTCGAGAGAAGTCAGTCCTTGTGTGCTTTTATGAGATGCACCAGGTTGAGTATTGCTAAGGCAGCAGGATTCTAGGCAGTTCTGTTAGGCAGCCCCTTGTCTGCAGGTTTCAGTTCTTTGCTAGAGCCCCCTTTTTCCTTCTTTCAAGTCTGAGAAGGCAGGGACACTGTCTAAGCCATATAAGCAGAGGGTCAGACCTAGTGGCTGGTTTGGACCACAGGGAGGAGGAGCCCAGACTTAAGGCCAGTCCTCCAGGTTGTTTTCATGTAGCTGTTCAGAGATTCTGCCATAACTGTCTCACATTCAGCCATGGTTTTTTGTTCTCAGAATGTTTTTCTGTCATACGGTTGCGAATATTGAGAAATAAAATTGTGGCTGCAAAAGATAGTATCCCAAAGCCAAGAGAAGTGAGAACTCCAAACCCTTGCCCCATGTGAGGCTGCCTTTCAGACACTTTTATTATGTAAAAGACAATGCCCAGTGGATAGTTCCTGCTGTCACCTCAGAAGTGAGGAGCTGGGAAGGAGGAAGCAGAGTCTGGGGAGATAGATGACCTGAGAAAGCAAGCTTTGGAGACTAGTTTACCCCTTCCTTGTCACCTCCTTTCTTAGGCCCGCTGTGGTGTTGTGTTTTTAATCTATGAAAAGATGGTTTTAGATAAGTCCCAAAGGTGCTTCTATCTTTGGTATTTTTTGATTTTTCCCAAGATCGCCTCTTATATCTTTTGGGCAGCCAGAGTAAGAAACACTGTCTCTTGACTTCTAAGACAGAGCTCAGAGTACATTAGAAGATTCAGTGTTCCCTAAACCTTGTGGTCCCAGAGGCTCCATGTTATTTCCTGTTAGCGGTTTTCAATGGCTTTGGAGTAAAGTTCATTGCTATGACAGTCAGGCAGCCACACTGGGGAAAATATGATGTATTGTGTTGTGTAGGAAAAAGTCAGTGTTATCCAATCCAGTAATCAGATTTTCAGACAAAGGCATGACCCTGGAACATGCTGTCTATGGCTGAGTACTGCATTCGTCTTGTCTCCAAAAACAGTTAAAAAAAAAAAAAATCAGTGTGTACTTGGCTTGTCTGTCTGTTTTGGATATGGAAATATATCTCGCCTGAAAAATTTTCTCGTTCTTATTTTGGAGGCAGCTAAATTGCTCTGAAGGTATTGGTTGTAGCAGTAATTAATTTAGCATTTATTAAGCACTGACTGTGTGCCAGGCTCTGTGTGATGTAACAGAAATAGAAAGACTCTGTAGGGGAATATATCGGTCGGGGGAGAGGAGAGAAAGCCAAAAAAAAAAAAAAAGGCCAATATTTATTCATCCGCCTTTTATTCCTCAGGGGTTGTTAGAGTATTTTCTACGTACCCATCTCTGTACTGGATACAAGAGTAAATACGACAGATGCATCCCTGTGGTCCCTCATGTTTGGTTAATCTTATCATAGAGGGGGCCAGATTAGATGGGTGGGTGTATCCACGGAGGGCTTCCTAGAGGAGGTGACCTGGGAACTAAATCCAAGTAGAAACAGGTACCAGCCAAGTGAGGCAAAGGCAGAAGGAAAAGCTAAGCAGTAGCCGGACAGAGGAAGTGCTTAGTTGGGAACAGAATAAGGATTTAAGGATGAACAGTAGGAAACGAAACTGTGAAGGTAGCCAAGGTTCAGCTCTTGAAAGATGTTTTATCTCTTGCTGAGGACTTTGGACTTCCACCTCAGGTGATGGGGAGACCACTTAAATATCTCATAATGGAGGAATGATTACAGGAAACTCCGGCCATTTGACAGAGCATAAAAGTGATATAACTGCGTAGATATTCAGTAAAAAAAAATTTTTTTAAAGCAGAATATAAAAATTGTGTGCTCACTGCAATTGCTGATAAGTAAGATATAATCACAACTATGTTAAAGCATGGGAGGATTTCTAAAAGTAGAGTCTATTATTTGCATTGTGAGATTCCTTAAGAATCTCTTTATGATACCTGCTCAGCATTGAATCTCTACTATATGCCAGGAGATCAAGACCCAGTCTCTTCCCTCAACCATCAAATATGGGGAGATGTCATAACTTCAGTGCAGTTTTTTAAGTGTGTGATTATGGGGTGCCTGGGTGGCTCAGTCAGTTAAGCATCTGCCTTCAGCTCAGATCTTGATCTCGAGGTCCTGGGATCGAGTCCCTTGTAAGGCTCCCTTCTCAGCGGGGAGTCTGATTCTCCCTCTCTCTCTCTCTGCCTCTCCCTTCCTTGTGCTCTCTCTCTCAAATAAATAAAATCTTAAAAAAATAAAAATGTGTGTGGTGTAGAGAAAGGAAGGGGGAGAAATCGGAGGGGGAGACGAACCATGGGAGACTATGGACTGTGAAAAACAAACTAAGGGTTCTGGGGGGGTGGGGGATGGGTTAGCCTGGTGATGGGTATTAAAGAGGGCACGTTTTGCATGGAGCACTGGGTGTTATACGCAAACAATGAATCATGGAACACTACATCAAAAACTAATGTTGTAATATGTGGTGATTAACATAACATTAATAAAATTTATAAATAAATAAATAAATAAATAAATAAATAAATAAATAAAAGCGTGTGATTATGAAACGTCCAGAATGGGCAAATCCAGAGAAAGAAAATAGAATAGGCTGGTGGTTGCCAAAGTATGGGGCCAGGAGTGACAGTGAACAAGTCCAGGGGTTCTTTTTGGGGTGATAGAAATGTTCTAGAATTAGTTAGTGGTGATGGTTGCACAACATTGGGAATATACTAAAAATCACTGAATTGTACACTTTGGTTATTATGGTTATTTTTATGTTATGTGAATTTTATCTCAGTAAGGAATACTGGAAGCAAAAAGATGCTTTTTTTTTTTTTTTTTTTTGGTAGTAAAGGGCAACCGAAAGTGTGAGTTGAACTGCCAGGCAATGGGCTACCGCTTCTACGTCCGGCAAGCTGAGAAGGTCATTGATGGTACCCCCTGTGACCAGAATGGCACGGCCATCTGCGTGTCTGGGCAGTGCAAGGTAAGTGCCCTGGACTGGGTGTCTGTAGCACGTTCTCTGGGTGATCAATCTGGAACTGCCCACTCCATTGTGTTTGGCCAGGCCATGGCCTCTTACCTCCCCACAGCCCACGGAGCACTGAACCATGAGCTCTGGGACAAGTGGGCTAAAATAGGGCAGGTTAGTCCTCTCTGTGTTTTTGATCTTAGAACATCTTCCACAGCACAGTCTGACATTTCAAGTATTAAGTGGTTTATATTTCCACCATGTGCCTCAAAGGGGACTCAACAATCATTCCTTACCTCTGAAGTGGAGGTTATGAAAAAGGCCCGGCCAGATCCATCAAGAAACTGTTGGCATCACAAGGGCAAGGGTGGCGTTTTAAGGGCAGGGTGTATTTAATCTTGCCTCCCACCAAATGGGGCAGGCTTCCAAATGAAAGTGGTTCAGTGCCTTTTATAGCAAAGTTGTACCTTAAACAGGAAGAGTTTTTCAGCCTCTTTGGACTTGTGAAGTCTGTTCCAGCAACTCCCTGCCCCCCTACTCTGCAAACACTTGGGGCCTGAGAACATCTCTGTGGGGTGCTCACCTGTGCCAGAAAGAACCTTTGGTTAGCAATAGGCACTTTAGATAGGCACAGATTCCACGGCCATGTTAATTTGGGCCTGGACTGCCACCCTTCTTGCACCTCTAAATGTATGAGTGGAGCTGAGACCCCGGCAGGTACATGACTCTTGGGAGCCCAGACTAAAACGCCATCTTAATTAATGCCCAGTAGCTGGCAGGCTTTATTTTCAAAAAGGAAGAGTTCTTGGTTATCACCTCTGAAATTTCCTGTTACACCTTCTATGTCGTTTAGCTGAAGAGTTACTGACGGGTGATATAAAAGCACAGCCTTCCTGGACTGGACTTTTTTTTTTTCATGAGGAGGTTTCAGATAGGACCCAAAATGACTTATTCAAGCAGAACAGATGTTCTCAGATTTTCAATGAAAGTGAAGAAAGGAGCAGCTGTCCTTGATTATCTGATGGGTGGGAGGGGTCTTTGGAAGAGCAAAACCCCAAGAGAGGTAGGACACGGCGGGGAAGAGACAGGGGAGCATGACGGGAAGTGCAGTAGGGGCTCAGACCTGTCTGGCCCCCATTTTCCACCCAATCGGGAGAACCACAGGGTTCCACACACCCTCTCTGTGCCTCGCTGACCTCAGATCAGACCCAAGAGGGTTCTGTTAGAGGTTTTGATCTCTGGCTCACGTGGTCTCTGCTTCTAAATGTGACTGAGCCTGCAATGGTGGGCCTTACAGCAACCTAGCTTTTTCTTCCAGGCCCTGAATCAGAGCTGTTTCATTTCCTGAGTACAAGTGCACACCGCCAGGAGCGGGTGGAGTGTAATGGTTAAAAACATGCCCTCGGAAGTCAGACCACCTGGATTCAAATTCTGCCTCGTCCACTGTGTGATTTTCTGTGTGATCTTGTGCAGGTTAGATAAGCACCCTGTGCCTCCAACACATGAAGAGGGCAGTATCTACCTCCTGGTCTGGCATTTAGTAAGCATGCTGACATTTATTAGTATTAATACATTGTTTATGTCCACATATGTCCTGTCGTATTTGAGTTTCCGATGCAAAAGCATCTTCTTTGTTGGTAGATTACAGATTTGTGAGACTCACATTGTCTTTCGTGAGAACACTGTAGGGTGAAATGCCAGGAGATTGCAGATGCTAATTCGGCCGGTCTGGGGAAGGTCCCGAGAGTCTGCTTTTCCAGCAAGCTCCCAAGTGATGCTGATGCCTCTGGTTCTCAAGTAGCAAAGTTCTAAAGGATACAGTGATGAAACTACAGTTAACTGAGACTCAGAAATGTACATGTAGAGTGGTGTCATGACTTGGAAGGAAGATGAAATGTGGGCTCTTTCCGCTGGAGGAACGTGTTTTCCTAGTGTTGCTTTGAGTGTCTGTGACCTGATGATATGGAAGAAAAACAAACACTTCTAAGGACGTGGGTATGGATTCTTACTAATTGTCGAAAACCATTCAGACTATAGGGCGGCATGGTTTGCAGATGATAATTGCTAAAAGATCGGGACAGACGTACCCCAGGATGTGAGTAGATTCATAGGAATTTGATGTTACAAGGGCTGCTTTGATATCACTGTATTTGTTCTCTGTGCTCTTGCCTGAAATTATCCTCCCTGAAGTTGTTGGAATCACTGACTATACTGTCCTCTCCAGAACTTCAGTTCAGAGTAATCAGAAGTACATTTGCTTCCCAGGCCCAAGTTCTGTTTATTTTGCAACTTTCAAAGGGTACAGTGTCCTTTTCTGCATGTTTGATTGGAAGCCCAGAATTCAAATTGATATCTCTGCCTCGCTGACTTGTGGCTGAGAGAGCCGTCACTCGCAGACATCTAAATGGCTCCAGAAAGCCTCTTCTGGCTACATAAAGTTCACGTGCAACCCCAGGTCTACAACAAAAGGTAGTGAAAGGCGACGAGCATCAAATAAGAATACGAGCTAAACCCACAAAAGAATAGCTAAGAGAGAAGGGTGCCGTCCCCCTTGACACCAAGCCAAAGAAAGGCCCCAGGCCCACCCCGGGCAAGCTGGAATGCTCTGTTCCTGGGCTGGCAGAGCACCCTCTGGCCAGCCTGCATTTACCCTGTTGCTAGAAATCCTCTGTGCTTTAGGTCCAAGAGTTGGAAGAGGGGCAGGAAGAATGCAGACGTCCTAGGGCTGCCTTTGTGAGGGGCTGCGGGCTGGAGAAAATGGGGGTCCCTCTACAGTCCTTCAGTGCTGGGTTAGACTTTCTTTTCTTGACAGGGACTGAAGGGTCCCAAAAGTTGTCTTCAGGCTCAGGACTGCATATGGATAAGCTTTGAGGGGAAAGAACTACCTTTTCCTCAAGCAAAAGAATGTATCTGGAGCCCACAGAGACCCTCCCTTCCTCAACTCGACCCCTTCCTTGTAGACATCAAATAGGAACGTCTGGCCAGTCTTGAGAAGTCTCTGAGACACTTCTAGCCCTGCCCAGTCATTGTTGTCATTTATGGGAACAAAATAGCATTTATATCTAATTAACAGAGAACGCAGTAATAATGTCTATCATTAAGCACCACATTAACTGTCCTGTGATTTTTTTTTTTTTTTTTGCTTGATCTCAACTCTGTCTAAATAACTCTGGATTTTAATTGTTTGATGACACATGTATTATTTTTGCTCACCACTTAATAAACCTAGATGAAAGTTTCTCTTCGGTGGCATAGCAGGCTTTTGAAAGAACGGGGTCACTTGGGTAAAGGACGAGGAAGAGAAAAATACTCTCAACTCCCCGGAGACCAGCCTTACAGAAACCTCAGACTTCTAGACTTGAATGATCCTGAAAGTGAGAGCCACCCCCAAGACCCACCCCCCTCCCCCCCAAACAGGCCTGCGGGGCTGTGCATCCACGAGAATGTACATGCTGTCCCCTCAGCCTTGAGTGCTATTCTGTGTCCATCCTTGGTCCACTTGGTGGCCTCGGCTCAAAAGCCACCAGCTGACCCCCTTGAGCACTGTGTTTATTCTTCCGTTCCCACTGCCCCCACCTACCACCCAGCAAGCTAGGAGCAGTTCCAGGCACTTTGCTTTAGCAAAATGCCTACCATTGAATAGGTGCTTAAAATAAATGTTTAGGTGCTTAAAATAAATGTGTAAATGAATTGAGGTCTCGGTGACTCAGTCTGTTGGATTTCAGCAAATGAAATTCGTCTTGAAACCAGCACAGCACAGAGCTTTCTCATTTTCGGCTGGGATGGGCAATTGAGTGCAGATAAAACAAGGACACGAAGCCCCCTTGGCTACATCCCCAGAACCCCAGGCCTCAGAGGTCGGGGAAAATTCTTGGCATCTGCCAAGCTCTCGATCCCTCGTCTCATTTTATTTCACTCACTCTGAATCTCTTGAGTCCCTTTAGAGCTAAGGCAGGAAGAACATAAGCAAGTGTGAGAGTACGCATTCCGATGGTGCCTTCCTTCTGTGGAGGGAGAAGAAGACCTTCTGCCCTTGAACTTCCTCTGCCTCTCATCCCTGGTCGGTCTTCGCCTTCACGTGGGGCGACTCTTGCGGCAACCATCGGCCCACACTCAGCGGGGGGCCTTCGCACCTCCCTTCCCAGCTGGGACACTGCTTGCCTTCAATCTGGACACATCCACAGACACTTTCAGATTTATTCAGTAAATTAAAGCAAGATAAATGTTTCCAAATGTTCAGAGATAAGCTCTGAGCCAGCGTGCTGCCCTGACGGAGAAGGATGACATAATGGGTGTGTGCATATGGGTGAGTGTCCCTGCGTGTGTTCAGGCCCGAATTCCCGTCATCCTCCTGTGTAACCCACTGTTGCGCTTTCCTGAGCCAAATGGGTAGACCCTGCTCACTTCTCTGCTTGTTTGCCCAAAGTTGCTTCTTTTATTTTCCTTTTGGTTACTGGCTTTATTTTGTGGACTTCGCTTTGAGTTCTGTTGCCACTTGAGTGAAACCAAGAGGATAATTGTATTGGGTGAAATGTTCTCCCCTTGGCCAGATATCTGCATGATTCAGCCTTGAAAGAGGGTAGAGAGCTTTTACTTTGCTTGAAGCTTACGTGATACTCTGTGGACTCCCTCTTGTATTCCCACCCCCAGCAAACTTGTGTTCCAAAAAGACTGTCTGCTTGTGACTATTAAAATGCTTATCATATTATGTTATAGTTATTTTGACACGTGTCTGAACTCCTATATAGGAGGGGGAATGAGTGTCATGCGTGTCTGTATCTTTGGTGCTTAATTAACATGTTAAGATTATTCTGTAAATATTCTTAAAATGTAAGAAAGAATGAGTAAAAGAACAAGTTAGAAACTGGCTGTGTAACCTCCTTTCCTACAAATAATCAAGAATAAGTTTAAAGAAGCATTGAAATGTTAGATCCCAGGCCCTGTTCTCAGGACCTCTTGACATCTGAAACTGACACCTAAAGTAAAGCTGATGAAATTTGCTCTTTTATATGCACTCCTTTTCCATTATCCATAATTTTTCTCACTTCCAATCATTGGGACCACTACTAATGTAAGAAGTCTGGTTAGATTTCTTAATTAATGCATACTTATTACATATTAACAGCCCAAGCAATATTATAGGATTATTAATTAATTCAACAAATAATCTTAACTGCTCACTGTTGTACAGTGTGCTAGGTCTGGGGGATGAAATAGTGGAAAAGATGAACATGGTCCTACCCACACTGAGCTTAAAATCTAATGGAAAAAGTAATAAAGAGAAAAGGTCGGTTAAGAAGCAAAAGAATTAGGAATTTTGATGAGCATCATGAAATTAATGGCGGAGCTGGGCTGGTGAACTGGTGAGGAGGCATACCTTAGATGGACTGTAGGGGAGGGCAGGGGCTGAGGTGCTCCTGACCTTGTAAGTCCCGAGGGATGGGAGAAAATTCACACCAAGTCTCCAGCCCAGGCCCTAGTATCTGAGTAGTGCTCCAGAGCTGATAGATATGGAGATGAACCTTTCGCACCTTCTCCCTGCTCCCTGCCCTTGGGTTAACCTAGTCTCCCCTTGATGGTGCCAGACTTGGTTCCTCCAAGGTGCCCACACATCTTCCTGAACACATGCTGGCTTTAGCAATGGAAAGTCCTCCATGAAGTCATTCTGTGTGCCCAGAAAAACTCTCCTGGAAACTGGATGATATTAAGAGCAAGTTTTGGAGTCAACCAGGATCTCCAATATGAAAGCAGATGAAAGAGAGGCTGCCCAGGTAAAATTGGGGTATGGTGTCCAGAGCTTCAACCTGCCCTTCCTGGTGGTCCCTCCTCCAGAGAGAGGAATTTAGGGCCCCTTCCCCCTAACTTTCTGAAGGAATGGGCAGCATTCCCCCAAAGGGAACTTAAAGAAGTGTTCTATCTAAATAGGCAGGGTTGGTGACTGGCACTTGTAACTGAGACCTCAGAGGAAGCTTCAGCAGAGTCCCCTGGGCCAAATACCTACCTCTGCCCCCATGTATGTACCCCCATCACCACCCCTAAACCAATCACAGACTAGAAGCACTGTCTGGGTATGCTCTGTTATGTGCAGACGCTGCAGAGTTATGCAGCAGTCATTGCACACAAGCTTAACCCCACAAGTACTCTTCCACAAGTCACGGGATAACATTTTAGGGATGCAGAAAACCGTGCTGCATCTGGAAACCCCAGGCAGTCTCTGTTTAGACTCACAAGGCTGAGGGGGCAGTCGCCGGCTTTCCCTTTGGTCTGTCTGCACATTCTCCCTGAGTATTCTTGACCAGTGATGTTGATGTAGGATCAGACATCTTTAATGGAGGTTGCTGAGCCTGATGATGACTCCCGTAGAGCCTAAAAGTCTGAGTGAAGATTTGAAGGGGAAGCCCATCATCCTAACTGTGAGTCTGGGCATCTCGTTTAAATTGCTGCCAAATTTAGGTCAAACTGAGTTGTGGGTAGCTCTGTTAGTGTGATAGAAAAGCCTTAGAAAAATAGCCTCAGGTGTCAGACATCTAGGTGGAAATGGGTATTTGAGGACAAAAGTGCCAGATGAAAATACTTCCATTTTATATTTTTAATAGATACATAAATTTACATGACTCAGACATCAAAAAGTATGATCCCCCGTCCCCTATCCGCCCAGCTCCCCATGCCCCGAGAGGAAATAATCATTGTTTGATCATTTCTTTTTTAAGGCAGATATTTTTATGTATGTATAAGCCCATGATTTATTATTGTTCTCCTTCTTTTTGACACATATAGTAGCACACACACGGTTGTGGACCTTGCTTTTCTTATTTAACATACCTTGGCAAGCTTTCCATTTCAATATCTAAAGGACGTCCTTCTTGCCTTTACAGGTGCATAGCATTGCACTGTGTGAATTAACCATGGTCTATTTAAACATGATGATGCACAGTTAGGATACATCCAGTCTTACCATTACCAGGAAATCTGCAATAAATAGACTTGTGTGGGGGTCATTTTACTTGTTTGCAAGTATCTGTAAGATAAATTCTTAGAAGTGAGTCAAGAGTCCATATGTATTTGTGATTTTAATGCTTAGTGGGTGGTAAATTGCTCTCCAGTGTGGTTGAAACAACTCACATTCCCACCAGTGATATCTGTGGGTGGTGTGTTGTCCAACACTGGATTTTTGCCAATCTGATAAGTGAAAAATGGTATCTTGGGTAGTTTTCGTTTGCATTTATCTTATTTTGAGTGAGGTTGAGCATCTTTTCGTATGTTTAAGAACCATTTCAGGGCCTGGAGTAGGATGAGTGAGGTGCCTTGGGTGCAGAATTTAAGGAGGTACCTAATGAAATTAAATCCTCAGGGCCTCCTTAAATTTTGAGCCTTAGGCACCTCACCTGCCCTGCTGTAATCCCTCCCCCCAATAGCACTGCCCTCTTGACCCAGGAACCATTTATATTCCTTTTCTGTGATCTGGTTTTTTATTGGGTTGTTGATCTTTTTCTTAATTTGTAGGAGGTTTTCATACATGAAAGAGTTTTTTTATGGTATAAATTGCAAGTGTTTTTTTTTCAAGTAGCCTTTTGACTTACGCCTTTGATCGTGAGGTTTTGTTTATTTTTTGCCATGCAGAAGTTTTAAATTTTTTTAAATGGTGAATTTAGCAATTCTTTCTTTGATGATTCTAGGTTTTGTGTCATGGAAAGACCTACTACACTTTGAAGCTTAAAAACCTTCTTCTTTGCTTCTTTCACTAATTTATGGCTCTAATGTTTTTACATTTTTACATTTTATATTAATCCATTTGGAATTTACCGTAGTGTATCGTGTGAGGTATGGATTCAGTTATACTTTTTTTCAGATGGTTACCTAGGTTATGCCTTACCAAAATTGAATAAATCTTTCCCTCACTGTTTTGAGGCTCCCTCTTTATTACTGTGTATATGTATATATGTAAACATATATTTGGCACTTTTTTATTCTATTCCATTAATCTATATGTCTATTCATATATGAATACCAGAACATACATTTTTGAGAGAGAAATAAAACATACCAGCATTTAAACTTATGTTGGGGAGGAAAAATTTTTCTTCTTTCCTTCAAAATTCTTCTGCCTGATCTAAGAATTAAATTGGCCTGAAATGGGTAGGAGACCTGGATTTCGTCTGGTCTCAGGAATTCAGCTGAATAGGGATCAAACCATTCTGAACACCTACGAACTCAACAGGAGATCGAAGATGAGAAGAGTAACAACACTCTGAACAGAAAAGCGACCACTTTCTGGAAGGTAGGACGTGCGGAGAAGTGAATCCGAGGCGATATTCGGGAGGATAGACGGCGGGGGAGGGGGCCTCCGACCGCCGCTTCTGCCAAGTGCTAGAGCCGCGGAGCACAAAATTGGAACTTTGAGAAGTCGGCTCCGCTGAGGGACGTCGCTCCAGTGGCTAAGCGGGGGGTGGAACCCTCGCGGGACAGTGTGGTCTCAGGACCCTCGGGGTCACAGAAAGACCAGGGGTGCCTGAGTGCGGCAGAGCTCCCAGGTATCGGAGCGGGGAAGCCGGCTGCAGAGACGGAGCCGAGGCGCGGGCTCTCAGCTCGGGGTGGCCATAAACTGTGATCCGCAGCCCAGACGGGCTACTTGCTCCTCCAGCAGGGACCCAACAAGCGGCAGAGCCGGGGAGTCTCCCCTTCCTCCCCCGGGAGGAGCAGCGCGGGAGCGCACCGCAGGGATCTGCTGGGTTTGGAGACTCCACACGGGGTCGGGTGCCAGAGATAGAAACACTTGATCACAGGCCGGGTGAGCACGGAGTGTGGCCGGAGACCAAGGAGACAGGAGTGACTGCTTTTCTCTGGGGGCACACTGAGGAGCGGGGCCCCAAGTTCTCAGCTCCTCTGGGCAGAGATTGGGAGGCCCACCATTTTTACCCTGGTCCTCCAAAGCTGTACCGAGAGCTTGCAGGGAACAACAGCTCCTGAGAGCAAACCCGAGCAGCTTGCTTAGCCCGGACTCACAAGGGCAGGGCAATTCCACCTCCGGCAAAGACATTTGGGAACCACGGCAACAGGCCCCTCCCCCAGGAGATCAACACGAACAGCCAGCAAGCCAAGACCAAGTTTACCGATCAAGGAGAACAGGAGAACTCCAGCGCTAGGGAATACTGCACATAGAATTCATGGCTTTTTTACCATAATTCATTAGTTTTTCAAAGTTAATTTTTTTAAATTTTTTTGAATTTTTCTTTTTCCCTTTTTCAAACAACATCCTATCAATCCCTTTTTTAAAAAAAACATTTTTTATTTTTCATTTTTAGAGTCATATTTTTATCCCTTCATAGTAGTTACCCTTATTTTTGGCATATATACATAAGTTGTTCTCTCTTTAAAATTTTGAGATACAATTTCTTCTAACAGATCAAAATATACCCTAAATCACTAGTGTATGGCTTTGTTCTATTCTCCTGCCTGATCACATTCTCTCCCTTTTTTTTTCTTTTTTTCTTTTTAAATCTTCTTTCTTTTTAAAAACAACTTCTTATCTTATCAATTCCTTTTATAAAATCTTTTATAATTTTCATCTTTACAGTCATCTGCCATCCCTTCATTGTATCAACCCTTATTTTGTACATATATAAGTCTTTCTTCCTTTAAAATTTTAGCAGGCACTTTCTTCTAACAGACCAAAATATGCCCAAAATCTAGTGTGTGGCACTGACCTATGCACTAGCCTGATCATATTTGATCATATTCTGTTTTTTTTTGTTTTGTTCTGTTTTTGTTTGTTTTTATCTTTTTCTTTTTCTTTTTTTTTTCTCTTCTTTCTTTCCCTTTCTTGTCCCCTGGTTTCAGGTCTTTTCTGATTTGTATAGAGTATATTTGTTGGAGACGTTGTTAACCTGTCAGCATTCTGTTTTCTCATTCATCTGTTCTCATCATTCATCTCTCCTCTCCTCCTTTTTGCTGTTCACCTCAGCAAAAAGAACCAGAGGTAGTACCGTCTGCCAGGGACCTACTCAATACGGATATTAGTACGATGTCGGACCTAGAGTTCAGAATCATGACTTTAAAGATACTAGCTGGGCTTGAAAAAAGCGTGGAAGTTATTAGAGAAACCCTTTCTGGAGAAATAAAAGAACTAAAATCTAACCAAGTCGAAATCAAAAAGGCTATTAATGAGGTGCAATCAAAAATGGGGGCACTAACTGCTAGGATAAATGAGGCAGAAGAGAGAATCAGCGATATAGAAGACCAAATGATGGAAAATAAAGAGGCTGAAAAAAAGAGAGAGAAACAACTACAGGATCACGAGGGCAGAATTCGAGAGATAAGCGATACGATAAGACGAAACAACATTAGAATAATTGGGATCCCAGAAGAAGAAGAAAGAGAGAGAGGGGCAGAAGGTATATTGGAGCAAATAATAGCAGAGAACTTCCCTAATGTGGGGAAGGAAACAGACATCAAAATCCAGGAGGCACAGAGAACCCCTCTCAAAATCAATAAAAATAGGTCAACACCCCGACATCTAATAGTAAAACTTACGAGTCTCAGAGACAAAGAGAAAATCCTGAAAGCAGCTCGGGAGAAGAGATATGTAACCTACAATGGTAGAAACATTAGATTGGCAACAGACCTATCCACAGAGACCTGGAAGACCAGAAAGGACTGGCATGATATCCTCAGAGCGCTAAATGAGAAAAATATGCAGCCAAGAATACTATATCCAGCTAGGCTATCATTGAAAATAGAAGGAGAGATAAAAAGCTTCCAGGACAAACAAAAACTAAAGGAATTTACAAACACAAAACCAGCCCTACAAGAAATATTGAAAGAGATCCTCTAAGCAAAAAGAGAGCCTAAAAGCAGCATAGATCAGAAAGGAACACAGACAATATACAGTCACAGTCACCTTTCAGGCAATACAATGGCACTAAATTCATACCTTTCAATAGTTACCCTGAATGTAAATGGGCTAAATGCCCCAATCAAAAGACACAGGCTATCAGATTGGATTAAAAAACAAGACCTATTGATATGCTATCTGCAAGAGACTCATTTTAGACCCACAGACACCCCCAGATTGAAAGTGAGGGGGTGGAACACCATTTACCATGCTAATGGACACCAAAAGAAAGCTGGGGTGGCAATCCTTATATCAGACAAATTAGATTTTAAACCAAGGACTGTAATAAGAGATGAAGAAGGACACTATATCCTACTTAAAGGGTCTATCCAACAAGAAGATCTAACAATTGTAAATATCTATGCCCCTAATGTAGGAGCAGCCAATTATATAAGGCATTTAATAACAAAAGCAAAGAAACACATGGACAACAATACAAAAATAGGGGGGGACTTTAACACCCCCCTGACTGAAATGGACAGATCATCTAAGCAAAAGATCAACAAGGAAATAAAGACTTTAAATGAAACACTGGACCAAATGGACTTTACAGACATACTCAGAACATTCCACCCCAAAGCAACAGAATACACATTCTTCTCTAGTGCCCATGGAACATTCTCCAGAATTGATTACATCCTAGGTCACAAATCAGGTCTCAACCAGTACCAAAAGATTGGGATTATTCCCTGCATATTTTCAGACCGCAATGCTTTGAAACTAGAACTGAATCACAAGAGGAAAGTCAGAAAGAACTCAAATACATGGAGGCTAAAGAGCATCCTACTAAAGAATGAATGGGTCAACCAGGAAATTAAAGAAGAATTAAAAAAATTCATGGAAACCAATGAAAATGAAAACACAACTGTTCAAAATCTTTGGGGTATAGCAAAGGCAGTCCTGAGAGGAAAGTATATAACAATACAAGCCTTTCTGAAGAAACAAGAAAGGTCGCAAATACACAACCTAACCCTACACCTAAAGGAGCTGGAGAAAGAAGAGCAAATAAAGCCTAAACCCAGCAGGAGAAGAGAAATCATAAAGATCAGAGCAGAAATCAATGAAATAGAAACCAAAAGAACAGTAGAACAGATCCACGAAACTAGGAGCTTGTTCTTTGAAAGAATTAACAAGATTGATAAACCCCTGGCCAGACCTATCAAAAAGAAAAGAGAAATGACCCAAATCAATAAAATCATGAATGAAAGAGGAGAGATCACAACCAACAGCAAAGACATACAATTATAAGAACATATTATGAGCAACTCTATGCCAGCAAATTAGATAACCTGGAAGAAATGGGTGCATTCCTAGAGATGTATCAACTACCAAAATTGAACCAGGAAGAAATAGAAAACCTGAACAGACCTATAACCTCTAAGGAAATTGAAGCAGTCATCCAAAATCTCCCAACAAACAAAAGCCCAGGGCCAGATGGCTTCCCAGGGGAATTCTAAGAGACATTTAAAGAAGAATTAATACCTATTCTCCTGAAACTGTTCCAAAAAATAGAAATGGAAGGAAAACTTCCAAACTCATTTTATGGGGCCACCATTACCTTGATCCCAAAACCAGACAAAGACCCCATCCAAAAGGAGAATTACAGACCAATATCCTTGATGAACATGGATGCCAAAATTCTCACCAAAATACTAGCCAATAGGATCCAACAGTACATTAAAAGGATTATTCACCATGACCAAGTGGGATTTATCCCTGGGCTGCAAGGCTGGTTCAACATCCACAAATCAATCAACGTGATAAAATACATTAACAAAAGAAAGAACAAGAATCATATGATCCTCTCAATAGATGCAGAAAAAGCATTTGACAAAGTACAGCATCCTTTCTTGATCAAAACTCTTCAGAGTATAGGGATAGAGGGTACATACCTCAATATCATAAAAGCCATCTATGAAAAACCTACAGCGAATATCATTCTCAAAGGGGAAAAGCTGAGAGCTTTTCCCCTAAGGTCAGGAACATGGCAGGGATATCCACTCTCACCACTGCTATTCAACATAGTATTAGAAGTCCTAGCCACAGCAATCAGACACCAAAAAGAAATCAAAGGCATCCAAATCGGCAAAGAGGAAGTCAAACTCTCACTCTTTGCAGATGATATGATACTGTATGTGGAAAACCCAAAAGACTCCACCCCAAAACTGCTAGAACTCATACAGGAATTCAGTCAAGTAGCAGGCTATAAAATCAATGCACAGAAATCAGTGGCATTCCTATACACCAACAACAAGACAGAAGAGACACAAATCAAGGAGTCGATCCCATTTACAATTGCACCCAAAACCATAAGATACCTAGGAATAAATTTAACCAAAGAGGCAAAGGATCTATACTCAGAAAACGATAAAATACTCAGGAAAGAAATTGAAGAAGACACAAAGAAATGGAAAAACGTTCCATGCTCATGGATTGGAAGAACAAACATTGTGAAGATGTCAGTGCTACCTAGAGTAATCTACACATTCAATGCAATCTCCATCAAAATACCATCCACCTTTTTCAAAGCAATGGAACAAATCCTAAAATTTGTATGGAACCAGAAGAGACCCCGAATAGCCAGAGGAATCTTGAAAAAGAAAAGCAAAGCTGGCGGCATCACAATTCCGGACCTCCAGCTCTATTACAAAGCTGTCATCATCAAGACAGTATGGTACTGGCACAAAAACAGACACATAGATCAATGGAACAGAATAGAGAGCCCAGAAATGGACCCTCAACTCTACGGTCAACTCATCTTTGACAAAGCAGGAAAGAATGTCCAATGGAAAAAAGACAGTCTCTTCAACAAATGGTGCTGGGAAAATTGGACAGCCACATGCAGAAGAATGAAACTGGACCATTTCCTTACACCACACACAAAAATAGACTCCAAATGGTTGAAAGACCTAAACGGGAGACAGGAGTCCATCAAAATCCTAAAGGAGAACACAGGCAGCAACCTCTTCCACCTCAGCCGCAGCAACTTCTTCCTAGAAACATCGCCAAAGGCAAGGGAAGCCAGGGCAAAAATGAACTATTGGGATTTCATCAAGATAAAAAGCTTTTGCACAGCAAAAGAAACAGTCCACAAAATCAAAAGACAACCGACAGAATGGGAGAAAATATTTGCAAATGACCTATCAGCTAAAGGGCTAGTATCCAAAATCTATAAGGAACTTATCAAACTCAACACCCAAAGAACAAATAATCCAATCAAGAAATGGGCAGAAGACAGGAACAGACATTTTTCCAAAGAAGACATCCAAATGGCCAACAGATACATGAAAAAGTGCTCAACATCGCTCGGCATGAGGGAAATCCAAATCAAAACCTCCGTGAGATACTACCTCACACCAGTCAGAATGGCTAAAATTAACAAGTCAGGAAACGACAGATGTTGGCAGGGATGTGGGGAAAGGGGAACCCTCCTACACTGTTGGTGGGAATTGAAGCTGGTGCAACCACTCTGGAAGACAGTATGGAGGTTCCTCAAACAGTTGAAAATAGAGCTACCCTACGATCCAGCAATTGCACTACTGGGTATTTACCCCAAAGATACAAATGTAGGGATCCGAAGGGGTACGTGCACCCCAAAGTTTATAGCAGCAATGTCCTCAATAGCCAAACTGTGGAAAGAGCCAAGATGTCCATCGACAGATGAATGGATAAAGAAGAGGTGGTATATATACACAATGGAATATTATGCAGCCATCAAAAGGAATGAGATCTTGCCATTTGCAACGACGTGGATGGAATTGGAGGGTGTTATGCTGAGTGAAATAAGTCAATCAGAGAAAGACATGTATCATGTGAGCTCCCTGATATGAGAAATTCTTAATCTCAGGAAACAAACTGAGGGTTGCTGGAGTGGTGGGGGGTGGGAGGGATGGGGTGGCTGGGTGATAGACATTGGGGAGGGTATGTGCTATGGTGAGCACTGTGAATTGTACAGGACTGATGAATCACGGATCTGTACTTGTGAAACAAATAATGCAATATATGTTAAGGAAAAAAAAAAGAAGAAGATAGCAGGAGGGGAAGAATGAAGGGGAGTAAGTCTGAGGGGGAGACGAACCATTAGAGACGATGGACTCTGAAAAACAACTGAGGGTTCTAGAGGGCAGGGGGGTGGGGGGATGGGTTAGCCTGGTGATGGGTATTAAAGAGGGCACATTCTACATGGAGCACTGGGTGTAATGCACAAAGAATGAATCATGGAACACTACATCAAAAACTAATGATGTAATGTATGGTGATTAACATAACAATAAAAAAGTATAAAAAAAAAATAAAAAATAAATTGACCTGAAATGGATTAATAGCAGAAGATCAAATTTAATTATGTACATATGGGAAACCCACAGTAACATGAGAGATTCCAAAGACAGTCAGTCAAAATGAGGTATTTATGTCATTCTGGACCAAGGAGAAGTAGGTACAGGACTAGGGCTTCAAAGTGAAGGGAGGCAATTCATAGCAAGAATGGAAAGAATGAGTGCTTGCTGGGCCATCCAGAAACAATGGGACAGAGAGGGCTTTGCTCAAACAGGCCTTGCTAGGGTCCTCCCTGTCTACCATACCTAGTGTATATCAAGGTATAGTTATTTGTGGCGATATCTCTCTTCCTGGAACAGGTCCTCTATCTAAATCCTTTTAGGCAGTTAGTAGGAAGGCAACAAAGAAAAACTTCTTGAGTCTGAAGATAGCAGATGGGGAAGAATGAAGGGGGGGGAATCGGAGGGGGAGATGAACCATGGGAGACGATGGACTCTGAGAAACAAACTGAGGGTTCTAGAGGGGAGGGGGGGATGGGTTAGCCTGGTGATGGGTATTAAAGAGGGCATGTTCTGCATGGAGCACTGGGTATTATACGCAAACAATGAATCATGGAACACTACATCAAAAACTAATGATGTATGGTGATTAACATAACATAATAATAATAATAATAATAAATCAGTCTGAAATAATTCACCTGCCAAAGAGACACATTTGTATGGTGCCAGATTTTGCTCCCCTACACTTACGAAAGGTAAGCTTGCTCTTTGCTTGAAAGTAATGCACTCACAGACTTTGAATGAAGACCTGTCTCTATCACTTGAAAAAGCCATCTGTGTTCAGGGGCCTTAGCAAGACTTCATATTCACAACACATTTTTACTTCATGGGAAAAAAATGAATGTTCCATGACTTTTAGGACTGGAATAGCGAAAGTTAAAATCATCAAAAGTACTCCTGATGACAAAACCATGGTAGGCCAGGTCAAGATCCCATGGATGGTTGGGGGAAAGCAAAAAAAAAAAAAAAAAAAAAAAAAGAATTAGAAGGTTTATTGAAAAACACAGAACATTTTTGCGTTTTCTTGTAGAATTAACTGCTATTTTGTTTTAGAATTAACTGAATTTGACAGGAAAAAATGTTGCTGCCCCTAAGAGCAGCCCAGCTCTTGAGGTGCTATCTTCTGTCATTCAGTAAATTGGCAATATCTTCTACAAGTTTGATTTTATTTATTTTTTACAAATCCTATCAATTCCTTAAAGTTTATCAACCCATCTCCTGATGGTTTGAAATTTAGTTTATCCTAATTATTTTTCTCGGGTCTTATTTTCACCATTCTCAGCAAAATGCTAATAATTATAGCATTCGAGGATATTCTGGATCTGGTCTCCTAACCAAATCTTGAGAAGGTGCCAGGAGAAAAGATTCTTTTTTGCCCTGCCTCCAAACTCACCCAAATGGACTAAGGACGGAAGATCAGTGATGGCCATGATTGCTGAGAAACTGAAGATGATCATGTATGTAAAAAGGTCTTGGAACTCAAACATCTGGTGTTCAAATACTAGCCTTGTTTTCTTAAAACTATCCTTGACAAAGCTGTAAAGTATCTTTGTCTCCCTTGTGAGGAGGCTGATTAGCTTTTTCTGAGGGAAAGATCTTTATATCCTTTGGGTTTCAAATTAGTTTCTAAAAGCCTAATCTAAATACTTCACACATGCAATGTGAGGTTTCAAATATATGGTATAAATAAAGTACAATACCTAGCGTTCCAGTGGTGCTTGATGTGTTGTTTTTTTTTAACAAATTTATTTATTTTTATTTGAGGGAGGGAGAGAGAGAGAGAGAGAGAGAGAGCAACCGTGGGGAGGAGCAGAGGGAGAGAATCTTAAGCCTACACCCAACCGAACGCTCAGCTGGATGCAGGGCTCCATCCCAGGACGCTGAGACTGACCTGAGCTGAAATCAAGAGTCAGAAGCCCAACCAACTAAGCCACTCAAGCACCCTGCTTGTGTTCTTGCTATTATTTCTCACTTGGGGAAAAAATAGGGTTTTTTGGGTTTTTGTTTTGTTTTTGGGCATTTGAGCCCTACAAAGTGAGGCCAGAGATCATGCAATATTTTGCACATGAGAATCTGTCTTATTGCTGTGTTCCAATTTTTATAGATTATGTAGCACGATATGAAGTAAATACGAGTTCAATATTTCTTGGCGATGACTTTCTGATGACATTCTGAAGGACGATTTTGCAGAACTGGTTGATAGTGACACCTAGTGTTCAGTGTTGAAATTACATGTCTTTTAAAAAAGCGGCTCCTCAGGTAACTGGCATAAATTACAGCTTAATTCAGAGATGAGGATAAGCTGAACAGGCCAAAATTAAAATAAATGGAAGTGGAGTAATGGGGGCGATCACTGGGGCACATGTGAGTAAGAAGGGCAATTTCTCCTTGATGACAACACCCAGAACTCTGCCTAATACTGAGGGCAACTGTGTATGGACGCACAAAGTAAACTGCTGTTTTTTTCAGACTTAGTTCTGAAAGTTGTGTTAGTTCAGTCCCTCTGGCTCTTCCCAAACCAGGCATGGGTGTGAATTCACTAACCAAATTGCCTTGAGCAAGTCCTGTAATTTCTGTGAGACTCATACTCTTAGATATAAGTTAGAGATGCTGAGACCACCTCACAAAAATCTGGGAGAATTAAATATTGTTTCATGTATAAAGACCTGATAGTAGCAGTGATGTGTCTGGGGGCTTATTTACACGGATCTTGATGTCTGGGGGTGGCAAAGACAGACGGGGACAAGGTACAGAAATTGTCCAGGAAATTATACCTGGATCTTGGTTGGGAACAGCGAACAATGGGAGCCATGTCCTGACATGAACAGAAAATGTGGATTGAATGAGGCTCAGAGGAAGTGAGCCATGGTCCCTGAAAAGTCAGTGGGTTTGAGAAAGTTACTGCCCAGTTGATCTGGGATAGGGGGTGTGGGAGAGAGGGATGGAGGGAAGTGCCAGGCGTCCTTGGGGAGAGTGTTTCACCAGTAGAGCTTTGAGAAGATATACAGAAACAATTACGGACTCCGCCACTCACCAGCTGGGTCACCTTTGTTAAATTTCTTGGCTTTTCTGAGCCCCCTTTCCCCCCTTCTGTGAAGTGAGGACACCTGCACCAACCTGGCGAGGCTGCAAGGGTTTGAGGCGGAGATGCAGATAAGCTCCCTAGCACCACCCCTGGCCTGGCTTAGCAAGCTCAAAATAGGTGCTAACTCTTGGCTGTTTTTGAAAGGGGGGACATGCAAGCAGAAGATTAGAAATGGGACAAGCAAAATCTGTTCAGCCCTTGGACACATGACTGATTCCTCCTTGCATTTCTACCCTGTTCCCTAGAAATCCTTTTCTCCCTCTATTTTCCACATAGGTCACCTCTGAGAAGCATTCCCTGACCCTGGGGGGTACCATCACTGCTCGTATTGTGTCCCCAGCCCCCGTAGTGCCTTGTCCTGATACTCTTTCTGCTCTCATTAGGAGTGACCTTATTTGTCTACATATCTGACATCCCTGGTCCACAGTGAGCCCCCAGAACAGAAGGACTGAACTCAGGTACTTAGGAAGTGTTGATAGAACTAATGAATACCAGGGAGAAGGAGAGGAAAGGAGCAGAGAGTACAACAGGTACGGTGAAATGTGCACTGAATCCAGGGGAAGGGCGTGTGGATGTTTCTGGAACTGTTATTGCAACTTTTCCCTTTAGGTTTGTAATTCTTCAAAACGTAGGCACGGAGGGCAAAAAAAGTGCAAGATTTCCCATTTTCCTTGTTGCATTCAGAGCCCTTCTTTTGGAGGAGGGTGGACTGGGCTTTGACATCTGCCCTATGTTTCTGGCTTCCATGTCTGGACTCCCTGGGCTGCTTGAGCTCCTCATAAATACTGTTTGTGTCCAGATGGTGAGGCTGCCCTCTGCCCGCAAGTCTCTACTGGATTTGGCTCTGATCAACTGGGGTTCCATCAGTCATGAAGAGTAAAACTTCTCGTGATGTTGTCGGAAGCCACGATCTATTTTGGAATTTGGGAGGAGGAGGGACAATGTTAAACTTTGCAAAAAGGAAGCACTGAAACAGTCTTTTGAAAATGCATGTTCAGTTCTAAAGGAAAAAAAAAAATCCCAAAAAACTATGCGGTGTCACTTGCAGATCCCCCTGCTGGACATTTGGAGAACTGAGGCATCCCGGCTCACTTATAAAAAATTCCTTAACCCTGTGCCCTTGAAAAGCGTCAAAGGTGCATGCATGTTCAAAGCTGTATCCTACCCCGTTCCCTTCTGCAGCAAGCCTTGGTTAAAGTGTTATAAGCTCTGTATTGAATTAAAGCACAAGGGGCGAATGTAATTTCAAAATGAAAACCGTATAACAAATGCTGTTCAAATCCTGCTATTTTATTTTATTATTTTTATTGTTTTTTTTTAAAAGAGAAAGTGCCTGAGGCAATCCTAGAAGTAAAGACTGTCCTACATCCCTTCTGTTCTGTGGATTGCTTGAAGAACAGATGCCATGATTATCCAAGGCTGAGGCAGTATTTTCTGATATTTTCGAATAGAGCTTTTGTCAACATTAAAAAATAGTTCTGATACTGGAATGGCCCATTTCTCATGGTAATGCCTTCCCTAGGAAATACAGCTGAACGCCTAGTCAATGTGTGATGAATGGGGCATGTTGGGCAGGTAGCCACAGAGAGAGATGTACAGGCAAAATGTGGACAAGCTGATAAACTGGTGGGGGAAAAGTGCTTAAATTGGGTGCAGGCTGGGACAAGATCCCCTCTGTATCCCTTTCTGTGTAAGATACTGCAACTCAGACCTTCTAGAGAATGGAGAGCCAGAAGCGCTGAATCAATTTGGAGTGTCCTAGACTGACACCATCTCCTCTGTGGCCACAAGTGACATTCCTGACTTCTCCGGTTGTTAATCAGTTTAATTCTTCATCAGAAGACAGATATTTACTAAGAGAACTGATGCATCTTCTGTTGCCAGGCCTCTCTCCTGAGCTCCAGACTCATGCTAACTCACTACTCTGCATCCCTACCTGGAGATGCCCAACGTGATCAGCCCAGAACTCATTATTATTTCCCTCCCAACTTGCTCATCCTCTTGTGCTTCTGATTTTGGCAAGTCGCCCCTCCATCCTGCTCATCTCCCAAGCCAGACCAGCTGGATGCCTTCATCAGTCTCGCCTCCCCACATCCAGAGATGGTCAAGTTCTGTCTCCTGCATCCTGGAGTCTCCTGTGTCCATCCCTTCTTCCCCTCTTGATGCCATTGCTGTATATCAGGTCTTCGCTCATTTGTTCTTTGGACTGTTGACGACTCTCCTGACTGGTCCTCCTGCCTCTTGCCCTGTTCTGTTTGAGTTGAGCTTTCACTTTGCCGCTAGAGGGATCCTAAAATTTAAGAGTACATTACTCTCCTGCTTCTGGGCCCATTGTGCCTATCCCCACCGTCCATAGATGAAGTCCGGACTCCAGCATGGCGTTCAGCAGGCACGGTGACCACGCCCCTGCCTGCCTCGCCACTCTTCCGTCATAAACTCCAGCCATGCCAAACCAGGTAAAGCTCTCTGAATAGGCCACGCCTCTGTTTTATGCCTCTGGGCTTTGCGCTCCTTCTTCTGCCTGGAACGTCTCTTCTTCCGCCTGGAACGTCTCTTCTTCCCTATACAAACGGCAAATAGCTGTTCACCAGGCAAGACTCAGCTTAGGTGCCATTTCCTCTATCATGCTCTTACTCTTGGTCCCAGGAGAGGGTGCATGCCTCTCCCCGTTGTGCCTCAACTAGACTTCTACTGAGACACCTGTAATTCTTTTATTGCCCTTTTTGATTTACACGTCTGCCTCCCCGTGGATGCCCAGAAATGCCTTGAACTAGTGACCAACCTTGTCTCGCTCATCTTTGATCCTCCATTAGGTAGCACAGAGAGTTGGTGCGCAGTACTTATTCCAAAGACGTTTGTTCAGATGAACAAATCAATCTATTCTTTAGCCAGCACAGGATTGTTCAACCCTGATCATCTGAAGTTGCTGGCGTCATACAATCTATTCATTCTTCACCAGGTCTTATCTGGGGATCCCGTGAATGCACAATCACATAGTACAGGGATGTCACATTTATAAAGCAACACCTCTGAGAGTCCATGTTCTGAGCTGCGCTAACATGATCAGCAGGAGGTTCTATGTTTTCTCAGCTGATCCTCCAGTCTTTTCCAATAATGATATCAAGTAGACAGCTGGATATCCACGTCTGAATTTCTGGGACTGGTCAGAATCATGGTTTTGACTGACTAGGAAGAAGCAATGATTTAGCTTTATAGCTAAAGCCTCAGAAAGTTCTTTTCACAGTTGTAGACTCAAACGTTACCCATGACAGTGCACAAACTCCTTATGATACTGTGTTTTCCTTGTGCATCAAGACATCAAGCATGGGGACATTTGGCAAAGCTCAGTCATGGAGACCAGCCCATACTTTACCCCCTTTAGCAACATACATGTCCAACAGACACCTCCGACTTCGGGATAGTTAAAATGGAATATTTTCTTATCATTTCCCCCCAACTCCTCCAAAAGATAATAACTTTGCCATCACAGATGCTTTCTCCCGTATCTCCATGAGCAGCACCCACCTGGTTACCCGGTTCAGAAATAGGAATGCCATCTTCCATTCCTCTTTCTTTCCCTGCATCACAGCCAGTGGTGGTGAGGCCCTGAGGAAACTGCCTCCTTGATAGGTTTCTGTGTTTTGTTCTTCACCCTCCTTCTTACCATCACTTCCTTTCTTCAAGTCTTTACCATCACTGGGGTGGATGAGTAGAGCAACCACGGTGATAAGGTCTTCCTGTCTCTGGTGTTGCCCCTCCTTATACAGAACTACCCTTATCATCTTCTAAAATGTGAATCTGAAAGTGTCACTCCCCTGCTGGAAAACTCCCATGAGGTCCCCGCTGGTCCTTAGGTCTCTGCTTAATTTTGCCATATCCTCTCATCACATGACTCTTTCACCTTCCATGTTGGTCTTTACTACCTGTGGTTCTTAGAACAGGCCATCTTCTATCATAGTTCTCATTCCCTTAGTACACGCAGCTACTTCTTTCTAGAATGCCTTTGTAGCAGGATACTTTGGGCTGTAGGTAACAGGACATGCTCTCCAAAAGGGTAAAACAGGAAGGGGACATTACTGATGCATATAACATAACCTGGAGCTCCTGGTGGTTCTGGGGTTGCTGAACACAGCAGTTCAGTGGTGCCACTGAGGTCAAGGTTCCCTTCATCTTCTCACTCTGCTGAACTCTGAGTTGGGCTCCCTTCCCTCACTTTCAGGATATCTGCCATGGACAGATTCCGGGCAAACACAAGGTCCAGCAAGAGGAAGAAGAGACTACTCTTTTCTTCTGCATCTTCTTTGTAAGAGTGAAGGAAAATTTTCTAGATGCCTTCATAGCAGAATATTCCTCCTGTCTTATTTATCAGAACCAAGTCTCCTGCCCATCCTCAACTGATCATGGGCCAAGAGATTTAACAGTCACTAGTGGAAGGCAAAGAAGGACGCTGGAATGAGAATGAAGGCACTTTGAGCCTGGATGAAGGGGGTAATGCCCATCAGGTTGGCACAGACCCCTCTTTCTCCTTTTTTACCGGGTTAATTCTGAGTGATTTTCCAGGCTAATTCTTGAATACTCAGCTAAGGAGTCACCGTGGGGGAGACATCCCTGGCCCCCTCCCTTGCCTCTGATGCCTTCTGATGAGTTACATTGCCCCAGACCTTATCTCACCAGAGTGCAAGTGCCTCAAGGCTGGACCATTTCGGATCTGACACAGTTATTGGCACATACTTGCAGGCACATACTCTCGTATTTTTGCTGAATGAGAAAATGAATGACAAAAGCTGAGTTGTGTCAGCGATGACTTTCTGCTTGTCAGAGAAACCCAACAGTAGTGGTTTCACCCAGTGAAGCTTTGTTTTTCCCATGGAGCAACAACTCCAGAGCAAGAGGTCCTCACCTCAGTGAATGAAGATGTTCTTGCAGCTTGTCAAGGACCCAGGCTCCTTCTGGTGTCTTGTTCTGTTCTCAGCATGCAACTGCATGTTCTCGTGAGCACAAGTTGACTACTCTAGTCCACTGAGCCCATGCTCCAGGCACGCAGACGCCTAAGTGTACCTGTCAACCAGGTCTGTGACTTTTCCTCAAGGAGTAGCTCTCTCAACAGCTCCACCGAACGGACTTGTGGTTCCATCTCATTAGTGAGACCGGGGTCTGGTCTTATGGGGACGTTGCCAACACAAACATTGTCAGGGTTCTGTTAGTTAGGAAGAAGGGGAAGTGGGAGAATGTGAATGTACCTAGGCGGTGCCTGCCCAGTCACCTCCAGAGCATCTCTAGATAATTTATTCTTTATTGGTTGTTCCGTCTACCAGCTTGAAACAAAATAGCAGCCATTAGAAGCTGGAAGTATTGTGATAGCCTAGAAGACTTGGAAGTATTGTGGAAGTATCATGTGCCCTAGAGCTGGAAGTTATGTGGAAGTATTGTGACAGCCTAGAGCTGGGCCTTGTAAGAATGGCGTATATCATGCTGTCCAATATCCTCACTGAGAATATTTGAGAGGACAGTGTCGAGAGAACCGAGGCCCAGGGAGATGCCGTTTGCCCAAGTTCAATCAGAAGTCTGGTGGCAGAGACTGGGGAATAACCTATCCTTATCTCAGTTTTAACTCCCTTAATGTACTGGCATTTAGGGATTTCAGTGCCTATGATCTTGAGGTAAAAGATTTATTAACTTCTTTTTCCAGTCATACATAACAGAGTCTGCAAAAGCCGAACCACATTTGCATGATTTGCTGGATACAATGCCCGGTGTAAAGTCGTGTTATGAGGATCTTCATGCCGAGAAGCCCTCTGCAAGGGCTTCTTCGAAAGACTTAGGAAAGAACAGTGCCGGGACACGGGCGCCTGCTGTGGCCTGCAGTTACCGCCATTCACACCTAGATGGCGCTCGTACACTGATCGGAAGATGGTTGTCTGGTAGAAACTGACAAATTCTTGAATCAAGGTGGTGAAAAGTTAAATATAGATGGCTTTCAGGCCTGGCTGGGGAATGGACTGGTTAAAGGAGAGGTGGTGAAAACCAGGGACTGGCTGTAAACACATTGGACGATTACACAGAAAGCTGCTTGCCTTCTGTTCATGCTTCCAGTCCCAGGTCCCTGCTGGCCCAGGCACAGCCTACTGACCCAGAGGCAGACTGGCCGGTCTTACCTGGGTGTATCTGTCTAACCCACGGGTGGCCTTAGCACTACCCCCAGAGGACCCTGGGTAGCCTCTTCACGTGGGTCACAGACTCCGAGATGACCATCACAGAAGAGAAGGTTTATGTGTGGGGTCGAGTTAGTAAACAGGGTGATTGGCTTGTAAATTGCTCTCATAGACATAAGCGCATATGCAATTATCCTTCAACATCACGGGCATCAAACTTTCGTTCTCCTGACTGATCAAATTATCCCGAAGAATATTGGACATTGTTTCCATGTGGCAGTAGAGAGGTGAAGAACAAGGGCTTTGGAGTTAGAGGGACCTGGGTTTCTAGTCTAGGTTCTATCACAAACTACTGTGTGGCCTTGGGTAGATCAGTTGGCACCTCTGTGCCTCAGAGAAGTGGACCTACTTCCCAGAGTCGTTGTGAGGATTGAGTGAGATAATCCTGTGTCAGTCACCAAGCACAGTATCTCCTTCTACTGTAAGTGCTCCAAAAAATGAGCTCTTATTATTGCCATTAATCCACACTCATGAAAATCACAAAGGACAGTGAGATTTATCACTTGTTCCCAAGCTATACAGACATTTGGTAACCAATTTAACTTGAGTTTGACACGTGTTGAGAGCAAAATCAGTAAAATTTGACAGTGAAACCTATTACTGGGTTCAAGTTAAAATAACATTTTAGGAATAAGTACATTTAATTGGGGGGGCACTTGACTTGCACCAAAAATTCCAACCCCTAACTACTAGCAAATGAAAGGTAGGTTATTTTGTCATCCACGGCTATCTGTAGGATTTGCTGGTCAAAGTCAGTGTCTAGTTCTCTGAGTAGCTTTCACCATAGATGCATACTAGGATTTGTAGACACTTAGAAAAAACACATTTGGGTTCAAAAGTAGGACAAAAATTGCTCCCTGCATTAAAGCCACATGACAATGCAAAGAGGTGGGTCAGGGCTCTGATGTTGAATGACTGCCCGGGGTGGACATGATGGCCCTAAGGAGGTATGAGGGACAAATCTGGATGGAATCAAAAGAAGAGCCAAAGAGTAGAGGGCCTTGGTGTTAGACAGATATACGGGTCCTGCAGTGTGTGTTTGAGAACTTGAGAGGAACGGCAGATCTGTTGCCTCTCTCTTAAACCAGATCAGGTCGCGTCATTGTGGTCAACAACTTGGGTGGTTGTGTGTCTGCGTCACCTCACGTGTCCCCCTCACTGGGTGGCTTTGCTGCCCGTAGGAAGCAAGGCCTAGGGAAGAAAGTGAAGACTCATCCACTTGGTGCCCTGTGATCGTGGGCCAGGGTGAAAGCAATGCAGGCAGCTGAGGACCTCTTTCCTTGCCCTTTGTGTCACCCAGGCGAGCTATGCCCACTCAGGGAGTGGGAGGAGGGTGCATGTTGAACTGACGCTCCGCAGACCCAAGTTCATATCCGACTTCCATCTCTTATGAGTGGCGTGCCTATAGACATTGCTTTCCCTCTCTGAGCTTCCACTTTCCCATCTGCAAGTGGAAATAGTGAATGTCGTAACACCCAGCATGGTGTAACAGGTACAAATGAAGCAGCTGCAAATAGGAGTCTGTGGAGACAGGACTTTGTTCATCATTGAGCTCCAGTTGTTCACAAGGCCTCACTTTCTCTTGGGGACAGGGACACCCAGGGCAGGGGGTGGCATTTCCTCTTGTCAATGTTAGTCATTCCTGGTTTAGAAGTCACTCAGGGAGGGGGCCTCCCAGCTCCCACTTTCCCACATGGGAAGGACAGCACACATTTCCTTGGCGTTGGGTTCCCAGCTCTTTCTGGAGGTTTCTGTCCCTCCCTTCAGTGTTTCGGCCCTGGGCTGGGTGGGGGCTGCATGTGGCGAAGGAACAGGTGCCCCACGTGAAGCCTCAGCCCCTCCCCTCCCTGTCTCCACTTGCTTTTCTCCCAGCTCTTAAAGACACTTAGCACCTGCTCTGGACTGAATTTTGGCCCTTTGTCCCAAAACGTGGTAGTATTTGGAGGTAGGGGCCTTTGAGGTGTAAGGAGGTTTAGATGAGGTGGGTGGGAGCCTCATGATGGGCTCCCTTAGAAGAGAAGATACCGGAGAGCTGGCTTGCTCTCTCTCCACACAGACACACAGAGGAGAGGTCCTGTGCGGACACAGCAAGAAGACACTGTAAGTCAGGAACAGAGTCCTCCCCAGAAACTGACTTTGTGAGACCTTGGTCTTAGATTTCTAGGCTCCAGAACTGTGAGAAAATAAATGTCTGTTGTTTAAGTCATGCCAGCTGTGGTATTTTGTTGCGCCCCCCAAGTGAAGACACCCCGTGTCCCCTTGTGGCAAGACACTGCCCCGTGCGAGCGTTTGCCTCTCATTTCCAGGCATACCCTGCGCTCAGCCCCCCAACTTTGGGTGATCTTGCAGTCTGAGCCTTTTTGGAATTCAAACTCAAACTTTTTGACTCTGAGGCACCTACTTGTTGCAAGTCAGACTCTCGTGTCTAAGATGAGCTTCGGGAACTGCCCTTCTGTCTCCTTTGTACTTTACCGTCTCAATGGATGGAGGACCATGGACCAATGTGGTGTTGCCTACCACGAACGAACAATACATTGGTGACGTGAGCAGATGTGAAATTGTTGAGTATTGTGCCTGGCAAACAACTGGTACTCAGTGAACGTTTCCTGAATTCTGACATTTGAGTAACAGCTGTGAACTTGAGTGTCCTAAAAAACAAAGCTGAACCACACTAAAACAATGGTTGTCTGCTTCTTGGTGGCTTTGGCCCCTGGAGGCATGACATTCGGATCTGGAGAATGTGGGTGAGTGCAGTTGTGAAGATTCTCTGATGGGAATCTAATGGATAGTACGGTAAATCAATCAATCAATCAATCAATCAATCCAGTGTGGTGGTCATTGCCTTCTTGTAGAGTGACTGTCATGGCCAGGACTGGCAGCCCCCAGAGGCGAGGCGCTCCAGGCGTGGGAGCATGAGATATTGGATGTAAATGAGCCTTGCTACCCACACTGGGTGAATACCCTTTAGAATGAAAGCACCGCGTGGAATATGACTCAGGATACATGTCCATTTACAACCACTCTTCCCTTTCCTCTAGGAAAGAAAGGAATAAAACTTGATGTTTAAGTGAAACAAGGCCGTTTCTGTACATCGCTGTAACTGGATAGCTTTGAGAAGGAGGGCGGGATCATCCCTGGCCTGGGCCTTGGAGCCAGGCTGCCAAAGAAAGAGGCAGCCTGGCCCCTCTCCCAGCTGTGGGGCTCCGGGGCTGAGGAGCCCGAGGCCCTGCATGTGACACCTCACTCTTGAGATACTCTAATTTATAGTTAACGCCTTTTAAGCAAACAAGAGGGAGAAAAAAAAAAATCTGGTTCATATTATGGCAACTTGCAATGAAGGGGAAGTCTGGGAGTTCAAAGCAAAAACGTCCCAGGAAAAGCATAGCCCGTTAAAATTCATTCTAAATGGTCAGGAAGGTAATTGAAAAGAAGGGTTTCTCAGGGCAATGTTGGCAGCCCAGTGCCCTCCTCGGCCCCTCTTCCTCCCTCCCCCAGGCGTCTCTCCCTGACACGAAGGTCATTCCAAAGAGGAACAGAATTAACACGAATGGATTACTAAGACATGCTAAACTGCCTGCATAAGTAAAAACTCCAGAGCTCAGTGGACGGGATCACGGTGAGAGGAGGAAGTGCACTCGCCTTCCAAAGCCAGAATCTTCTCTGGTTCGATCTGAGGGCCAGGGAAGCTCCCTCTGCCTTCCCACACTCACCTTTGCCATCCAAAAATACCTTCCTCCCCTGCTGATCACGTGGGGCTTGGTTTTCTCCCATCAATAAGTTCCTAACTGATTTCTCTGGGTCAAGGCCGCCTTTGTTGGAGGTCTGCAGGGCAGGGTGGGTAAGAACCAGCAGAAGGGGGAACTGTGCTCTCCCCACCCCCGCCGCCGGCCCTGGGGTGAAGCACTGGGCCTCACCGAGCTAGAAGGTTTCATACATAATGCAGCGGGGAGCTCCCCGGCGACTAAATCAGAAGGGCCCGGGGCTGCAGACCAGTTGGAAGGTGGTGTTATGGTGCTCATCTCATTGCTGTGCTTAATGTGAAGCCTGCGGGTTTTGCTCAGACTCTCAGCTGAATTGGAGGTGGGGTGGGTGGGCAGGGTTTGAAGACGCGCAGCACAGTGAAGGTAACATCCTTTATCTCCCCCCCCATCTAGCTGTGCCCCCAACTAGCTATCCCGTTGGCCCTGCTAGTCCACGGATGGGGGAGACTCATCTCTCAAGCAGCCATCATTCAACCCTCAGGGTAGCTTGGCCCTTCAGGCGGGTCCATATGCCATCAGCATGTCCAGCATTAGGCATTCGTTCCTTTGACCTAAGGAATGGGCCTGTAATAAAACGCTGTTCTCCTCTGGTGGCGTGACACCCGGGCCTAGTGTGAAAGTGAATTGGTGGAGGTAATCCGTTCCAGATGAACCCCAATTTGGTTGAGAGGTGGGGGGGAGGCATGAGGAGGACTGAGGGAGGGGGCAGAAATTTGTCACAGTAGATGCTGAAAGGGGGGAGGGGGTGTCAGAGATAATACTGCCCTCTTCAACCTCGGGGTGGCCCCCGATTGCAGCAAGAAGGAGCACAGTCCTTTGTGCTTTTCTCAACAATTTTTGTAGGTTCTGTTGTTTCCCTTGAGCAACAGAGGCTATGGATGACTGCCCTGTCTCACGGAGGTCAGTTTTCTCTCTTTCTGAGCCTGCCAGAAAGTCAAGGGTCAAGCTCAGCCCAGTTTGACCCACTGACTTTTTAGACTGGGCGTCTTTTGTAAACAAGGTCAGGCTTTCTCCCTCCCTTAATTGGAATCCCTCCGTATGAATGGCAGCGTTATTTTGTGATGTTTGGTTTGGGTATGAGGAAAGAACGTTTCTCTTCCTCTCTTTTCCTCTCGTGGTTTACTTTTGGATTACTTAAATAAATAGATGAAAATGTCCCCAGTTAAGCAACCAGGGAGTGCCAAGGCAGCATGCCATGTTTATCCGTGTATTTGCCAGCCTGTGTATTCCCTTTCAGCTCAGATTTTAAGGCAATCTTATGCATTTCTTTTTCCTACATAATTTCTTCCATTTCCAGAGAGAATTTTTTGCCAGTAGCAAAAAGGAGCTGCCTTACAGTGTCAGTAAGGTAGGGGAAATGCTGAAATGCTCATACTTGCGGGACCAGAAAGGAATAGCATTGTGGCATGCATAGTGGAGGTGGGCCAGGTGCTCTAACTAACGCTCATCATGAAGCGGGTTCCATCAGGATCCTCAGTTCATGCGTGGGAACCCTGATGCATATGAGGAGTTGTACCCGGTGGGTGGCTGAGGCAGGAATCACACCTTGTCCGCGAGCCTTCTGGGTCCCAGAGCCCCATCCAGAGGCTGCACTGTTTCCCAATATTTGCTTCCTGCTTAACAAGCCCTAATTAGAAATTGAAAGAGAGTTGGGGTGGAACGGGGCAGCAAGACAGTAGTGGATGAAGAGAGAGCCTCATGGACATCCTTTGGACAGGATGAAGGCCAGGGGTGTGTGGAATTCCATCTCTCGGCCTCTGCAGGAGCTGGCCTGGAGTAATGGTGTGTCCGTGGTTTCCGAAGCTGTGCATGCAGCCTGGGGTTAAGAAGCAGAGATTCATCACCTGGAAGAAAATGCGAACTCCCGGCTGTGGACCACGGAGTGATCTGCAGGCTGCCACTTCCCCTGCTTTCCGCTCCTCTACCCTGCTTTCGCTCGGGGTCTGGCACCCCTGCCTTCTTGCTCTGGGGTCTTGCCAAGCTCTGCCCACCCCAGGGGCCGGACGCTTGCCGTGACGCTTGCCTAGAGCGCTTGACCCTGTGATGTGTGCAGGGCTCAGTCCATCACGTTTTCACCCTCCTCTCAGAGGGTCCTCTCACCAGCCTCCCCTGCCACACTGTGCTCCTCCTACTGCCTCATTTTCTCCATAGCCCCGTTAACCTGAGGGGACTGTATTGATTTGCTTATATGTGTATGGCCTGTCATCCCTGCCAGAACACGAGCCCCATGCCTGTAGGGTCTTTGCTCCGTCTTGCTCCCCACTGGATTCCCTCCACCATTATGGTGCCTGGCACATGGGCATTGAATGAACAAATGAGTTCAGGGGTTCTCTGGTGTCTGCTGTTACCAGAATCCTTTACTAGAGGATTTCTGGGCTTTTCTCGTTCTGGGATGAATGACCAAAAGCGACACAATGCTGTGAAAATCTAATCTTGTTATAATAAATCTCTTCTGTATGTGCATTAGTTTAACGTTTTAATGACTACGGGTATATGGTTATAATTTTATCAGTATTTCTCTTTCACAGATGATAAAACTGAAGCTCAGAGAAATTCATTTACTTGCCAAAACTCATATAGGCTTTGAACAAGGATTTTATGATACGAATACACAAGGAAATATAATTTGCATGTCTGTTGCTATATAGTGGAAAGAGCCTAGAGTTTTGAGTCAGAAGGTTAATATTTTACATTTTGTTGTTCTTGTGTTTTAGTATGTTTATAGAAATATTATCACAGGCAACATAACTCCCTTTCTAAATTTTAGTGTTCTTATCTGTAAAATGAAGATAATAAATTAGGGGGAAAAAAGGACTTCATTAGGACTACCTGTGATGGAATATTAAAGCCTTCAGTAAAGTCCAACATACTTGTTAGGCACTCAATAAATGCTAGTTGACTTATTTCCTATTTCCTATTTACTCACCTATAAAATATTAAACCTACCTCTCGGGGTTGCTATTAAGCTCAAAGTAAGGTGCCAACAATACTTCATTAACTATAACACATAATGCAAATGGCTTTTTTTTTTAACATAAAGATTTATTTATTTATTAGAGAGAGAGAGCATGAGTGGAAAGTGGCAGAGGGAGAAAGAATCTTAAGCAGGGATCATACCCAGTGCGGAGCCCGACATGGGGCTCAATCTCACGACCCTGAGATCGGGACCTGAGCTAAAATCAAGAGGGAGACACTTAACCCCACTGAGGCACCCAGGCATCCCCATGATGCAAACTGATCGTGTAACTGTCCTGTTTCAAAACACCAGACATCCTAGAACTTTCTAAAAGAGAAATAATGGTGATGGGAACGTTCTTTTCATCCTTACACATTGCTGGAAAAACTGTTCAAGGCATTTATGTTACTGAGAGAGAATCATTCTCATCCTGTGAGGTTTCTGCAACTTTATGTTTTACTCCTCTACACGGAACTTTTTTAGAGATGCTTCCAAACAACCTTGGCTCTTGGCTCTACTGTTTATTTTCAGTGGTACTAAGTATAGATGGCCCAGTCACAAGGTCTGTCATCTGCTGGAGGCTCAGATGAGACCTCTGCTGGAATCCTCAACTCTACTGCCATTAGGGTCTCGTATTTCATTTGAAAATTATATCCGAAGGATTGACAGGGATTCTTGAGACAGCTTTCTCATGGTTCCTAGTTATACCTGTGTCAGTGCTCTTTGGGTCTTCAGCAGTGGGCAGGCTTTTTCATTTTCTTTTGTTCTCTGCCTTGTCCCCATGCTTCTCAGCTGGTCACTCAGCAAAGCGTTCAGAGCTGTTACAGGTGGAGTTTTGGTTTGCTCACCTTGCTTGGTTCAAAGTGGACTGCAATATTTCTTCTGTAAGTTTTCTTCAAAAAGTTGTATATCTTGCCTTTGATAGACTATTTGAAGTAAGACTTACTTAGATTCCCTTCTCATTTGAAAAATTCGAAAAGACATACATGTACCTGCAAAGTAAAAATCACCCATGATTCTTGAACTACAACAAAATATAAATGTATATAAGAAGCGAATATATATAAACTAGGGAATTATATAATAACTAATGCTATTTCAGAATAACATTTAAGGTTTGTGAGAGGATAGCCCACTATGTAACTATGAACTAGTGGTTGGCAGGTGGATGGATGAATTCTGGAGACATATTTAGGCCCGTAAGCTTTACACGTCTTTATTTTTTGGATTATGTTCTTAAAGGCCACATAGTCAGTCTAACATGGCCTGGATCTATACCTTCTCCTCTGCAACGATACCCCTTTATTTTTTAAGATTTACTTATTTATTTGAGAGAGAGAGAGAGAGAGAGAGAGCACACGCAGCCACACACACGTAGGGGGAGGGGCAGAGGGAGAGACTCTCAAGCAGACTCCCTGCTGAATGTGGAGCCTGACATGGGGCTTGATCTCACAACCCACCAGAGTTGGGCACTTAACCGACTGAGCCACCCAAGCGCCCCTCAACCCTACCTTTTTTAGCTCCAGAGTGACCAGCACTGTCTACCTCTGGGCCTGCCTCCAAGTTTCTACCTCTGGCCAACTGACATCTCTCCTGTAAGAAGTGCCATGGTCCTTTTTTGGTGTTTCTCTGGAGCAGTCCCCTCTCTACCCCTTGATCTCTGTGGCTCACAATACCAATGCTAATTTTCTTTCTCGAGCACATTCCCAAAGGATTCCCTAAGGGAATAGCTAAGAGGTTGAAACTCCAGGCCAGTAGCAGTTCTGAGCCAATTCATGCTAATCGAAGAAATAAATCACCAGCATTTAAAAAAATAGAGGTAGATAAGCAAGGAGAAGAAGAAATACAAGTTTCCTATTTTTTTAAGCATGCCATTGACCCCAGATAACCCCAAGAGTAGATTAAATGGCATATTAAAAGGCACTTAAGTATCATGCCTCTTCTCCCCAAATTAATGGATCAGAGTACATTCCCCATTGGATTTATTATGTCTGCCAGCAGGGCTGGATGGCATGTGGACATATTTGCACATTGTGGAAACAGCTTGGTTTAGGCTCCTCAGGTCCTGCGCTCACATCAGACTCTGACAGCAATGCCGATGACTCTAAGGGAGCTGATTTATCCTGAACCATTTAAAGTCTTCACTTTTCACTCTCTGAGTTCTGGCCTTTCTCTCATGGGGCTGGTGGCTGTTCCTTTAGTGAAAATAGAAAAAGCTACCTTATGACAATGATGAATGTCCCCTCTTTGAGTACAGTTCAGCCACCTTTAGCGTTTAAGGTCAAGGTCATTTTTTCTTGTTGGTGTCTAGTCACTGCCACCCAGCTAGAAATTCCTCTGGAAATTACCAGAGTACAGTTTGCTGGAGATGCTTATCTAATCATTCGTTGTGTGGTATAGTAGGTCCTGGAAAGACAAATGAAATCTGTGTTTTCTGTATGGCTTTCCTATGTCCTCATTTTATCCACGTTTGGTCTCCTTAGTGAGGTCCCTCACTATTTAAGTGCGACAAAGAAGAACTGAGTTTTATTAATTGCAGATCTGTGTTAACTCCCCTGTGTTAGTTATCTCTTGCTGTGTAACAAATTATTTCAAAACTTACTGACCTAAAAACAATAATAAAATTTATTATCCCACAAATTTTCTGGTGGTCAGGAATTCAGGAGCTGCTCAACTGGGTGTTTCTGACTCAGGGACTCTCATGAGGTGACAGTCAGGATGTTAGCTGGCTTTGCTGTCATCTAAAGACTTGACTGGGGCCAAAAGATCTGCATCCAAGATGGCTCACTCACACGACTAGGAAGTTAATAATGGCTGTTGGCAGGAGGCCTCAGTTCTTCTCTGAACGTGCCTCTATCCAGCATCTTTACAATATGGCAGCTGGCTTTCCCAGATGGTCCAAGAAAGCCCAGAGTAGAAGCCCTAATGCATTTTATGACCTAGCCTCTGAAGCACACCTTGACATTTCCACCATCTTATTGGTTACACAGGCTAGCCTTATTTCATCTGCGAGGGAACTACAGAAAGGCCTGAGTACCAGTAGGCCAGGATTATTGGAGGCCATGTTCGAGGTGGGCTACCACCTTCTCTAGACCCTTTCAGAACTTTCAGTCCCCTTTAGTGGAAATTTCCTATAGTGCCGTTTTCCAATAAAGAACCAAAAGTTGCTCTTGGGATCTGTAGGTTCCATCAGTATTAAATACGTCTAACAATATCAGTATTATACTGAGTCCTGTTAAAAGACGTATTCATTTCCAAACATCTCATTTGATGTTTGTTAAGAAACAAAAATACGGTCCAGAAAAGTCAAGGTCAGAGTCCACTTTTGATCACAGTTTCCAAGCAGAATTTTCTTCCACCACGATGAAGCCATATGGGCACTGTCAGTTTCCTTTCCTTCCCTCTTGTTTGCATTGAGGAGAGTTAAACAAACAAATCAAAACTGAACCTCTTTTCACAAAGTTACCATTTCATGGATTGCCATGTAGAGCGCAGGCCAGGTTCTTTTGTTAGGTGCTGCTTTGAAATCCATAGCCAAGATTGCCTGGCACAAAGTTTTGGGTGCTGGCAAGCCAACTCCAATGAGTGGGAAGCTCATTTGGAGCTAAAGAAACAAGACCAGCAGCAGTGTAGAATCATATCTGTTATGTCCTTATAGTTGGAAGAGATCTGAGAGACCTTCCAGACCTAACCTCCAATGTATACGGGTTTATATCCTGAACTGCGAAAGATGTGATAGATGATCAGCCTACTTCTGCTTTAATAGCAGCAATGAGAAAAAGCTTACTACCACTACCTTTGATTGTCCAAGAGTTCTCATTTTCTACTTGAGCCAAGTTTTATCTCCGTGTATCTTCTAACCATTGACCTTCAATTTTCCCCCCTCTGGAGCAAAACCAAATGTGAAATTCTTTCATATAGTTGAAAACCACTCTCATGTGGGTCTCCTTACTCTCTTCCAGGTTAAACATTTCCCTGTTTGTTCAGCCTTCTCTTCTGAGATCAGTCTCCAAATCCCTTACCATCTTAGTTTCAAGGTCCATCTGAAAATGTGGTATCCATTCATTTGTGTGACAAGTATTTGTTGACTGCTGTCTATGGGCAAGGCACCGTGCCAATCCAGATGTCGGAACAGGACAGAGTCGAGTGGGACTGTTTCTTCCAGTTGGTTTGGAGGTTGTATTTCTACTGATGTAACTAAAGATTATATTAGCTTTTGTTTTTGTTTTTGTTTTTGTTTTGTTTTACAGCCATGTCAAACTATTGGATTATTTTTGGCTGTGATCAACTAAGGTGATCAGTTTTTGTTAAGGGGAACTAGTCTCAGTTCAGGTCTTCCCAACCCTGTTTTAGTGTAATTGATTTTTTGAAACTAAATGAAAGACTTCACGTTTATCTCTATCCAGTTCCACCTCGTGGGTCCAGCTCATTGTTTCGGTCCACTGAAGTCATTTTGATATTTGCTAGCTCCTAAATCTTGATTTCATCGCACTGGGTATTTCTCTAAGCTTTGTGCCATCTGCAGGTTTGGTGCGCATCCCTCCTATCTTTGTACCCCAGTCACTCAGGAGTAATGAGGAGTAGAATAGGACCAGCAGCAGAGCCATTTGGCAGGTCACTAGCACCTCCCTTCCCCCTTCCATCAGCACTGTTGGAGAATAGGTTTTCAGCCAACTATGAGTCGCCCAAATTATACTGTCATCTGGTCTGCATTTCTCCATCTTGTCCACAAGAATTTCCTGAGAGACTTTGCCAAATGCCTTGATTAATCAATACATTCTGGGTCTCTGACATTCACAGTTGTCAGATATAGGGACCTGCTTCTCACTCCACAGGAAGAAAGCAAATGGGGCAAATGGGAACTGTTCTGTCCTCTGCTTGTGCTCCCTAAACAGCAAACTCCTGGGTCAGTCTAGGGGATCGCCAGATTCCTGAAGTTTATTGACCCCTTGTCCTGACCCTTTAGGACCAGGAGACCAAGCATTACAAACCTGTTTAGAATCCAAGCCTCTTAACTCCTAATCAGATGCTCTTCTAGCTCTCCTGGTTTCAGCTCATCCTCCCCTTTTAACTTCATTTGTCTGCTGTCTACTGTGCTTTAAGCCTCAGATTCATGGATTTTCATAATTCAAATCACCAAATATCTGAGGGCGTCATATATGTTCCTGTGCAAGATCTGTCCATGCCATGTCAGTACTTTGTCAGGCACCTGCACAACCATCCAAACTAACCCAGATACGGATCCATAACTAGCCGTCCTGGTCGGTTGTGCTCCACCTTAGGAATTCCCACAAACTCATGCCAGTTCCCCTCGATCCTAGTCATCCAGCCTTATGTATTAGGGCCTGTGATTTCTTCGTTCTTTTTGGCTTCCTGCCCTGGCTTGCACATTTTTTCCCCTAATTTGTGGTTATGAGTCCCAACCGTAATTCTTGGTGATCCCAATGAAAAGGTACTCACCATCAAGGGTCACAGTTCAAGGTAACTGTGTTACCCACAGTGTGTCTCTCGGTTTGCAGGCCCTTTCAGTTATAAGCAGCACACTCAATCAGCTTGCCCTAATTTTTTCATGGAAAATACAGAGCTTTGGTATTTTTTCCCATTATGTCAATGGGACATACTCATTGTCTTCTAGTATAGTCATAGAACCTCATCTGAACATTTTCCCCTCTAAAGCTGAAGCTTAAAACTTTCTAAGATCAGAAATTCTTCTGCCATATTCTTTTATTCTTTTTTTTTTTAGAATTTTGTTTTGTTTTTCTCCGTTTTATTGAGGTATAATTGACATATAACATTGCATTAGTTTAAGGTGTATAACAACGATTTGAAATATGTATATATCGTTAAATGATTATCACAGTAAGGTTAGTTAACATCCATCATCTCACATAGTTAAAACTTTTTTCTTGTGATGAGAACTTTTAAGATCTATTCTCTTAGCAACTTTCAAATGTACCATACAGCAGCATTAAGTATAGTCACCATGTTGTACATTGCATCCCCAGAACTTACTAATCTTACAATTGGAAGTTTGTAGCTTTGACCACGTTTACCCATTTCCCCATCCTCCACCACTTCCTTGCCTGTGGCAACTACCCATCTATTCTCTGTTTCTATGACTTCAGTTTTTTGTTTTTAGGTTCCACATATAAGTGAGAGCATATAGTATTTGTTTTTCTTTGGCATCTCACTTAGCATAATGCCCTCAAGTACCACCCATATTGTCACAAATGGCAGGAATCCCTTCTTTTTTATGGCTGAACAACATTCCTGTGTGTGTGTGTGTGTGTGTGTGTGTATACACACACATATACGTACAAAGTTTTCTTTAGCCATTTATCCATCTATGTCTCCATGTCTTGGCTATTGTAAATAACGCTGCCATGAACATGGGAGTCTCTTTGAGATATTGATTTTGTTTCCTTTGGATAGATACCTCAAAGTGGAATTGCTGGATCATATGGCAGTCTTTTAAATTTTTTCGGGAACCTCCATATTGTTTTCCATAGTGGCTGTACCAAGTTACTAATTCCCACCAATCGTGCCCACGAGTTCCCTTTTCTCCACGTTCTCATCAACACTTGTTATCTCTTGTCTTTTTGATGACCACCATTCCAAAAGGTGTGAGGTGCTATCTCACTATGGTTTTGATCTGTGGTTCCCCCGATCATGAGTGATGGTGTGCATCTTTTCACATGGTCGTTGGCCATGTCTTTGTCTTCTTTGGAAAAAATGTCTGTTCGGTTCCTCTGTCCATTTTTTAATCTGATTGTTTACTTGCTGTTGAGTCATATGAGTTCTTTATGTATTTTAGCTATTCACCACTTCTCAGATGGATGATTTGCAAATATTTTCTCCCATTCCATAGGTTGCCTTTTCACTGCGTTGGTGGTTCCTTTGCTGTGCAGAAGCTTGTTGGTTTGGTATAGTCCCAATTGTTTCTTTTTTCTTTCCTTCACTCCTCTCTCTCTCTCTCTCTCTCTCTTTTCTTTTCTTTTTTCTTTCCTCTTCTCTTCTCTTCTCTTTTCTTTTCACCTCTACTCTTGGTATCAAATCCAAAAAGTCATTACCGAGGCTGATGTCTGGGAGCTTACCCCTGTGTTTTCTTTTAGGGGTGAGATATACACTGTTTCTACCAAGCAATTCACGGAGTTCTCATTCCTGAGCCCCACGTAGGTAGCCTTCTACCAATTTCCCATCAATTCCATGTCTTCCAAAACTGTAACCTTGAAAATGAAGTAAGAGATGAAAACTTTGCCTCTTTCCTAAAATCTTTAATTCCCTACTTAGGAGAGTGAACATATGCATTTTTAATGTCAATGTAGGTCCCCTAAATGGTAAGTGAAAATGAACATTTAAAACTTTATGAATTAGGTAAAATGCGTACTTGCGTGTGGCCCTCACCTGAGTTGTTTTTTTCTTGGTGGGTGGGTGACTCTTAATAGAACTCAAGCTCCCAGCTCTCCCCCTACACCCTAGGAAATCTGAGCTTTTAGCCACTGAAATGCTTTCGTAAAGGAGCCCTGTTTATACATATTTTCAAACGTACTAATCTCTTCTTCCATTTCAGTTTGAAGAAAACAAGGTTTTTATTAATTGAAGCGGGATCTCTCACAGGATGTGCAATGTGACTGCTCGTCATTACATAATAGTTATAAACAAATGAGCCCTCTTTGAACTCCGCTGTTCAGGCTCCTACTGCATCTTGGCTGTGGTTCCACAGTTGACACTTGTGCCGCAGTTAATTAGGGTGGCTGTGAGGGGTAGACAGGGGCAGAAAAAAGGCAGGATTTAAAAGCTGTTCCTGCTACCTTTTGGGGAGTTTCAAGTCCTTTCTACATTATAAAGCTAAATGATAGATTTATGCTTTATTTTCTCCCTGGCCTCCCTCCTTGGCTTCAGACTTAATGAGCCCAAAGGAAAGGGGACTCATTATTTAAAATCTGGGTGATGTGCATTTAAATTTAAGATTTGTATTTGCACAGACTTTTTATCCCTGAGACCCAAGTTACCTACATATAAATCAAACTTCATCAGTTACATTGTCGGGCTGCATCTCCCCAGTTGGGAAAAGCTTAATCTAATAGGTTGTTTCCCCAAACTGGCTTTGTTGCTCGCTTATTTGTAAAGCGTATGGCATCAGCTGGAGGGGGAAGGGAGCTGGAAAGTATGCTTTGGTCGCTTTACATGAGTTTTAAAATAGTGGCCGATAGGAGAATGCCTATTCACAGTGTTTATTAGCCATTCTGTTGGGGGCGCAGGGGTAGGTGCTAAAGTTTCCTGCAATGAGAGAGTGAAAGGTCCAGAAGGCAGGGCTCAGGCTGGAGTTGACGCAGGGAAGAGGATCTGCCCTACCCTTCTTTGAGAATTCTAAGACTATTTCTTCTTCCTCTTCTTTTTCTTTTCCTTTCCTACTTAGACATGGCCTGGAAAGGAGAAGCTGGACCAGGGAAAGGGGGTCAGACTCAGATGTGCTGTAGACCCCTCACTGCCCGCCACCCCCCTCCCCAGGCCCTCCATCTTGAGGTCCTCAAAGGTCAAAAATGTCATGTCTCTTTATCTGTCAGACCTCCCTTCTCTGGCCCTGAGGCAGAAACCTCCAAGTAGACTCGCCTCGAGTCTTCTTCCCTCAAGGGTTCATTCTGCTCTCTGGGTCTCTCTCAAATGCTGCTCTACTTCCGGGCCCCTGGGAGAAGCCACCATTCCCTCTTGCTTGGATTGTGGCAGTGGCTCGGAAACGGACTTCCCTGCTTCGTGCTGGTGGCTCGCCGATCCGCTTTCTGGGATGCAGCCAGGGCTCTCTTCCTCTTCCAGAAGGCGTTTTGCTGACCTCGGACTCCTCGGATTAAACCCCCAGGGACTCCCTCCTTATTGCCATTAAGATGAAACCTGCCCCCTCCCCGGTTGTGACCTGGCCTCTGCTTATCTCACAGTCCTACGCCCTTACCCCACCCACCTCCCTGTCTGCTATGGAAGCCTGGCCAGGTGCTCGCTGGCCTCTGGCCCTAATGCCTCCAGGTCCTTTGGGCTCAGCTAAGACAGCTTTCCTTACCCAGAGCCCCAAACCCCACCCCCCCCCCAGGGCAAATGGAAAGCCCTAAAAACACCAAAGCATCTCCCATGATTTCCAGAGACTTCCAGGGTGTTTTTCATGCTTCTGCCTCTTCAATTCCACATCCTCACGTGCTGCCTTGGTTTCTGTCCGCATTTGTCAAGCCCCCAAATCCAGTTTCCACAAAAATCCACATGGTGTGCCTTTACTTTTCAGGAATGGACTAACTTTCCTGAAGATTAGGATGATCATGAGCGGTGACTTTAACAAGTGATTGGCCATAGGTTCAACAGCCTTCACTGGCTCAACCCTTATTCCACTCCCTTTCTCCTATTCCCCATTACATTAAAGTCAACTCTAATAGAAAACAAAAATAACTGCAATGATTTAAAGAAGTCTGTTTCTGTCTCACATTAAAGAAGTCTGAGCGTGGCAGGAAAGTTTTGCTGTCCTCAGTATGAGACTTCATGCTTGGCTCCCAAGATCATCTCACCATTCCAAATGATTGCCGCAGCTCCAGCCATCACACATACAGTCCAGCCAGCAAAAAGGTCATGTACTCTCCTTTTAAGAATATTTCTCAGAATTTGCACATACTACTACACATCTCTTCTGTTGGCCATAACTTAGTCACGTAGCCGCACCTTGTTACATAGTAGTAGGCTGGGAAGTGTAGTCTTTATTCTGGGTATGCCTGTGCCCAGCTAAAACCTGGGGAATTCTATTACTATGGAAGAAAGGAAGAATAAATATTGGAGGACATCCTGCAGACTCTGTTACAGCTACAATAATAAACATCCATCCCTTTTTCTTGCCCTGCCTAGTTTGACATATGATCGGCCTCCCTCCAAGCTTCATAGTTGACCTAGGAACTTGTTTGTGTGTTTTTCCTAAACACCTGTAGCTCACTTCCACAGAGGAAGTGCTGAAAAAAATTTTCTCCATCCTACAAACCATGCTACCTTCCTGTGTCCTGCATTGCCCTGGCCCCATGAGGTTGCCATGGGTCTGTACAAGTGGGTTTCTTTGGAGTGCACACATAGGCCTGCTCTGCACACATACATCGTGATTCCGGCTGACTGAGGGCACGGTTTCAGATTTATCAGTTCTCAGAAGGCAACAGCAGGTTCATAGGTCCACAGACGTGATGAAGAATGAATGAGCTATGCAGTTGTCCTTGGTGTGGCTCTCTCATACGCCACAGGTATGCGCGTGTGCGCACACATGCACGCACACGCGCACATGCACACACACACAGGTGGCTGGTTTCAAAGCTGAGAAACTACCCACCAACTTCTTCTGCTAGCCCCCTTCTGGCGGAGTAAGGCACAGGTGCTATTTATCTACTAAACAGCACCCATATGAATACGTTTAGCTGGATATGTATTCAACGTGTGCTCGACACATCTGCTTCAAATATATCTTTGGAAGACTGCCCTGTTTGGGAAGGAAGGTAGTAAATTCATAAACTGGTTATCTCCCTTCCCGAGATCCCTGCCGCATTGGTCTTGCTCACTGCTGTGTCCTTGCTTGGTGTCTCACGTGGTGCCTGGCATACAGTAGGCTCTCCATAAATATTTGTTAATGAATAGATGAGCAAACACCGCGTGAATGATGGTGATACAACGATCATTGTCACGTGGTCTTTGTCCTCATAGCTCAAAATCTAGTGAGGGAGGCTAACCATAAGCAATTATGTTATGGAGAAAAGCATGCAGTATAAATCTATGCACAGTGTCACGGTGGCACAGAGGAGATGCCTGGGCTGCATTTTGATGTACGAGTAGGAGTTTACTAGGCCTAGGGAGGTGGAGATGGAGGTCTTAAGAGCAGAGAAACTGACTGGCACAAAGGTGTAAAGGCATGAAACATCCTCACGTGTTCAGGCAGTAAGTATAGGAGGCCCCCCAACTTAAAGACCTTGTAGTCTTTAAAGTAGTTTTTTGGTAAAACTAAACTTTTTTCTTCTAGAAGTGATTCATAATTACTACTAACTTACCGAAACTCAGAGCTTTGATTTAGGATGATTTGCACTTAAATTTATGGAACAGGATCTGGTCATTTGTTAGCATTCTCTCCACTCCCCACCGAGTCATGAGTGAAAACGGAAAATTTTGATTTCTTTCCTAGAGGTTGACGACTTAGAGCCTAGTGAATGCTTGCATGCCAGTCATCTCAATGTAAAGATATTTTATTTTATTTTTAGAGATTTATCTGTTTGAGAAGCGGGGGAGGGAGAGAAGGAGAGAGAGAATCCCAAGCGGACTCCCTGCTGAGCACGGAGCCCCACACAGGGTTCAATCTTACAACCTTGAGATCATGACCTGAGCCAAAATCACAAGTCAGAGGCTGAGCCACCCAGGGGCCCCAGTGTAAAGATGTTTTAAAACTGAGGGTTGCTGGAGTGGGGGTGGGGTGGGAGGCATGGGGCGGCTGGGTGATAGACATTGGGGAGGGTGTGTGTATGGTGAGCGCTGTGAATTGTGTAAAGGCTGTTGAATCACAGACCTGTACCTCTGAAGCAAATAATACACTATATGTTAAAAAAGAAAAAGACGAAGAAGAAGATAGCAGGAGGGGAAGAATGAAGGGGGGGGAATCAGAGGGGGTGATGAACCATGAGAGACGATGGACTCTGAGAAACAAACTGAGGGTTCTAGAGGGGAGGGGGGTGGGGGATGGGTTAGCCTGGTGATGGGTATTAAAGAGGGCACATATTAAATGGAGCACTGAGTGTTACACGCAAACAATGAATCATGGAACACTACGTCAAAAACTAATGATATAATGTATGGTGATTAACATAACAATAAAAAAAATCAAGAAAAAAAAGATGTTTTAAAAATACCACAGCCAGAAAACATCAGTAGCTAATAGTCACATGACAGGGGACCAAGTCCCAGTCTAAGCATTTTATATGTACTGACTTGTTTAATTTTCATAATAGCCTTACTAGGTAGGGACTAGTATTACCCCCATTTCATAGATGAGGAAACCAAGTCACAGAGATTTAGTCACTTGCTCAAGGTCACAAAGCTAAGGAGTGGCTGAATCGGGACTTTAAACTCTTATCCAGTTCTGAACTTTGATCGTGTCTTTGAAGTTACCAGACTGTTTGTTTTATTGTATTATTTGTTTTTGAGCTTTTAGCTAAGCAAAGAACACATTATGGGGAAAACCAGGAAGAACTTGCTGGTGTGGCGATAGGCCCGTGGGCCCTGACATCTCCAGAGGAGCCCCGCCCCTTCCTGGAGGAAGTGGCGGGGGGAACAGAGTTCCCAGACTGGCCTGCCCCCTCTGAGATGGTAAGCATGCGTAATCCTTTCTGTTTCATCTCTCGAGAGCAGGGCATATCCATGTCACCTCTTGAGGGGTCCTTCTTGCTCCCCACGCCAGCCCTGAGGTGACCTACTGGTCTCACATACACAGAATGCTCCTCTGGGGTCTTCTAGCCCACCGCCCTCCATTCCCCACCGCAGCCTCGCCCTTGTCCCACTTTGTTTGACCTCCGTTAGATATTTGCCTTTTGCAATGTGAAGGGAGAAGTCCGGTCTAGTGGTCAGGAGACACACCTAGGTTTAAACACTGGCTTAGCCACGTACTAAGTATGTCGCCTTAGGCAAGTCCCCTAAACGATTTGTTTCTCAGTGTCCTTATCTATAAAAGGGAGGCAATAAGACCTTCCTTGCAGTATTGTCATGAGGATTCGAATCAGATAATCCATAGCGCTCAATAACTTTGGCTCTGTGCGGTGGTTTAGAGCCTGGGCTCTGGAGTCGAACACAGTGGGTTTGAATCCCAGCTTGGCCACCATCTAACCATGTAACCTGTGACCAGGTGACTTCTCCTCTGCAACATGGAATAATAGTAGCATCCATGTTAAAGGATTGTTGCAAAGATTTCTCGCTTGTAGACTTAATACAGCAAAGTGCTCAGCATGCACATAGTAGCTGTTCAAAAAATACCACTGTTGTTTGTCATTGGTGATCTTCATCACACCTGTTGGAGTTAATCCATCCAAGAGTAATTATTCTGACTATCTGTGGAAGGTTCATCTGAGCGGGATCCTTCGCAACACGGCTCAGACTGTTCTTGTAAGCCTTTACTTCTGCTCTCACTCAAAGTTCCCGGCCAGAAGTTTCCCAGTTGAAGGTTTCTTTGCTTTTCTTAGCAGACTACCCCCACAGGCAGAGTTCCTCCACCCGACAAACTAGGATTGTGTCCCCAAGGAATTTGCCTTCATTCCAAGATGAATGTTCCAGAAACAACCCTCTCTCGATGCATTTTTGGAAGTCCTGTTCGCTGACCTGCTTGGAAACGGGAATCTTGATTTTAGGAAAGGTTGATTTTGCAGGAGGTTGTATGTTATTCTCATAAAGCACGTGTCATCTTAACTGAAAATGTGTGAGTGGTAAACTTCGCATTCTAAATTTAGAAAAACGGCATTGGGAGGATTTGTAACCTCTGAAACACTGGAAGAGGCACTGAGTTGTTTTATGTATCTCTGGTGGGGAGAATACCTGGACTGTGCAGGCCAACTGTTACTGATAAGGGCTGTTTTGTTTTGTTTTTTAAGATTTATTTATTTATTTTAGAGAGAGCGCGCATGCACGGGCGGTGGGCGGCGTGGGGGAGAGGGAGAGGGAAAATCCTCAAGCAGTTTCCCCACTGAGCACGGAGCCCAAGTGGGGCTTCATCCCATGACCCTGAGATCATGACCTGAGCCGAAATCGAGAGTCAGACGCTTAACTGACTGAGCCTCCTTTTAGGGAGGTTTTGATTTTCTAATCTTTTCACATTTTTTATTGACTGTATCCAGCTTGGTGAAGCTTAACCTGTTTTTACTTCATTCAATGTTATTTTAAGAACCACAACCCTTTCTCCAGGCCACACCCCAGCCGGGACTCTGGATTACTCAGAGGTTGTTGTTATTTCCCAGTCTTCAAATCCGCGAGGTGATTTGTTGGTAAATTATGATTCTAATTATAGTAATAGCCTCCACACCAATGCCTCATACACTGTAACAAAGGTGGTTTCACCACTGTACCCCCAACCCCACACAGAGAAGAGAGGCAGGGAGCATTCCCTTCCCATGGTCACTGCTCCTGGAGGGCAGGAGATGGGGTGCCAAGGACCCTGCCCTCTATTTTGGGGGGCTATTGAAAGTAAAGAACACTGAATCCTGGAGAAGTTTGAGTGGGTCCAGCAAAGCCTCTATGGATGCCGCACAATGTACAGAGTCACGAAGGCTGCCACCTGTTGAAGGCTCTCATCAGGAAGTGACCAGCACAGGGCAGAATCACCTGGGACATTCCTAGTTAGCAGCCCGGCCCTACGGCACGCAGGCCAATTCAATGGGAACTTCTAAGATTAGGGCCCATGTGGTCGTTTTCAGAGCTTCCCTCGTAGTCCGAATGTACGTCCAGGCTGAGACCCACGCCAACGAGGTCCCTCAGGATGGTTCACATGAGCAGATGCAACGGGGGTCCGTGGTCCGCTCCCAGGTCCCACTGGTGCTGGACAGTCTCTTGATGCTAATAGCTCCTCCCCACGTAGTTCTCTGGTCAGCCCCACTGATGGGCCCCCCTGACCTCTGCCATGGTCAGGCTTTGCCCCCTCATGGAATCCCAGTGTGCCAGAGGCAGAGGCACCCACTGTTCATAGCCCCTGTATCCCGGCAGGGATATTCTGCTTTATTCAAACGTAAATGGCAGCATCACGCTCGTGTTCGTGCTTCGGCACTTGCTGCTTTGTTCTGGCTCATGACTCAGAGTGCTGCCTGGCTTCACGCAACCAGTCTGCTGTTGTACCAGATATTTCCTCTTGCCCCTCCAGACCCCCTCGGCCACCCTTATCCATCCTTTGTCCACCTGTAGGAGGCTCTCTATGGAATGCAACATCAGACCCCCTTTCCTTCTGGTTTCCTGTTGGGGTCAGCCAGTGGAAGCCCAACATGAGACAGAAAGGAGAGAGGAGAGTGGGGTTGGGTATTTATCCCCTTGCCTTGCTCCTTTCACAGGTCATCTTAGGTGTTTTCTCTACATGACCATCTCTTCCTGGGTTCCCATGATTTCTCTCTCCCCTTGTCCCATGGGGCCTGGAGGCATCTCCTTCACTGTCGCTAGTCCTGGTTTACTTCCCTACGAAAGTCAGTCTCAAAGCATGGCTGCTGGACCTGGGAACTTAGACATGCAGCTCTCTAGGCCACCCAGACCTAGCGATTCAGACACTCTGGGGATGGGGTCCGGCATCGGGACAAACCCTCCAGGTGAGTCTGATGGACACTTAAGTTTGAAAAACACTGCACTGTGTTTTCCTCTTTGGCTTTATGCACAGTTTTGCTAATAATCCCTTTTCTAAGTCCTCCTCAGATTGTCTTAATTTGAACATGCCATCTTTTTCCTCTTGGGAGCACCTGTTGATGCCCTAATCTTAGGTTTGCTGTCCACACAACTGTGATCTTTGTTTATAGATCTCCGCACATGTGTGTGAGTTTATAAGTAGAATAAATTCCTTGAAGTAGCATTTCTGGGTTAAAGGGAATGTGCATTTTAAATTTAGGTAGATAATTCCCAATTATTCCCCAAAGAGCTTGTCCCAATTTGCTATTTTCTAAACTGGTCTCTAGTTATTTCACATTGTGTCACGTCTCCCATGACAATGAACTAACCAGACCACTGCCGTGTGTTAGGGTCACCCTTCTCAGACTTGGGTGCACACAGATCCCCTAGGGGGCTTGTTGAAATGCAGATTCCGATTTGAGAGGTCTGGCGTGGGGCCTGAGAGCCTGCATTCTTCACAAGCCTCCTGGTGATACTGGCCCATGCTGGTCCTGAATAACCGGGGGTTAGAGAATAAGCATAAAGAAATGGCTAAGAAGTGGGTTTGGGGTTCAGATCCCCACTCAACTATTTAGTAATTGTGACTCTGGGCAAGTTGCTTAATCATCTGGAGCCTCAGTTTCTTCATCTATAAGATGGGGGTTGTTCTATGATGACCAAGTCAGGAAGTCCATGCATGTGCAGGGCTTAGCTTGACACATCATTGCCATTCCACAAATGGTAACTTACACTGTTAGATGCCCTACGCCCTGTCTGTTCCTGACACTCAGCTGCCCTGAGCTGCCCTCAGGCAACTTCCAGTGTCCCAGCCCGGCAGCTCCTCCGGAAGACCCCGCTTGTCTTCAGGGCGGCCCCCAGTCCAAAGCAGTAGCGGGGACCCAGTGCTACGCTGCCCCGGCACCTCGGGAGGGGAGCTTGTACCCCCACAGCATTGTCCAGCCTGCCACTGGGCAGTCTTTCCAGGACACACCAGCTGCCCCAGCCGTCCCCCATGCATTGAGTTGTTCTTTCCTTCAGGAGGGTCTTAGTCCTAGCCCTTAGCGAGTTCTCCAACCCTTCTTTTCTTCACGATGAGCTTGAGTCAACTCCTGGTGGCATCCTCCCATTTGGCAGAGCGGTAGAGCCCCTCCCCGCCTCCAGCAGTATCTAAACTCAGGTTTCTAGGGAACTTGGCCAATGCCCACGCTTGTCTACACATACGTCCCTTAGCCCCTGGGAATATATATGCAGATGGGTCCCCAAAATAGCGCTGTTCACCAAGGTGAACATGCAAGTCATTTGTAGTCCAGATCCTGGTTTACAAAGGAACATTTCAAAGCCCAGAGCCATGACATCACAGCGTGGCGAAGCAGCCTCAGACCCGCTCAGAGCCAGCCAGAGCCAGCTGCCTGAGAGTGGGACGTGCCTGGCCCCTGTCGAACGTGACCTCATTCTTCTGTTTCCTGTGGAGTTGAACATGAGCAGACAGCTGGTAAAGCTGTGAGCATATGGGTAGAAAATGGCGTTTAGGAGTTGCCCAGAGGAGTCCAGAGGTGGAGGAAGTGGGTGTGCTGTGCTGCAGGCCCCGGGTCTTGAATTCATTTTCCCCACACTGAAGGCAGGGCTAGTGCCCAGAGGATGAAAGGACAGGCAGATCGCAAGAGACACTTGAGAGGTGCCAGGGCGAGATTCGGGGTATGGAGGCCACACTGGGAGCCTCACTCCTGTTGCAGAAAAAGAGAGAAGACCTGCTGTTTCCTTTTCTTCTTGAGCAACTCTTTCATCTGTGGGTCCTCAGCCCCTTCTGTTCCCACCCCCTCTTAGCTGGGTCGGCTCTTCTCCCGTGTTTCAACCTGCCCTTCACGCTGGGGAGTCCTGTCTTCATCACCAGCCCAGATCTCCCTCCCAATCCCCTCCCTGGCATCTCCAGCTGAACATCCCCGCTGTCCACATCCCTAAAACCGCCCTCCTCGCCCACTGTACCAAACCTGCTTCTCCTTCTGAACTTCACACTCCCAAGTAAGTCTTTGCGGGAAGACACTGTTTCTGAAGCTTAAAGAACAATTATGAACAGTCATTCTGCTTGCTCCCAGATCTGTCCCAGGGTCAGGGGCGACGCAGCAGAACGGTGTGCCCAGATCCAATTGTTCTGGTCCCAAGGAGGGCGGGCTTATGCTCTCAGCCTGCTCTGAGGGCTGTTGGAAGACACAGCCCCGGGAGACCACTGGCAGCCTTGGTGCAACATTTTCCTTGAAGATGTTGCTCATTGCATTCCACAGCAGCCTCTTAATGAGGACCCAAGTGAGAAATTTCCCTCAGGTTTAGCTGAGTAGAATTAGCTGTCTGTCCTGAGCAAGCAGCCTGCTCTGGTCCTCTGGTCCTGGGAAGCCGGTGTCACATTACTGCTCACGGCAGAGAGCTCAGAGCCTTCCTGTAGCAAATACAGCAGAAGGTATAATATGTGTTGTATGTGAACTCTGCTCCGGGCTGTGTGGTGTCTTCAGCTACTTACTTTAATTTATATCATCTTGTATTATTACGTGTATTTATTTAAACCTCCTAGAAGACGAGATCTAAAATATTAAAAGTTACACCCACCATTCTCATATTTGTATAAGTGAACACCTATATATACAGGACCTGCAGAGATACGGTTATGAAGTAGAAAGATGCAACTTTTATTGGAGAACATGATTTGGTAGATTCTACACAAGGGGTATATTAGGCAGTAACAACATCCAAGTAACAGCACTTCTAGAAACCCATTATAAAATAGTGCTGCATGGTGAAGAGAGATTTGGATCTTGAATTTCAGCTGGAGAGAATTCGGGTTGTAGGTAGCAACCAAACTTCAAGTACTTTTATGTGGCTTAAAACACACACACACACACACACACACACACACACACACACACACACTCACACTCACTATAATTATGTAACACATAACAAAAAGCTATTGGGGACCGTTTTCTGATAATGGGAAACCCCTGGCAACCACATGAGTGACCTCAAGGAACAGGAACCATACGGGCCTTCTTCCAGACACTGGGCCGTGCGGCGAAGTGTTCTAAGGACCTGTTCGTCCCTGTGCTCTCCTAATAGGCCATTAGAGAAAGGGACTATTTGCTGGTTAACAGAGATGAAAGTTTCTGTCATTTTTCTGCAAGCGAACAGGTCTTTAATATTTCCTGAAACCACAGGTCTGCTTCGTGTCTTGTAACTGAAACAACTATAATCCTTAACACCAGAGAGCAGGGGGCCTCCAATAGTGCTTTGGCAGTCCAGGGGAACAGAAACACCTGCGGGAAAATTAGGCAGAGCGTTTTTTTGCAAGCCACGTCTGGGATCTGTAAATGCTAGCTGATCCCTGGCAGATTTTTTTTTTTTTTTTTTTGGTCAAGTGTTTTCAAAGACTCCCCTCTACGTGAGTGGGGTATTAGGTGGACATAGTTTGCAGAAATTCCGAGTAGACTTACAGACCATCTTCTGTGTCCATTTGTCCATGTTACTGATCATATTCATAGCTTCTGTTTCTGATACCAAACATTCGTCCTTTTAATTGGGTAAGCTCTCTCTTTCCCTGACACTAATGACATGATTTTCATTAGAGTCTGCACTTTCTTAATCATTGCATCTGGATTGGGGGTTTTATGGGAAAATCAAGGATAGATGATCAAGAGTTAGAGCTGGGAGAGAAGGTTAACTTTACCTTTGGGAAACTGGATGAGGGCTA